>NC_134571.1:55975426-56306426 GCF_050947875.1 Dermacentor variabilis | reverse complement strand
AGTCGGCCGACGACCCGCCACTAACCCGGCTCAACATGTGGCACCATTTTCCTAGATAGGATGGGGGAAGTCGCGAACTGCGCCGCGGAGGTGCCGAGGCAGTTTGCAGGACCTCTTCGACGCTCTCTGGTGCAGCCGCCGTCGCGAAGACCATAGTCCCATCTATCCGTGGGGCGACGAAAAAAGGCCAAGAACACCAGCGCTCGGCGACTGTTGCTTCGCTATAGAAATCGCGCGTCCCTCCCGCGGAAATGTGGTGGTGCCTGAGGCGAAGCGGAATTCTCGTCGGTGGCTGGTTCCACTACGCGCTGTTGGTCGCCGAGCTGTCGTTGCTGCTACGGGGACGGGAAGCGGAAACCGCCAAGGGACTTCCAGACAGGATACCCATCGGTAAGCCGAGCACGACTCTGAGGGGCTTTTCGGTGCCCGGATCCTCGTTCGTCCGTACGTGTTCGCAACCTCTTGAGTGTTCGTGGTGTATACTGTCGTATGTCTCGATTTCATTGAGCTGTGATGTATAAGCCCTCGAAAGATTGAACTTCAAACTAAAAGTCTGGATAACTAGGGTGATATCAACACAGACGTAGTTCGTATGCGTAAAGTAATTTGTCCTGTTGTAATGTAACTTTAGCCTCGACTTAATGCTTCGCTTCTGATTTGATCATTTGTAGACGCAATCATAAAGAGGGAAAAAAAGGCCATTTTGGAAGCAACGGGCGACAAATGAACGACAGCACGCGCTAAAGTTTGACAGCCCATATAAAACAAGCAAGGAAAAAGAAAGAAAGAAAGAACAGGAAAAGATCTAGACGATGGAGGCCTCCACAGGAAAGTAAAGGGCGGGTAGCTGTCATCTCTGCTGATAAGGGAGAAATGTCTTGAAACATTAGGGGAACAAAAGTTTCCACACGATAACCAAGAAATAATAAACCGTTCAAAATTATGCTACCCGCGTGGACACATTGACGCTCACTTAACTATAGGCGATTGTTCGCACCAATTTTCAGCGGATGCCGTGTCATCCTGTGGCATGGCCACTAGAGTTCGACTCTTTAATATGATTACTAAGATGATTGCATAATTACTTTCTAAATGTAAAGTTAAACAGATTCGTTTATGATGCGTGCACCTCTTGAGTCTGCTACTATGCGCCCTTCTTCTGTAAGATTGTGTCAGGTTGGTTACATAAGTTCGCTTATTAAGAGGGTTTCGCTTCAACAAAAGCCCTGTAATCCGGAGAAACACGTAACACAAACGCATCTCTTTAACCTAACTCGACCTAACTTTGCTTCATGCTACTTTCGTTCATATTAAACAAAATTTGGTTCACAGATCTACAAACTTAAGCGAAGAAATTGCACGATGCCACCTGTTGAATCGCGAGACATATCCTGTTATATTTTACTTTTAGGTTGTTATTGAAGACTTACGTTTACCTGTACTGTAATCTTTCTACGTAAAGCTTCTTTCGACACGTACACCTTAAAAGAAATTTAATCCCTTTGGGGCTTACCTTGCCGTGAAAGGACAATCGTCATCTGCCTTGCATGCGTTTCCTCTCTTGAAAACTCGGCGCTCGGTACTTTTCTGTCGAGAATGCTGTGTTAAGCTTACAACGCGCAAGCAGTTCGGGACTAATAAGTACCGGGCTCGCAGCGATAAAGAAAGGGAATGCGGGTAAGACAGATGACGATTATTGTTTAGTGACAAAATACAACCCAAAGGGTGTAAAATTTTTTTATAGTGTATCCGCATTCCTCTTGGTTTGCCGACATTTTCCTGTTTTACAACGTCTGGAGACCTCTACTATCCGAGGATATGTGTTGAAAGGTGAAGAAACAAAGGAAGCACGCTGAACGTTCCAATCCTCTTACCTGTGTGCCCCTTCTGGATTCGCTCTCTTTCAACGATACGTTTCCCTGGGAAAAAGATGTATGCACATTTATTATCGCCTTTTACACTGGAGTAAATCAGTTGTAAGATGCGATTACCATGCGAACTTCTTCGCCAACAATAAATGTTAATGTATATAATGTGTTCGTATTTTAAAGGAAGCAACGAATATAACGGCACTGAGTCAGAATTGCCTCGCAGGAAGCAATGTCGAATCCTCCTTAAATCGTTATGGATGAATACGTATCGCACAGGTAACGTTCAGACGGGGTACGCGTTATATATAAGCGCATTATCACAACACGCCAATGAATTCTTCTGAAAAAAATATATTTTCTAAAAATTTGTCTTCTGTAGCGATGATGCAGATTTTAGTCTACACATAAACGGACGTTCAGGCCATAGCACCTGGTTAAAAAAGTACTTTTTCTCGCGTACGGTGACAAAAACAAACTCTGTGCGAGCGTGCGACATATTAAGAACTCAATCCTGTAAACCAACAAAAATGAGTTAAAACATCCATGCGATGCCAATGAAAATTGTTTGCTCACATACCTTATCATAACCGGTCGAAGGTCCAGTTGCTTTCGTGAACAAATATTTTGCGCGGTAAGGTAATAAAACCGTAATTTTTCCATAGTCAATTTTCAAGGAGATCATCGTGTGCGACTGAGGATTGTAAGCTTGGCATAAGCCAGAATGGGAAATTTTTTCTTTACCTTGTTTTTTCGTAAGCCACCGGTTTTCTTCAAAGGGAGACCTAGACAGCTTACCGAATGTATTTATAATCATTCTTAGTGTCATGTTAAACCGCACCGTTATGACGTGTGCAGCATATATATATATATATATATATATATATATATATATATATATATATATATATATATATATATATATATATATATATATATATATATATATATATATATATCTGTGTGTGTGTGTGTGTGTGAGTGTGTGTTTTAAGATGAGAGACAGTATACTTTCACAAAAAGCATAGTTTATAGCAGATGATATTTCAATCGGCTAAGATTTTTGCAAAGCCACCGGTAAATGGCAGAAAACCCTAAACGACTTTTGGCAAGGCCAGCAGTCCGTTTTTTTTTTTCCTTTGCGACATAGCAGAGAAAGGTATACATAGGTACAAAGGTACAAAGACATAGGTACAAAGCGCTACGTGTACTGCGCAGCTACAGACCAAGTATGCGAGATCGGACCCGCTAGGGTCGCGATTACTCAAACAAAAAAAGGAAAGACAACAGGCCGCCGGGTTCACAATCTTCACATTGAAGTGCAGCATAGCTATCTAATGTTCGAAAGCAAACAAACTGCATATAACTTCTTTTCACGATTTGTCCTGAGTATCAATAACAAACGTACATCACTGTCATCACATATTGGCGCATGTTCACAGCTGATATGGTTGTGCTCACCGAAACATGACTCTCAGCAAAAATATAAAATAGTGAGATACTAAAGTGTGAAAAAAAAACTTTCACAGATACGATCGCGATTTCCTTACAGGCATAGGTGAACTGATTGCCGTGAACTCTGCTATCAATTCCTTCACTATCTCCATTGACTAGCCAGTAGAAATAGTTTGCACTCATGTAGATTTTCCTACTGACGACCTTATCTTTTGCGCGTGTTCTAGGTCCCCATCCTCACCTATTACTTTCTGCACTGACCTCCGTGACCTACTCAACAAACTAGTTGTTCGATACCCGAAATCCCATTTATTTTTACTAGGTGATTTTAATTTTCCAAACATAGTGTGGAAAAATGGTGTTCCTTCTCTTAAGCAGTCATCTACCGAGTGCGCCCATTTTTTAGACATCTGCGCCGATATCAGTCTAACCCGGCTGATCCATGAACAGACATGCACTATCAGCACTTCGTCTAATACTTTAGCTCTCTGTTTTACAACAGCTCCCGATTTGGTCATTCCTCCAACACGCCTTAAGCGATTCAGTGACCACTCGCTTCTTCACTTGACCCTCAAGAAGAAGATTCGCTCCAAGAAAGTCGTCAAAAATGTATGTGATTACAATGTGGCCGATACCGCCTCCTTTACAACTGAAGTGGAATCTTTCATTACTGACGGCACACTAAGGTTTTCTGAACGTACCGTTGAGGAGAACTGGTCATTGTACAAGACAATTGTACAAACTGCTAACACTAATAGATCGCTATGTGCCTGAAAGAAAGATCGTTTCGAATCCTGTCTCACCATGGTTTAGCGGAATTCTACGCCGCCTACGCAACAAAAAGAAGCATATTTTTCAACGCGCCAAAGCAACTAACCTTTCCGAACGCTAGGCAGCATACCATCACATTCACACTGAATACGCTATCGCTACTATAAATGCACAAAACTATTTTTTTTTTCGATAACACCCTTCCATCACTGCTGCAATATAATCCACGTAAATTCTGAAATATTGTTGATGTCAAAGAAAGCAGAGAAATCGAACTTGCCCATTCTGAGAATGTCACGATCCCTCTAAACCGGTGCTGTTCCGTTTTAAATTATGTATTTGCTTCCATTCTCCACAAATGTGCTCCGGCTACCCTACCGTACGTAGCCAATTCCTCCTATTTACCAATCAATTCCATTACTAAAGACTGGGTCAGCATACAAAAGTTGTTTGAAAACCTGAAAATATCTTCTCCATCAGGTGGAGAGTCAATCAATTGTAAAATGATGAATATTACTGAGCCATAATATTCCATCATGCTTTCAATGCTCTTTTCCCAGTGTCTAGGTTCCTCGGTACTTCCAAGCGATTGGAGGGTTGGCAAGGTTGTTCCAGTCCTTAAATCAGGTAACACACATTATCCCGACAGCTATCGTCCTATATCACTCACAAGGACACCATGTAAAATATTGGAGCATATTATACATTCTCATCTGATCGATTTTCTTGAGTATAATATCTTCTTTACGGCTGAACAACATGGTTTCAGGAAAACATTTCCATGCGAAACACAACTGATATGTTTTACTAATGACCTGTTTATCCATACAGACACGTGCTTCGATGTAGACTGCGTGTTCTTGGACTATGCGAAAGTTTCGACACTGTTTCACATGACCTTTTGATTCTTAAACTTAGCATGCTTAGCATTGACTCTAATGTACTAAACTGGATTAAAAGCTTCCTATCTAATCGAACCAGGACGTTTCTGCTAACGACTGCTCCTCCTATCACACTTCGGTAACATCGGGTGTATCCAGGGATCTCTACTAGGACCTCTCCTAGTCCTGATATACATTGACGACCTTCCTAAATGCATTTCCCATTTATACATATCAGATTTTTCGCAGATGACTGCGTCATTTATTGCAAGATAACTAACCATACTGATTCTGCTAAACTTGAAGACGATCTCACAAGTATATCCCACTGGGGCGATAAGTCGTTCATGCGACTAAACGTTAATAAATGTAAAACAATGCATGTATTGCGTCGCACGAACAACACTGACAACATGCTTATTTACGTACTTCACGACACTTCCCTTCAATCCGTCAAATCGTCCAAATACCTAGGCGTTCATATTTCCGATAACTCATCATGACATATACAGATCGAACACTTCACTAATAACACCCACCGGGTTCTTGGATACTTGCGTCGAAATTTCTCTGTCGCACCTCTGCCAATAAAGGTGACCTCTACAAAACATTAGTGCGGCCAAAGCTAGAATGTGCATCCACAGTATGGTATCCCTATCATATCACACAGATAAACACACTAGAATCCGTCCAAAATCGCGCGGGCAAGTCGTTTCATCTTATCTAACTATTCCCGTTATGCCAGCATTACTTCCATGAAAAACGCACTTGCCTTACCGGACCTTTCCTTGCGCCGTATATGTTTCACACGATGTCTTGTCCACAAAATGTATCACCATAACGCACTATTAAACGATCATCTTTATTGTTCGCCCTTCGTACATTTCATCCCGCTCCGATCAAATGTTTGAAGTTGTTCCATTTTTTAGAACGAAAATGTGGCATCATTATTTTATTCCATAGACTAGTGTCGACTGGAATGACCTTCCGCTCTCCATCGCTGCCATTTCTGACGGTGAAAATTTCAAGATTATTGTATTTTCGGCCGTTTTTAACTGACTTAAGTGACTTAAAGGGACTGACAACCAATTTTCATGGTACCCATTTTTTTTTTTAGTGCAATGGAAAGCTTTCCGGCCAGAGCATCTAATCATGAAGTAATAACGTCAAAAAGGCCGTGGAACATTCTTTTATCAGAATTTTTTTCTATCTGCAGTGAGGATGAAGTCGTTCACTGGAAGCATGCTGAAAACTGTGGTAGGTGAACGCGATTGGGATTATAGGCCGGCACTAGTGGGGGGGCAGATGACAAGTGCGGCCCTAGGTGTGAGAAAGTATTATTTTTTTTTTGTCAGGTCGATTTTCCTGCGATTCATGTTTTCGAAAGTGTTAAGGTATTTCTGCGATAATAGTTACACGTTTCTGCGGTTTCCTGTCCAACTGCTTTGGTACTAGTCAAAATGAAACCAAGCCCATCGAAAACGAAGCGACGCTTTTACACGTGATACGCCTTTCTCTCCCCAATTTTCTTCCCCACGCCGGGTAGCATGTCAGTGATGTCTATAAGCCGGCTAAAATCTCTGCCTTTCATTAAAGGGCTCTCTCTCTCTCTCTCACGTGATACGCGGTGGAACAAAGGATTTTACCTCACATGCGTGCTCAGAATTTAGATCTTTACGAAGCAGCACTCGAACGTCATGCTTCGATGGACGAAAGCGGCAGGAGAAGCGACGAATCCGACTTGCACGATAGACCGGCGTCCCCGCCACAAGCCGCGAACCTGGAGAATGCCGATTGGTAAATGCTCACTCACACTAGGCCGACCCGACGCCGATTTCGGCATTCCGGCTGTCGGCAACAGCGTTTCTTCCTTTGTGTCGGCGCACCTGTCAGACTGTACCGACGCCGACGTTCTGCCGACGGTCGGTGGAGAGCTCGACGTCGCTACAGTGTAAAAAACGACACGAAGGTAAAAACGAACCCATTTACGGCACAACTCGTCGATGGCATGTTGTATCACAGGGAGATCATAAAACTCTGGGTACTTGCAAACTCGTGCTATACTCGCGCGCTTACAACAGCATGTGTGTCGCCATGCATGTGGGACGACGCGGGCGCCGCTTGTTAGCGTGGACTTTCTTTACTTCGTAATACGCATAGAATAAAGCTCAAGTGACTAATAATATGCTATCTGCAATATTAAGCAACAATTGTACTGCACCTAATGGCAGTCGACTTACGTACAGTAATCTCTGGCCTACATTTCGAAGTATCAAGATTCCAGCGTCAGGCTTCGCCACTTACTGGTTTTTCTGACTTTTTTTGCCAATTTAAAATTACATTTCCTACTTAAATACCGAACAGCGTGCTGCATTCTATCACTATAAGTCATGGTCATTTCATTTCCATCAACGTCTCCCAACACATTCTGGCCCGTTGTCAGTCCCTTTAAAGGTCTGAAGTAATTGTGGAGGTATACGCAGCTTCGTGCCACGCAGTATAGAGCTGACAGCAAAACTATTTAACAAGCAAATTCAACAAGAATATCGCAGGTGCTACACGACAGCGAAGCATGTTCTTCCTCAAACTTCACGATGATTCAAATTCAGGGGACACATCCTCTAAAGCCACTTTTACGAGGAAAAAAAGTCCCCCAAATGTTACAATCATTTGCGCTATTACGCGTGGATTTAATTATAATGACTTATCACAGATTTCTCTTTTTTTATTCATTAAACTATTATTCTTAAATTTAGAGTGGTACAATTTAACATGCACCGCGTACTCATTCTACAAACCCAGTTCCACAGCAAGACTCGATGGTGTGTTTATTGTGTTTCAGATGTCCTGCCTACTTGAGTACCACAGCGACGTCGTTAAATAAAACATAGAACAATCGCTGCAGAACGTCATAACGAAGAAAAACATTAATTGTTTATATTCTCTTTAGCATTAAGTGTTTTTGGCTGCCACATTGGCGAGGTAATAAGGGTAGCATAAAGGGATATTCAAAAATGTGACTTAAATAGCATATACAGGAAAAGGCAATCAAGTTCTCAAGTTTCCATGACGTTGAAACTTGGTCATATGCATAGGTGCAGTAATTACTTAGGCCCGAAATTGATATGTTTGATTAAACCATGAATTGAAACGGCCTTACGGGAATTGCGGTCAGGGCTGAATATAGTCAAGAATACAGCCCCATTTCGTATTGCATTTGGTCCGCGCCTCACGTACCAGCTAAGCATATTCTCACCTGTAAAAATAACTCCTCAGTTTTGCAATGATTGTTTCCAAATCGGAAAGCAGTCTTCAAAAACACTTCCCCGATGAGTTCGTATGAAACTATAATGTGCCTCGTGAAGCAATCGCCACAATTTGAGATTTCATGGCATTGTTTGTGAATATCGTTATACTGCGGCTGTCGCGTGTGGCTCTTGCTCGAAGTACAACATATATTACAGAGAAAACAAACGTTATATAGTGTCAGCCGTTTTTATTAAAGGCAAACATAATTTCGTGAGATCGAAATAGGCCTCAGCAAAAGGCGAGGCAGCTTTCTTGGTTTATTTTTCGTCTTCCTTTTTCTGTTTTCTTTTATTTCGGGAAGAATGGGTTGTAAAGGAGAGGGTAAGGAGGAGGAATATTTGTAGAAGAACGCCGCGAACGTTCTCTCCGTAGAGAAAACAATACAGGGAGCTTTCTATACACAATAAAAAAAACAGCAACTCTGCGCCACAGTGTAGTGCTTCCTGAAAAAACGTCATTGCCATATACGTCCAAAGGATAAAAAGCCCGAAATATAGTATTTCTATATGCATGGTAGATCACTAAAGCGTTGCTTTGCAAGTAGAAGTACATCGAACACTAACATTATTGATTGTTATTGAAGCTTAGAATATGACCATATACGACTGATGCCATTAACGATCCAGAAATTGATCGACCGAGAGTTTTAACAAAAAAGGTATCCTGGAACTGATACTGATTTAAGCGTCACGGTAACTTGAAAGAGCGTAACGCTTAAATGTGACGCTTAGACAGTGGCGAGACGAGGACACGCTGTGTCCTCGTCTCGCCACTGTCTTTCGTCCCTTCTCGTGCGCTAAAAAACTTCAGTCACGGTAACTGTCCCGAACAATTTTAGAACGCTATCTAATGGTTTTTGCGTACCTGAAGAACACTGTTTTATAACGGCGGAGGCTGCTCTGCGGTTTCGGAAACTAGCCCTTGAAATAGGAATAAGGCTTTAACTTTCGTAGGTGTAGAAGATCTCGAATAAAATAATTTCTTTATTTCGTACCTGTTTGAGCTTCCGTGGTTTGTATCTATGGAAATCTACCCCCTACGCAAGCCCACGCTAGACCCTATTTCTCTGTGTTTCACTTTCTTCTCTCACCTTCTGTTCCCGCAGCGGATCATTGCATATCCCGTTCATCCTGTTTCGCAACTACTTATACACGCTCGACTATATTTGGACGAGATCTTTTAACACCGCTCAATGAAACATCCAGCTTTTGACAAAGAAGAAATCTGAAAAGGGATAAAACTCAAAGCCATCGCCAAACACGACACAGATACTGAAGGAATGCCATTTTCAATCTCTAATAAAAAATGAAAAAGCACAAAAGAAAGAAAGACACTTATGATATTGGAAATCCCCGCCATTTGGGTACTCGTCCTAAAAGAGCTTGATTCTACTATGTGAAATTCCTGCATAGTAGCACTTAAACCAGAACTCGTAGAGCTTTTGATCATATATCTGTATGAGTAGATAACGAGCATTTGATTGATTGATTGATTGATTGATTGACTGATTGATTGATTGATTGATTGATTGATTGATTGATTGATTGATTGATTGATTGATTGAGTGAGTGAGTGAGTGAGTGAGTGAGTGAGTGAGTGAGTGAGTGAGTGAGTGAGTGAGTGAGTGAGTGAGTGAGTGAGTGAGTGAGTGAGTGAGTGAGTGAGTGAGTGAGTGATCAACAAAATACCTCGAACCATTCACTACTGCTAAGCGAATGCGGATATTGCCGTACCGGCAAAAGCATACAAACAAAAATAAACGCATCAGCCTTCATGCAGTCGAAAAATAATATCATTGCTAACAAAGAAAAATGATACAAAGGCTCGGAACTTCCTAATAGGTATAAAAACAAGAAAAACACGGTACGAGAGCTGTGATGTGTGTTTTTCAAAACCAAGAATATCTGTATCTTCTCTGCAGCGATGCGAAACCACAACTATTGCACCGCTACTTGTTCTACGTGTGTGCTAGCACACGTGTAACTGACTAGCGAAAAAAATAGTTGGAAAAAAATAGCACACGTACTAGTATTCGCTTTCGTAGAATACTGGTTTTCTGTTCGTTCCACTGTACTCGAATATAACGCATTTTACCGGACATCTACCACTTCTCGTTTCAGACCAAACAATCTTCTCGTTTTTTTTCCAGCAACACAGGAAAGAACCAAACTTGTTGCAATATTTTCCATTCAGCAGAATCGAAGAGAACCAGAGAGGTTTTCTTTATGTGGAGTTGCTTATGCACCCTTGAGCTTCCATACTTCCGGAATGCAGCAGACAGGCTGAAAATAAACTATCTTGGCAAACATTTCACTGCCAAGATGTGATCAGAATCCTGACAGTAATCTCGCACAGGAGTACCGGGATTACCTAGACGGACAGCCCCTTAGGTGCAGGAGTTCAGTTGCCCGAATAACGAACTTCCAGCAGACTAGTCTGTGGTGGTCTTCTATTGCGATGGAGCTTGGCCGAAACCTCGTAAACAAAGTTTTTTTTTTATTTTCGTCGCTAAAGTGCAACTAGAACAACTTAGACAACTACTGCTTGCACAGGCACCGCGACATTGGGAAAAGGCGCAACAATCTTGCAAGAAAGAAACTTCCCTGGAAACGCACAGGTTGTCTATTTTTATGTTCACGACAAGCTAGTAATAACAAATGGCACGTCTAACCTCGCTGTGCGATAGTTGATCTTTGCGTACTGACGCTTCAGAATAAAAGAGTGACCGGAGCGTTTCGTTTGAACGTACGCGGGAACTGGTTGTACGCTGTTGTAAAATATTCTACAATGTTGATGATTAAGTAAACCTTATTAGAAATGAAAAGCCGGCGATCTTGCGTATGTCGCCTACAGGTGGGTGGTTTCCTTAATCCGGGATACTGTGGCCCTCGGCTGTTCACTTTGCTCGGTATGCCTTTGCGTGCGTTGCATCGCTTCAACCGTTCTTTGCATCCAATTAGGCGTAAGGTGGCTCTATCAAGTTCCGTTAGCTTGAGTCGCTCGATTTAGCTGACTTTTTTAACTTCCACTAACTCCTTCCAGGTGTTATGTGCACCTAGTTGGAGCAGCTTCTCTGTTGAGGACCTTCCCGGTAGCACGTTCGCAATGATAGTAATTCTTTCCTGAATTTCCTTTCTTTCTTTTCATTACTTAAACCTCTTTCGCCGTGTAGGGCAGCAAATTGGACGTTCGTCTGGTTGATGTCCCTACCTTTCCTTCCTCTTTTTCTACCTCCCTCCTTGCCTGGAGCGCCAGCGCAAGTCGTAGATGTAGATGTAGGTGTAGATCCTTGTTATCTACTGGCACATACCCACTCTGGGGGATTGGCCAGAAGTTTATGCACCTGGCGTATAAAAATGTTCACCTTCTTCTTTTACGTGTTCTTAAAGTCCCAAATACGGAGTGCCGTAGATGGTGCGGCTGGTGCCTAGGGCTTGTGTTAGCTTTAGCGCGTCTTTTTGCTTGAGCACACGTCGTTTGCTCGCTACTCATTTCACCAGATGTGCATCCTGAGTTGTGGTGCTTTGAAGCCTCTGCAGGATTGCGGAGTCCACTCCGTCCTTTATGAAAACTGGCCCCAGTACGCGCAGAGTATCAACCAGTGGCATGACGGTGCCATTAAGCTTGACTTCAGGGTTGGGCGCCGAAGGTGCTGGTTGACCTCTTGGCCTTTGGTGCAGCACAAGCAGTTCTGATTTTTCTCGCACACAGGAGAGGCTGCACAATCTCCGTCCGATCAACGCCCTCCTGTAAGGCGTCTTGTTGGGCCCCCGTAGAGCCTCCTGTGACCCAGAATGTAATATCGTCTGCGTAAATAGAATGATCGAGTCCGGCGAGATCGCACAGTCTGCGAGATAGTTTCATTATTACAATGTTGAAAAGTATTAGAGATTACATTGACCTATGAGCAGTACCCTTCTTGGAGACTGCAAAGCTGTCACTGCGCTATCTTTCAGGGCCTACGGTTGCTGTTTGGTTAGCGAGGAAGTCTCTGACGTAGCTATAGACCCTTTGCCCGCAGTTCCTGTCTTGCAGGTTTGTCAATACGGCCTCGTGTGGCTCGTTGTCGAAGGTGCCTTTAGCGTCAAGGGCTAGAATAGCACTCTGTTGAGTAGCATTGAGGTTGTCAATAACGCATTCTTTGATCTGTAGAAGGATGTCTACAGTATATACAAGTGTGGTCGCAATTCATGCATAGTGTTTGGGACCTTTTGGTCCTAAACATAATACCTTCCAAGTAGGGAAAGTATCGATCGTGAACCATTTGTTCGCAAAGCTTTCCGGCGAACGACGTCAGTGAGATGGGTTGAAGCTTTTCTATTGTGATGGGTTTGTTCGGTTTAGGAACCATAGAAAAGTCGGCGTGTTTCTATAGCGCCGGTATTGTGCAGTTTTCCCAGTTTTCATTGATGGGACCTCGGATGATATATCCAAGGTTGCATTAATGATCATGCATCCGGAGCCAGGCTCCGTTGGTGAGATAGCGGAATGCTTTGTTATTTATTATATCGCCGCCTGGAGTGGTATATCTTGCGAGCTTGCTAAGGGCTGCTTCAAGCTAGGCTCTGGTAAAGTGGCTATCGAGGGCAGGATTCAGTAGTGCGCTATAGTCGGGGTGATTGGTAAATTGTAGCGATTATGATTGTTGCGGTCCCGTGAATTTTTCTTTCACAGCCTTCAGGGCGTCCTCTTTTTCGCATATACCATACCCGCTAATCTTTGCGTGAAGTTAACAAAAGACAAAAATGCAGCGATTCATAAGGTACAACCTCCTAGGAGTTATCATTACATATAACTTGTACCCTACCGCACGAGCACAAGACATGGCATTAGATGTGGAACGTTAGGTGACATTTTAGGAGTTATGCTTGACATTTCGGGACGCTGCTCTTGGCGGTACCGTCATATGTTTTGTTTTATAGTCTATAAGTACCACGATAATGTCACGCCTGAAATTTTGCGCAATTGTTCGTATAAATATTAATTCTTGTCTTCACCTTGAGAAATCGTTCACTTTACTGCACTGGTTTCCCCACGAAAAACAGCACCGTGCCGGGCAAGGGCAAACAAATTCTTGGTGTTGAATTTTGTGCGGGAACCAGCTCAGTATTAAATAAAATGGCGCCATACCGACTAGGCCCAGTACAATATAGTCTTGCTGCACCTTGAAAAATCTTTCTCGCTGGTATCCATATATAACACCAAACAATGTTTAAACAAGAAGTGTTCATCGTTGCTCCATAATCAACAAACAGTCAAAGCAGCTAATGCAGCCAGTGCCAAGTGCGGCACTAAAATTAGCTACAATATATAACACCTGGTACCAGGAGAACGCAGTTATTCTAGCGAAAAGTACTTTGTGTGGATTAATGTATATTTCGTACGCCTACATGCAAATTCTCGTTAATAGAATCCCTGGGTACAAGAATTTGCACAAAATGGGCGTTGCAGTCGTGGCAAAAGTGTTAAGGCTGCAAGTGGCATTGGGGCAAAGTCATTGCAGCTCTGCGTCTGTAGTAGCAAGCTAACGCTATTAAAGCAGCAGGTGTTTAATGCCAATCATTGTGCCCGTGGAAAAGGTACTACGCTGGGCACCACACAAAGATAAAAATATTTGTAAATGTTAATAGCAGATCGAGTGTATATTGCGGATGCTGAGCTTCGCCTAACAAGCAGGAAACAGCAATAAGGTTTGCATAAGCCGCACAGAAATCTGCTTGTCACTCGCGGGACACGCCTGCCAGGACACGTATATAGATTCCGCATATATTCAGCGCAATGTGCTGTCCTTTCTAGCTGCACCTTTGTTATCACCAGAATTACTTCACACGAAGCCACAGAAACCGTTGACGAGACAGACTTCGAACGAAGGGTAGCTCAGATGTGGTGCTCGTTGAAAGAGACATAACAGGTAGCTCAGTACTTTGCGACGTCAGACTGCGGCTGCATGATGAAATAAACAGCTCACCATAGACCTCATGCTGACGTGGACTGCTCTACTATTTACAACTGAATTTTCACTAACGCCTATCTTTTTGACGCGCCACAGACTGAGCTAGTTGAGGGGATCCTCATTACGCCACAGATCTGTCAGTCTGCATCACATTCAGGTTTTAATCAAATTGACTTTTTCTGCACGAGGTCATTTTTATGCCAAGAGTATCATGCACAGTCGTTATCACTGCAACATCATACACCGGAAACTTTCCTACGCAACTCTTTCTATGCGAAAGTCCTTCCGTAGCACTTTCGTGCATGATACGTGAGCTACAACCGCCACAACGGATCTCATCGGGTTGAGATATACGGCTATAGATTACCAGGAATGTGTTTGTCAGTTTCCCTAAAGAGCGAAAAGGAGAGGGAAACAGGAGCTGGCTAGAGGGCCGTTCGAAAGACGGATATGATATCCAGAAAGGAAGATCACAGTTGGCTAAGCCACCCCAACAGCCTATTCGAGAGGGAACAGTTTCTATGGTGCAGAGAGATCCCTAGCTCCTTAATTATCCCACTATAGACGCACTTTCATTAGCACTCGGCGTTCTTATCGAGTCCTTCTCTCAAGGAGTGATTAAGCCCAATGCTTCTTGGGTGCGGTGATCTGACGGGGGGGGGGGGGGGGGGGGAACTGACGCATTCGGGAAGCCGTGGCTTACAGCCGTGGTCCGAATTCAATCACCCACTTTAAATTTGTCGTTATCCAAGCTCAGAACCGCGAAAAGTGTCTAAAACTGCAAACAGAAGAGAGAAACAGAGAGAACGTTAACTCTAAGCGCTGCAAATACTAAAGTATAGCGACCTCTGCAAACAAATTATCTGGCACAGAAGAAAGGATGGGAACCTGAGAAGGAACAAATTTGATTTCAGACGATCATGGAGATTTTACTCTCGTCTTGTCTGCACTTGGCTTTCATAACAATCATATTAGCTATGTTCCCTTGGCATAAACGTCTGTACTTACAAGCTGGAGCAGTAATAAATCGCGTATCTACAGTAAATATTGAAGCATAAAATTTTATTCTCTTTAGAAGTTTTAACGGAAGAGCGTGCGGCTTTTAAAGGAACTCAGGAAGCATTCAGAACCCGGCTGACGTGCAATTTCGGGAACAATGACGCAGGTAATGAAAGGAAGAAAAGAAAGAAACGCGTCCTTCTTCTTGTGTTTTCATTCGTTATACGTATGGCTAATGTCGGCTAATAACCGTTGTTATTAAGCTAGAATTTGCCATTGTAAGCAAGCAGCGGGCCACCTTCATTACGTTCTCCATGAAGCTTAAATCCACGAGGAACGCATGCAAAAGCGTTTCTCGATCATTTGTGATTAATCATTCTGCAATCATGGAAAATAATTAAAATAAAGAAAGGGTATGACATATTTTCTATAGTACATCACCATTATCTGAGCATCGTTTGACAGGCTTATATTTCTCTAAGTAAAGACAATAAGCGACACTTCTCTAATTGCGGCGGCTTTCCAACGTAAACGAAGAGAAAGAAAATGTCTACATTGAAAATGATCTTGTTGAAGTTCTGCGCAGGAGCGATAACACTCAAATACAAAGTGTTTCAAGCGAGATTTCTAATGGGCAGTCTAGAGTGAAATCCTGTTTATCAAGGAGCTATTTCTCGCGTTATTAATGAAGCGCTGGCTTTCATTATTCGTTGTTAGACGAAGCAATGTGAAACATTGGCCTGCTGTTTATACTCAATCTTACCTTAACTCTGCATAGGTCCGAAAGGTGCCTGTCTTCATTCCAGACTGAAAGATACACACGCTATGATCATTGGTAGGGTTCTTGGTGCTTTACGGCTCAACCTAAAAAACCACCATGAAAAAACTGGGGCCGAACTCACAAAGCTTTTCGTTCGTAAGTGCTCTTACCATTGGCCAGCCACCTACGGTAATAATATGTCCAGAATCAGGATCAGAAGTTTAAGAATGTAGTAATTGAAAGATGACATAGTTTCGTATGTCTTACCTTTGTGTCTTTCCTCTAATTTCTCTTCCTCTCCATATCGCTAAGCATATTTTCGAACAGTGTAATCTTATCTAAGCGAATAAGGCAACCAGCCATTAAATCGTGTCGTTATAACATCAGGAGGTTCAATGCAGACACAGATTACAGGATCTCCTTCTATATCTCATATCTTGCCATTCTGTAATTTCCAATGCGATTCTCTAATAGTTAGTGCCCTGCGGTAACTAGACGATGTTCCGCTGGCCGTAGAGCCGCTGCTGGAACACCGTCAACACCTATCATCGACCCAGAAGGCAGTGAAGGCACTTTTGTGCTTTCTGAAAGCGACTGGTTTTTGGGAGCGCCATTGACTGAGCGGTGCTGTCCGCGCACATTCATAGTCTACCTCTTTCTTTCTCTTCTTTCTATTCCCTATTCTTTGCCCCCAGCGTAGGGTAGTAGACATTGTTGCGTACTCCAGGGTAGCGTACCGTACAGCTGCCGAGAAGTAGCGGCGCCTGCCTATCGAAGCTTGGTAGTATTGGGTAGCGTGGCGTTGTCGACGGGCTGCAGGCATCCTGTAGATCATGGCGACCAAGCAGGGGCGAGACGATTTGCTAGTGCGAAACTTGCACTGTTTATTCAAAGGTAGTTGAAATAAAATAAGAAGAGCATGAAGTATGAAGTCTCAAGTATGAAGTCTCTCAAAAGTACATTTCGGAGCCCCTTAAATAGGCTCTCTACAAGTGTGGGCGGGATCTTGCTTCCGTCGATGACACGTGACAGGCACGGAGAGAGGGCCCCTTCTCCTGCCATACCGAGCACGGGTAGGAGAAGTCGATCCTCTTTTCGACGAATCCGGGGAGAAAGTCGGGTGAATGACCTCTCCGGCGCCGTGGGGTCCGGCAAAGGGAAGGTGAAGGGGATGAGGTATCACACACGATGCCACGACCAAGAGAAGTTGAAGGGGATGAGGTCGCCCATGGGCTCCGGCTCAGAGGGTAGGGTGAATGACCTGTCGCCACGTGGTGTCAGACGCCAACCCTAACAACATCCATATGTCTGCCTTCTCTCTTCTTTTTTGAAAAAATTAAATTATAGGGTTTAACGTGCCAAAACCACTTTCTGATTATGAGGCACCCCGTAGTGGAGGACTCAGGAAATTTCGAGCACCTGGGGTTCTTTAACGTGCACCTAAATCTAAGTACACGGGTGTTTTCGCATTTCGCCCCCATCGAAATGCGGCCGCAGTGGCCGGGATTCGATCCCGCGACCTCCATGCTCAGCAGCCCAACACCATAGCCACTGAGCAACCACCGCGGGTCTTCTTTTTATTTTTCTCTACCTCTGTAATATTTGGCAACAATACCTTCACTTGGGCGAGTTGGTCTGTAATTTTCGACCAACAAAACATGATTTGATTGGAATAGACATTCCGGCAAGCAAACATATTTAAAGTGCCCGGTTAGCATTCGTGGGTGCAATATAATTTGTGAAGTACACCGTTTATGTGAATATTATACCAAAAAAAAAAAAATTACGTGCGTGGTTAGAAAGATATAAGATCACTCCTGTATTCTTTCTTTCTTTCTTTCTTTCTTTCTTTCTTTCTTTCTTTCTTTCTTTCTTTCTTTCTTTCTTTCTTTCTTTCTTTTCTTTCTTTCTTTCTTTTCTTTCTTTCCGTAAGTTAACATACGAGCACAGTTATATTCTATACACAGTCAAAATGTTCTATAATCTACGGTTATAATGTATTGTTATCGCCCCATTCGTTTCTTTAAAAGAGAATAACTGCGTGGAAAGGGACTTCGACAATTTCGCTCTAATAGTATGTTAACTCGACACTTACGCAAGCCTGGGCTAATGATAATCAACTAAATGTACCTGGTGGGCCACCTACCACCCAAAAATATAGATACGAAGAATAATGGTGCCATTCCCAGCTCCAAAATGGTGCCATTCCCAGCTCCAAAGGCGCGTACTACACGCCACTACTACAGCTTCAGAGAGAGGAAGACAATCCGTGAACTCGCGCACCATGAAAAACGACGAACGCGTTCGTGCTTCTGGGTTTGTAGTCTGTCTTCCAAGCGACCAGTTCGTTGAAAGAAAGAAAAAAAAAGGAGCTGTGGAAATTGTCAGCGCTGCTTATTTACGTACACAGCAATAAAAAATACGACCAATAACGCCTGCACTTGAACTTCATCATACCTCCGGCTATTTGAGAGTGCCTGCAGCATTTTTGGGGGCTCCCGGATATTAAGCACGCACAAGGACCAGAACTAATAACGAAGTTTAGACCTCCCGAAGCTGCTCATATAAGCTCAGGAATTCTACCGCCAAAGCTTAAACGCAAAGATAAAGAGAAAAGAAGGAATAGTTTCGCGCTCACTTTGTTTGGCCGACAAAGTAGGGCGCTCTTTTGTTGTGCCCGAATCGAGCGGCATCCGCCCGGTCCTCCCGCGGCGACGCACGACGAGGAGCACAGCCGCGCCTCGCCAGCAGGGCCCGTTTTGTCAAGCGCATACGTTAATGGGTGCGCGAGAAATTATCTCCCATTGCCCATTACGCGCGGCTCGCCCGCTAGGAGTTTTAATCCGGCCTAGATTAGGCGAAACCAGGCTCAAACGCGAACCCCGCTTCCCCTGCCCCGTTGGCCCCATCGCCTCTTGCCTCTTCCCACATCCACGCCCTGAGTCTCGCTCCCTCCTTCTTTCCCAATCCTCATCCCTCCAAATTGTCGCCCCCATCGGTCATGCCTCGCGCTTAGCGACGCTTCTCTGTCACGCGCCCCTTTCGGCTTGCACCTCTGACAGCCGCCCAGTCGTGAAGCGAAGCCGGCGGAAAGAGAGAAGCAAAATGAAACAGAGAGAGAAAGAGAGAGAGGTTGAATGAAAACGGGGGAATGTCGAGATAGAGCGAGAGAGAGAACCAACACCTCACACCTGAAGTAGGTTACACGACAAGTAAGGAACGCGTTGGCAGCGTGACGGGAACGATGTGAGCGCCGTGCTGCACCTGGACTTTTGGAAAGGCGAAGTTTCGCGAGGACGCGCGGAGAAGGGTAACCGCGGCGCAGTTTCGTGATGAATCAGCAGGGGAGCAGAAAGCCTGGCGCATAATAAGCGCTCCAGCAATAGCTCCGCTGCTCCTAGCTGGTTGTGCCTGACGCGATATGCCCCGAACGAGTTTCGCAATAGCCTGAACGCGTGCATCGCGCCAACGTAAAATGAAAGGCGAGAGAGACGCAACGCCGCTCCAATGAGGGGGCGCGGAATGTGAGTCCTCCCGGTGGGGCTCTCCGCAGAAGTGTAATGCCGGAGGGACTGTGTGCACCTCTCAGTGGGCTCTGTTGACGGTGTCCGACTAACGTGAGCGAACGCGGTTGTTTCGTACGGTTCCCGCACTTATTTATTTACTACTGCGCGAGCTGGCTCGGCTGCCTACCGCGTTGTACGACGCTCGGCATCGGGGAGTCGATTTTGCCTTATAAAACTCAACTCAGACTCTCAAGCCTTGTAGCCGGCATGCCTCGCTGCTACGAGTGGATGAGCGAAACATGGGCCAAGGCCCGTGAACAAGAACGAGCTTTAATTCGGCTCGACAGTCGTCGGGCGCCTGCCAAATAATTTCGCCGCATACGCGCTGCTCAGACCACTTTTCCATCCTTATTGTACGGGGGCCGCATAATGATGTGCGCAGCTGCGTATTAAAACAGAGTGTGGCGTGTCACAGGTGCGTGTGGAACAGGCATGGTGCGCATTCCCGCTGATTCAAGATTCGTCCTTATATCGGTATCAGGCAGGTACACCCTCTGTTAAAGCGCCTGCACTCTTTTTCCTCTGCAGTTCGAAAAAAAAAAAGAAAGAAAGAAAAGACATTTGCACAGAAGTGGCTGTCACAGAGAGCGCTGAGAGCAGATTTTAACTTGTACAAGGCAGCGAGCGTTGTTTAACGACATTCCATCAAAAATACTAATTCCAAAACCATTCCGCTTGCCATGTTACTACTCAGTTTTCTTTATTTTTCTGTGCCACGGAAAAAAGTCCAACACTTTATTCCCCTTTTTTCCGCCACTCCATTTACGAACAGAAACCTCGTTCAAAAGATTTTCGTAGGTTAGGTTCACAAACAATATTCTATCAAAAATGTCAGAGGCGATGTACATTTCAAAGCCCAGCTCCGCTTCTCCTTGTTCTTACTTCTGATTCTCTTTTTGAGTTCTCATGAGATTTCGAAAAGTATACGTGGACAAGCTTTTATAATGAAACAATAAAGTTCCGCAACAACGCGGCGTTGCTGTAAAAGCGAGAAAGCGAAAATAGCTCCAAAGAAAATTGAATTTTCTTCATCTAGGCCCGCATCAGATGTTCCAAAGCACGTAGAGAACGAGACTAGATACAGGATGCGGGGGCGGACTGCTTTCAGTAGATGGCAAAGGCTGATGCCCCGTTGCTATAAACAGAGCATGGGACAAAGCGATATCACATGTAATACGTAGGTGAACGGAACAGAAAACGGCGTGGGCAGAACTCAGACAAAAGAAGGTGCAAGAAAACTAACGTTTGTCTCATACCGGGTACCGCGCCCGTATTCAGAAAAACATCTTGCGCCACAACTGTTCATCAGAGCAGAAGCTAGTCAGCGGCGATGTTGAACATATCATTAGTGAAGTCGGCCAGACACTGGCAAACAGAGCTTTAGCACAAAAAGCTTCGTGAATTTGACCCGAAGCACAAAGCAAAGCGGACATCAAATTATACAAAAAAAAACGACTTGCATCACCCTTCAAAGAAAAATGTTCAGAGCCACCGTAAAAAGCTCTACCTTTCTCGAAGATAACGACAACTGCAACGGAAACTACGAGGACAGCACGATGACCGAACAACGACCAAATGACGTCATCACTACGGCTCATGTGCCGCGGATATGTAGTCTCTTCTTCGCTGGGGTCAAACACAGGCTTTCTTCCAGGCGACTTCTTCTGCCAATGAAACAGGATCTTTATACAATGGACACACATGGCAAACATGTATGAAGTACTCTTAACAGTGTTCCCTGTAATAACTTTTTCCGCCCATCTGCTCTAAATCCGCATAAAAAATATAAAGAAAGAAACGTGCTTAATAAAATATGCCCATTGCCTTCTTCTTAGAACGCTTCTATCTGTGTTCTCTGGTTTTCGACGAATTCTTCGGAATTTCCTGGTGCCTCGGCTCCCGGTTTTGTGGCCATGGACGCGGAGCCTTCCAGAGGCCCTCCTGGCCAGTGGTCATCAAGGCCGTCCCTCACGAGGAAGAGAGGAAGCGTGCTCAGTGACACCGAAGACACTGAGCTATACTCGATGTCGGATGAAGACTCATCGGATGATAGCTTCATCACTGTCCGCAGAAAGAGGGCCAAAAGGAGGACTATCAACGCGAACCCATCAACGCAAGCGAGCACGGCGACGTTGAAGTCCCGGCCTGAACGCTGGCCTCGCGCCATCGTGTTCGTACCCGAAGAGCCCTCAAACAACCTCCGACTGCTCAACAGGCAAGAACTATCTGTTTTCTTGGAAGGGGTCGTGCCGAATGAAATTAAGGATATTCGGATAAATGCACGCAAAAATGTCCTCGCAATCGATGTTACCAACGGGAGTGCGCTCGAAAAACTGAAGCAAATCTCGGTGCTAGGGCGCATCAAAGTGCGTTCATATATCCCGATGGATGACGCATCCACAGCAGGTGTCATTTATGACATCGATGTCGCCATTCCCAACGCGGACTTGCCTATCCTCGTCAAACCAGCAAGTGAGGGTGTTGTCATCACGCGTGTGAGCCGCCTTGGAACATCGCGCTGCGTCAAACTGATCTTCAAAGGAGATTGCTTACCAACACACGTCAAAGTCGGTCACTTCCGACACCCTGTTCGGCCCTTCATACCAAAGCCTCTTCAATGCCATCAGTGCTTCAGGCTTGGACATGTCAAGGGTGTCTGCCCAAACTCGATACTATGTCCCCGTTGTGCTGAACCTCATGCGGAGGAGACGTGCCGGGCTACTGTCCTAAAGTGCGGCAACTGTAATGGTTCCCATGCTGCCTCGTCTAGGGACTGCCCTCGCATCAAGAAAGAGGTCGCTGTTCTCAAGCAAATGGTTCGGGACAATTCAACACACAAGGAGGCTGCTGCAACGATCCGGCGTCGGCGTCGGCGTCACCGAACCGCCTCAAAAAAGGCAGAGCCGCGAAAGGAGAGGGCCGCTTCCATTGTAGCACCCACTTTCTCCAATCAGGCCAAAAAGGGGCTCAACAGCACAAGGAAGTCGCCTGAAAGGAATTTGTCTCAAGAAGAATGGCCTGCGCTTCCAAGCCAGCAATCTCCCACAGACCTACAGATTGTCAAGCCCGCTCGGGAGCGTGCTCCTGCTGCTGATGCCACGCCTAAAGCAGATCGTCAAGTCCTTTCAATGCTGCGTCCCCTCATAGATGCCATTCGAGTGATTCTGTCGAACCTTGGAACTGCGTCTGCTCAAAATGCACTGAAAGTACTGGACGCCTTAAACCCAGTGCTTGAGTGCCTCGAATAGAGACATGGCCAGCCATCGCCCATCGTTTCGAGAGGAAGTCAAGGCAGCGTCAATCATACAATGGAACGCAAGAGGACTAAAATCACGCCTTTCGGATTTTCGTCAGTATATATATACTCATTTGTTCCCAGTCATTGTCATATGTGAGCCTAATGTGTCAAAACCAGTCAGATTATCGGGATACGAAGCTGTTATATCCGCAACAACTCATGCATGCAGCAAAGTCATCGTTTTTCTTCGTCAAGAACTGACATATGTTCGCCAGCCGATTCCGCCTCATGATAAAAATCAATACGTTTGCCTAACAATCAAAAAGGGCAAACTCATGTTTACACTTGTTGGCGTTTATGTATCGCCTTCAAGTGTTTTTGATCCCAAACGATTAACGAACATCTTGTCTGTGTGCCCTGCCCCATATGTCATCATCGGAGATTTTAATGCGCACCATATAGCGTGGGGAAGCGCAAGAACAAATGCAAGAGGGCAAAGACTTGCAAACTTCGCCTGTAACCACGGCCTTTCACTCCTGAATGACGGCAGCCCAACGTTTATATGAGGCGTGAATTATGGCAGCTGTCTTGACCTAGCTTTCGTCTCCAGCAGTTTCACAAGATATGTTAAATGGTTTTCGGATATCGAGACACGCGGGAGTGATCATATTCCCACATACCTTGTCATCAAAGGAATGTCCAGTCCCACCCCACGGAACACCATTCGATTAATTGACTGGACCATTTTTACTTCCACCATGGAGGATGCTTGTCGAGAGGGCTTGTCCTCTGGATTAGAGGAAACAATCAAGTCTGCAATGCTACACGCCGCGCGCACGGTCACGGTTTCGTCGAAGCACACGGAATTGGATATAGAGTTGGAGCGACTTCGTGCACTCCGTCGTCGTGCGGAGCGGCGTTACCGGCGTACAAAATCCATCGAAGACCTTAGGACAGCCAGACGACTACAAAAGAAACTTCAACGTCGCATGGATAGATTGGCATCTCGACGTTGGGCAAGATTTTGCCAGTCACTAGACCCCCGAAAGCCACTTTCCCACATCTGGAGAACCATACGTGGTCTACGTTCCTTCCCTGAACAACGCTTCCCATTCAAAGCGCTGGCGCTCTTCCAGGGGCGGCTAGAGGCTGATGTTGCAGAAGACTTTTGTGCAAGGATCGCTGGCCAAGCAACCGGTCCAGGCTTTCGAGCCCCCAGTCGCATCCCTGTTTCACGTGACGGCCGCATGGATCTTCCTTTCATAATGGAGGAACTAGAAGCGGCTCTTGCTCTATGCAGGCGTTCTTCATCCGCGGGACCAGATGGAATATCCTACCGCGCCTTGAACAACCTGAGTGATGGCGCACGGAGAGAACTGTTACATCTCTACAACTTATCTTGGCAGGATGGCATGGTTCCCGAAGAATGGAAGATAAGCCGCTTGGTCCCTCTCCTGAAGCAAGGCAAGTCCCCACTTGAACCCACCTCATACCGCCCAATAGCGCTGGCCAGCTGTGTGGGAAAGATAATGGAAAAGATGATCCTTGCCCGCTTGGAGTGGTACCTGGAGCACTACAACATGTTACCGAATTGCATGGTTGGTTTTCGTCGCGATCGCTCTTCAGTAGACAGTGTTGTTGATCTCGCTACGTACGTCCAGCTTCAAAAGTCACGCAAAAGATTATGTGCAGCTTTGTTCTTGGATGTCAAGGGGGCATACGATAACGTATCTCACGCGGCTATCCTCGTTGCTCTTGAGATAGTTGGTCTAGGTGGTCGAGTTTTCCAATGGATCTCTCATTACCTTTTTATGAGATCTTTCTTTGTCTGTACCGGTGATGGTAAAACGGCACTACACTACACGTACCGAGGTGTTCCTCAAGGCGGTGTACTAAGCCCTACCCTATTCAACCTCACACTCATTGGTCTCGTTGATCATCTGCCAGCAGCGATCAAGATATCAATGTACGCCGACGACATATGTATATGGACCTCAGGTGTGACACGTCCTCAGATACGTGCAAGACTTCAAAAAGCTGCTACTCTAATAGCTATATACCTCCGCAACCAAGGTCTTGAAATCTCGTCAGACAAATGTGCACTGATGGCGTTCACTCGCAAACCAATGACACCCTACGCCATATCAATAAATGGCCAGTTAATTTCTTATGAGAAGACTCACAAATTTCTTGGCATAATCATTGATAGAGATCTCTCATGGAGCCCCCACGTGACCTACTTGAAGAAGCGTCTGACAGCAATCTCCCAACTTTTCAAGTTTCTGGGAGGAAAGACTTGGGGAATGTCAGTGCATACAATGTTGGAATTGTACAGGGCTCTTTTTCTGGGCTTCTTGAGATACAGTTTGCCCGTACTGACCAACACCTGCCAGACAAATCTCCGTGCTCTACAGGCTATTCAAGCTCGGACTCTCAGGGTTTGTCTTGGTTTGCCAAAATGCACATCGATAGCAGCGACTATTGCGATTGCTCGGGACCAACCTATACAAACACACATTGCGGTAGAAGTGTTGAGAGTGCACATTAGGCACGTTGCCCGTGCCTGTTCCCACCATCTGGCAACACTACCGTCAGAAAGGCCGCAGGCAGCATTTTGTACTACGATTTCGGAGTATTCCACCTGCCTCCCGTCAGGCTTCACCCCCGCAACTAAGCCATCGATTCCTCCCTGGTGTTTGGCTCGACCCGCAGTGCACCTCACCGTACCAGGCATCAGGAAAAAATCTGAGCTGTCATCCCCTGCTCTTAAACAACTAACTCTGCTCCTTTTGCACGAGAAGTACTCCGAACACGTACATATTTATACTGATGGATCGGCAACTCTCCAGTGTTCCTCTGGAGCCGTGGTCTTCCCAGCGAAAGCCACCACCATCAGTTTCAAGACATGTCACCCAACGACACCGATGGCCGCGGAACTTGCAGCCCTTCGCGCTGCACTTCGTCTCGTCAGCCAAGAGCAACCTCGAAGGTGGTCAATATTCAGTGACTCGAAGGCTGCACTGCAATCTTTGCTATCGGCCCTGCAGCGCGGACCACACGAACAACTGGTATTTGAGATTAGAGAACTCATTCATACCTTAACTGAGAAAGGACACCACGTGACATTTCAGTGGCTTCCAAGTCACTGCGGAGTCATAGGGAATGAACACGCTGACAACGCTGCTCGGTCGGCTCTTCAAGGGGACGAAGAGGAGCCGATACCGTTATCAAGGACAGATGCCGCTCGAAAACTTCGAATGATCAGCCGTGACATCACGTTCTCCTTGTGGAACGCTGGAAGTTTTCACGACTACCGACTCCACAATCTTGACTACTCTCTACGCCTTTGTATTCCAGCTGGACTCTGCCGTCGCGAAGCTACCCTGCTTTGTCGACTATGGCTAGGGGTGGCTTTCACCAAGTCTTTCGCTTACCGAATTGGATGGGCCGACGACGCCACGTGTGAGGACTGTGGTAACGAGGAGACTTTTCACCACCTTCTTTGTGACTGTCCTCGATATAATTTACAGAGACAATCACTCGCAACCGCGATAGCGCGCTTTGACCAAAGACCTCTCACAGAGGAACTTATTTTACAATACCGCCATCACAAGCCATCGCAGCAGAGGGCGACGAGGGCACTGTTGCGGTTTTTGAGGGCGACAGGATTGGACAGGCGGCTGTAGCCTGAACAAATGTTGATAGTGTGGCAAGTGTCACTGTGCTGTGCGATGACAGTATTCGGCGCCAGTGACCGATGGTGACTGTGTGTCTAGGCTCCTTCCTTTCCTTATCTCTACTTTGTTACCACTTTACCTCCCCCTCCCCTCTCTCCCCAGTGTAGGGTAGCCAACCGGATCTTTTTCTCTGGTTAACCTCCCTGCCTTTCCCCTTTCCTCTGTCTCTCTCTCTCTCTCGCGGAAAGTGGTTATTTTCAACGGCTGACATGACCGAATTCGCAATTTGAACACAGTAGTGGCACTGACCGGGGCCAGGCCCTGTCGCTTGGGCAACGAAGCAGACGCGGACGGGATTGCATTCGGCAGTGTGTGCACTGATTCGCTACACCTTGTTTCGAGCTCACCCTAATTCGAACCCCGGTCCACCGTGCGGCAGCTAGTAGCAAACATCTGCGCGCATTCACAGGGCCGTGGAAAATGCGGATCGAAACGCCATTTGTACAGTCGACCGATCTCCGATGAACCCCCATTTATACGGTGACCGAATCATCGCATGGCACTGAGGAGCACGTTGTCGAACAGAGTGATCTCTTAGTACACCTCAGCATACTAGTGCCTCTTTGGTCAATGTTTTGTGTACTACAAACATCGTGTATCGTGCGGAATATAACGAGTGGCCAAATACCTATGCGAATTCCTTTTCTCTTTTTCATTTCATTATTTTCGTGTCATTGACGTTCGTGCGTCAGGACTGCTTTGTTACTGCAGTTTCTGCTGTTGCCACGGCAGTTTCGTGTTTGAATTATTTCTTGCCCACTAATCCGTTTTGCCTCGAAGCTGCAAAAAAAAATTTTACTATCACGAAAGGTAATGTTATATCGCCTTTAGTCAGTTTTCTTCGTTTTTATCGAGTAGCTGAAACATTTATAAACAAGGCTGCTATGTTCTGCTCTGAATATAGGTAAGCTTTCGCCGAACATTGACGCTAAAGTTCATCTGTGCAAGCATTCGGAAACACAGCCCTTTGCCAACAAGAGCGGTTCGTAAAGCAAGGCACTGTCCAATGACAAATGGTTCTTACAAACGAGACGTTATGCGAATTCAGCATCCTGTGAGTATGGAGAATGGTTCTCCACGTTCAGCTTGCTGGACTAGCTGTACTACGTATGATGTATTTTTAATGATGTTCAGTGAGAATTACTAGCTCAAACTGCTATCGCGACGTGCTTTAACCTAGTTTCGTGTGTGAGTGTTTGTCGCTGAATCATGAATATAAATGCACGACCAAGATGCGATATAAACGACGCCAAGCATAATATGACACCCGCTAGCACGAACAACTTCAATGCTAGCACTACGTCTACCTCCCGCCTACGTAAGCAGTAATTACGCTCGCTACAGTGGTGAAGTGATATTAATGGATAACACCGTCGTAGCGCCGTCTAATAGACTGTTCATCGCGGTGTGTTAGCGCTGGCATCAGCGTCAGTATCACGAAGCTGGCTTACGTGAGAACGCAGCCCAGGATTCGTAACTTATTTATGAAGTCTGCACTAGGATGCGCTGGCTAAGAATTTGTCAAAACCAAGTATAATAGAAAAATATATATTGTGCAGATTCAACGCACATGTTGGAGTTCATGTGAAGGTAACGTTAAGTAAAGCGTATAATGATACGTTATAAAACTGACGATGATGAATACAATTGTGTTAACTCTCATGCTTTGCAACGCGTAATCTCTTGTAATGTTTATGTTTATCCCTCAGAATGATTGCAAGTTTAACCTCATATGAACACCAGTGATTGTGTGCATGCACTCTGTTTATCTCTCTATTTCTGCTGGTACTTGCCCGTGGAGCACATGTAAGCTTCGTATACACGTATATATCCACAAATATATCCGGCAAGAGAGACATAGAATAAACATTTATTTAAAATTGACTGATGTGAACCTCCTTGATTAGGGGTGGACAGAGCGGCTTCCCACTGACTTTGAATGGGGTGTGGTATACGTGAGAGGGCCCGGGAAGCGATGAATAACGCAAAAATCAGAGGAAGTTCGAAAGAAATTTTCGCTTCAAAACAGCCCTTATGAGAAAATAGAAGGATTAGTTCTAAGCAACCGGAAATCTGATGCTCTAGTCCTCTTACCTTAACAACGATAGTGAAGTCCCAGTTGAGTGAGTGAACAAGGTTGTAAATTTAATAAACAAGGCACGCACAACATCTTGTATCGCGTTACCCTTACTACGCTTGCACAATAACTAATTAACAAGGACGGTAATGTAAAACAAAGCTATTCTATGCAAGAAAAGTTTGACGCAAGTGTTCGTGATTAAGACTACCTCTACATTTGTGGGTTTGCTAGTTTCTTATGAGGGATGGCTCGCAAGGGCTTCCTCAATTTACCTTCACAATTTGCTTGCTGAACATAAACTCTGCAGAGCAGCTTGTGTGGGTCTATACATAGAACAGTGAAGGCTTTGCTAAGGAAAAAAGGAAATAGCAGGACAAAAGTAGGAAAGCACAATCGTGTCTTACATTTCCGCCTAAGCCACGTGGCAATCCAAAGGGAGAAAAGTACACAGCTCATCGCACCATATTTCCTACTGGTTGGGCTTCGCTTCACTACATCGATGCAGATTAAAGCAGATGACGTCTAGACGCGCAAAAATAGGATCCTTTTACTGCAGTTTTCTCAGCCATAAATGCGTGCTTACGTTCGCGTGTGTTTACTCTCGTGGCTTCGAATCACTCTATGAATTATTTTATCAACCAAAAAGAACTACTTGTTCTTGGGCATTTCCTAATACAAATGTTGCATAATTAACGAAACGGTCTCCTTTTCTTCCACTGTTCACCTAAACGCGTCCCTTAAAGTAGAGAAAAAGCACAGTTTCCAGCATGCATGAAATTCCAGGCACGAGCTAACGATATTTTCCCAATTCTCAGTCGCTTTACTTTCCAGTTTTACTATAGAGAGAAAGTTGAAAAACTGAATTCTTGTTCGGCGACCGCGAAGCATTTATCCCCATTTTGTCCACTCCGGCACATGCAAGAAGGCCTGTCAATAACACTGACTCTGGCGTTACTCGCGAATCAATGTGCCAAGTCTGAACGCTCCAGTCCGACAATAAAGTAGAAGCAGCAGGAAAGCAGACGAACAAAAAGTAGTAATCACTAACTCAAACAAATTGTCTTCCATAAGCCCCGCTGTGCTCTGCACGATGTTTTGTACATGATTTCTCCATAATCGCATAATCATTTCACAAGACTACATTTCATAAACGTTGAGCGTCCTTAAAGTGTGTTACGAGAATAATCAGAAGCTGACGCAGAAACTTGATGTATACTGCACCGGGGAATGGAGAGAGACAGAGACAGAAAGAGAGGCAAAGGAAGTAAGATACGCAGGTAGGTTAAGGTCAATACGGCCCATCCGTTTTCTACCCTACACTGGGGAATACGGGAACTGCGCTCAGTGATATCAAAGAAAGTCAGATGCGAGAAACGGCTCTTCGTTTCCTAAAATACAAAAGGAAAACGTCGCAAGAACGCTTGCTTGTTTTTACTAGGCGCGTCTCGAGTTGGGCATGAGTAAGCCTGTGTTCAATGTAGCATTTTGTCCTTAGTGAAGCAGCAGAAGCCAAGTAATCTATTTTTTTTTTAATTTCAAAGAAAAATGGCCCCAAAAAGATTGCGATGAGTCCAGATACTCCGCATTTCGCTGCACTGTTTAGTGTGTGTGTGTCTCTAATTCTTTGCCTCAATACATCGCAAAATGAAAACACGTATTCAGCTGCGCTCAAACTTCGCATTAGGGAGTATCGTAATCGTCGGACTTTTTTTTTTTCGATTATTCCTTATTGCTTATAAAGCTACCAATCATCTGCATTTACACTAATACAACAATTAAATGTCATCGCAAATTGAGTATTCTTGCGCAGATACCAGTCATTACACCTTTCGCGTGACAGACAGATTTTGCTGGGGTACTCGCGAAAGCACACTCACGCATTAATATTAGACGCAGCGCAATTTACAATTTACACGTAGTCTTCTTGCGAGGCGAGATTGCAAAAGCAGAGCTTTGTTGCGTTACCGCAATGTCGCGCAGGCAAAGCACGCTTTACAGGATACAAGTACCAAGTACTGCGTAGCGTCGTCTACGCGCTGCATTTCGCGACTCGCCGGTTGAGCGCTGCGGTATTTGTTGACGTTTATTTTTCGCGCTAAACAAGCCGTGCTGATACGCAGAAACTCACCACCACGGAAAGGAAGATGCGCCTGAGTTTACGGGACTGAATGGGGTTGAGAAACCTTTTCAAGCGCTTCCTGGATGTTCTTTTTTTTTTTTTGCCCCAAAATTTGTTCATGAAATATCGCGCTTGACGAGGACATCATGGCCCGCTTCAAACGCGTTTCGCCGGCCCTTCGACCGGGCTTCAACCCGTTACCATAACTTTCAGGTTGTGTACGCCCTACTATTGCTAGAGGGAGTGGTTTGATAACACGGAATTCAGTGTTTTCTTGTTACTGGAAGTAAACAAAATGTTTCACAGAGCAGGTAGGAAGTATTAAGAAGGTTTAATTCAAGAGGTTGGAAGCAGTACGCTCCGGCCACTATATTTCACTACAACAAGAAAATAAGGTCTATAAAAAATTATAACTAGGGTAAAATAAAGAAAGGAGACATGTCAAAACTCACTACTCCTTACAATTTCTCATAAGCTATGCGCGTGCGTTTCAGTTGACCTAGATACAAAAAAGAATATTGCTTCAGTGCTGGGGAGAAAGCAGGATAAAGTCCCGTAATAGGCCCTCACTTAGGGTCACTGCGAAACGGCGTCCTGTTTCGTATTCGAGCACTTCCGTCAATTTCAATAAGACACTCACGAAACACAGTGCCGTAGTGGGCACAACTTCGATAGGAGAAATACAGGAGGGATCTCAAGACGGCGCACGCTGAATCGAGGAGAAATGTGTGGACCCCTGGTTTAGGCGTATGCCTAGGAAACGTGCTTCTAGGAAGCACGTTTCTCTAAAATGTTCGAGGTAATCCCATGACATACTGAGAGAGAACTGGTCTGCGCGCAATTGTTTTGGACTGTTGCGCAGTGGCCTGCTCCAAACAATGGCGCTACCGAGCGGTAGCTCAAAAAATTTATGTGCCTTTTCCGAGAAGACCCGACCCGTTCTTTAAAGCTTTCATTTCTTTGTTTTTTTTCATGCGAGTATGTCCTTATAAGAATGAAGATGGAGAGAGCGTTTGTCTTCATAGGCGCGTGGATAGAATGTTAAGCAGGTTTCGGCCTGGTGGAACTATAGCATCGAAATTGTTACTGCCTTAGCTCAGCATTACCCGCGTTTGAAGTTTGCAAAGAGCAGCATGCTATCGATCAATGAGCAACTTTGGTAAAATTGTTATTTAGGCAAGTGCACTCATGTAGATGTGTTAGCGATTACATTTGTAGACCTCATATAGAACACTAATTTTGGACTTCGTATATAAGAGGACTTAACTGCACTGAAGCCACCCTTGCATACTGAGTACGATGAGGATCGGCTACACTGCAGCATGCTTGTTCAAAATCAGCGGTGGTGCTTCTCCACCTTGAGCCAGGTGCAATAAAGTGGGCGACATAGAAAATTTCATCTGGTCCTGCAAGTGCTTTTTGTCCTGCAATGAGGAGACTTCTGCGCAACATGGGAAGAAGAACATTTTTTTCACGAGCGCGTTGAACAGTTAGCCTTCCTAGAAGGACCATGGATAGCGTACATTCTCACATTTCCACGAGAGACAGAACTGATTGACACATGGCGACATATCTGGCACAGGGAGAGACGCCCAGGCGGGGCAATTGCTAGTAAGGTCTGCCAGGACAAGCCCGCCAGTAGCAACATCTCCACCTCCACCACCACCACAACACTACAACCACAAGAGGGCCTTCAAGCATGCAGCTTGAAAGTGCGAAGGTGCACACACACGCGCGAGCACACGCACACACACACACAAACACACACACACACACACACACACACACACACACACACACACACACACACACACACACACACACACACACACACACACACACACACACACACACACACACACACACACACACACACACACACACATGTCAGCGCCTTCGGACAGAGAGCGGCAGTATGGGAATGCTGGCATGATGAAGGGCACCGCAGCCAGCTGTGGAAGAAGTCGACGACCGTTCTCGTCTGGCCGCCTTGAAAGCTTACCTTTTCGCATTACGGGTGTATGTGCGGAGAAGCCTGCTTTGAGGCTACTGATAATAATAATAATAATAATAATAATAATAATAATAATAATAATAATAATAATAATAATAATAATAATAATAATAATAAATGATCGGTGGGCTTAAGAAATTGGTGGCGTCGACGTCGCCACGTAAAGCATTAACAAAAAGTAAGAAAGGAGAAAATAAAATACCAAAAAGGGTAAGAACAGCTGTGCTGAAACTGGTTGTCACGGCACTCCAGCTCAATTGATACGATCGCAATGAAGGGAACATGCAGTTTCCTGGCAATTCATCTCCACACCGTTCCTTTCTTTGGCACTGGAAAAGCGACGGGTAGACATGCACAGGCTAGGAAAAGCAAGTAAGCAAAAGCGAAGTAACAGTCGAGCCAAGGAACGCTTACCCCTTAACAAAGAATTCAGAGAATTTCTGTAGCATCTTTATAACCACCGTTTGTGAGTCGACCATCGATTTCTACTACCAGCAACATATGGCGATTGTGTTGTCGTTAATCTGTGCAGATTGACAAAATAACTAGGTGCTGAGACTGCGTCAGTTTAATCGCCGTAACGATACGAAATCAGAGTTTGTCAGCGCTTACTGTTCGTTGCGCGCAACTTCTTTGTAGAAGAGTTTACATTCCAATTCAGTTTCAATTTTGGGGGACGGGGAGCCATTTTTCTTTATTCTATTCTTTACTGTGACGTGGTTCTCATAAGAAGCCCTCTCTGATGTACGGGCCCACTGAGAGGACACATTCTGCCGACGCATACACGCACTTCGCTACACATACATTAGCCAGCGCTCGCGCGCCCAGAAATACCACTTTCTTCTTCCACAAGCCATCGCGAACAAGTAAAGCGCTTTTGTCAGCACGTTCAAATCCTGTTTCGGGGAGGCTGAACGCCCAGCACAACCTCTCCCGGCTGGGTCAATACCGAAACTGTCGCCCCCTGACATGTTTATTGCAAAGGCGTTCCGTCGCAATCCTCGTAGTGTCGACATCGTGGTGGCGGTTGCCACGGGCGTCGCCCGTCTCGGCCAATACGGGCTAAGCAGCGCCGAGAATTTAGGAAAAAGGTGCGCCGTTTAATACCTCGCTTGTGCTGAATCGCGTGTGACGACCTTTCAACGAAGCGAAGCGGCTTTCTGTGTAACAAGTTTTCGACGCGCTGCTGCAGCGACGCGAGATTTAAACGCATAGTTGCTAGCTCGACGTGTCTTCACACCGTGGACCGTGCTATTTTGCAGGCGCTGTGGATGAGAAAAAGCGAGTGACGAAGAATGTCCGGTGACACATATTAAACTTATGGGAAATACGGTATTAGTGTTAATGAATAGTAAATAGAGAGTTACCTTTGTGCTCAAGCATAGTTATAAAAGTTTTGTTTTTCATATTAGTGTGAATGATCGCATTTGAGCTCTCTCTTTGATTTCTGTGTAGTAGCGTCATTGAGCATCAATTCACAAAGACATACTAGCAGTATAGAAGAATATAGAATATAGAAGTTTATTCGAAACAGGAAGGGTACACAGGAAATATTGTAAACGACATCTGAATCCCTAGTTCAAGGCTAGTTTGGATCCATGCTAGTTATTATTCACAATCATAACGGCAATACGAAAAAGTATAAATAAATCATATACACATAAATACTAATTTATAAACAAAAGGCAGAGTATTTGCACTAGCTGTAATAGTATGTTTAAGTGTATAAAACGATATGGGCGTTGCTGTATGAAACTTTTTGATCCCGAAACCAAAGGTAGCTGGCACCACACCGACACGCCAACATCCTCGGTACATAAAGTCATTCATGAAATGTCGGCTGCATGATGTGCCAACAATGTTAAAGCAAATGCGAAATGGAAGTCGAGCGACGGTGGTACTGCGATATTAAAGACAATGAAATCTTGTCCGAACCAAGCGTTCCGAGCAGTCTTTGTGGCCGGAGTTAGAGCCCCTCCACACACGTTTTCGCCGATAAGGTTAAGTACCTCCAACCTACCCTCCTCCTCCGCGCTTCTCTCTCGCTCGTTCCCTCAGCTTCCGGCGTTAAGCGGAACTTACGTAGTACCAGCTTCCTGTTTTAGGTCGAAGTGACGTTACTGCAGCATAGAGTTGCGAGTGCGCAACAAGCGAAAGTTCAGGAACCGGAAATTCTGAAAGCGGAATAACCAGAAACGAAAATCCCGGAAGCGAAAATTGCAGAAGTGAAACTGGTATGAGGGAAGAACCAGGGAACAGCAGCGCATATCAAAGGTTTGCGCTTCGTAGCAGAATCGGTGGTGGCGCGTGGATGCAGGGGCTTTAGCCCGAGTCGCAGCAAGGCATTGCCTGAATATGCAAGTTCGTTCTTGACGAGAGTCTAAAATTCTTCCGTGATGTCACTTTAGCTAAACGTTTCCGTACAGTGCTCAAAATTAACATCTAGTTTGCATTCATTTCCAGTTTTTTTTTTTATTGAAGTGAATATTAGGAGAGGTTGGCGCCTTTATGGTGGCACCGGCTACTCCTTGTCACTTGGCGAAAGAAAAAAAAATAATAGCGACACGAAATATGGCACTCAGTAGAACACTGGATGAATAAAAAATATACAGTCCAACAGTACGTGAGTCGCAAAGTTCTGTGCATTAGTTCAGTCCACGTACGCATACATAAAGTCAGATATTTAGAACAGCCATAACACACAACACATGTAATGCACTGCAGTATTATGCTTGCAGCATTTTGCACTGTTTAAGCCCGAACAAACATTCAAGGAATAACGAAACCGAGCTTGGCTGCGGGACCTAGACGATGTGTAGTCCGTGTCTGAATTTTTCTTAATTGTAAAATTCGACACCGTATTATGGCGCCATGATCAAGACAGCAGGAGAAGCCTTTTACGTAACTGCTTCGCGCAGCATTTCTTAATGGTTACCATGGGTAACGTCCGTCACCATAGAACCGTAAACATTTTCAAACGATTGAGTTATTCACCTGTTTGATTCGCCCTTGTGGAAAACAGCACAGTTCATTTCCGAATGTTTCATCTAGCAGCTTAGCCCCCGAATACCATGACAAACCCTTCTGAAAGAAACTGAAACCCAAAATGAACCAGGGAAACTGCATTCTGTTCGTACTCCTTTGTAACTATATACGTATTTGAATATGGCACCGGCGTGGTATCGTAGGTTCATTCTCTCGCTCATTTGCAGAAAGAACAACGGAACAGAAAACAAAACACCTGTAACACCAGCATCGAAGCGACTTAACAAAAAAATCTTCCGGAAAGAAAGCTCGCCTCAAATTTTACTTCCATGAGGATGTGACCAAAGGAGTACTCAAAAATTGTCATACGTCAGGCTAAGGCTTCCTTTCGAAAGTACACATAGCGCCAACACACTTTCTTTGCTAATACATGACAAATGTTTCCATTACGTCGCATGACGTCGCACAACGACAAACAAAATAAACAAAAAAAGAAGACATCCGGCTGTCTGCTTGGACTTCATTAACTGAGACAGCAGCATTCTCTGCACTGAAGACGATGATCGTGTCTTGGCTGCCTGCTTTTCCTAAAATAAGAGGGCTCACACAGAATCGTAGAACGACTAAGGAACCAGTTGTTGCATGGTTGCTGGTGTCGTTTTTGTTGTTTTTGTCGCCGACAGCATTGCACTTCTGTTCTAGCTTATGAACTTGGGTTGTCGGCAGGTAGTTTTTGTGTCGCGACTTGTGAACTATTCGCGGGAACTCGTTTTTAGTGCCTTTGCGTTGTGGTGGATTTGTTGGTCCAAAAGTGCTCATCCTTCTAATGCATGTCAAAGCAGAGGAGCTTCCGGCGCGTCTACGAGGTGCGAAGATCTCCTTAGATACATTTATCAATAAAAAATAAAGAGTTGATATATATATATATATATATATATATATATATATATATATATACATATACGTACGAGAGACACTTCCGAAATATTGCTAAGTTACTGAGTAACTGTCTTTCTTTTTTCTTTCTCTCTCTTTCTGCATTTTGGTCGTTTTTCTTTTTTTATTTTCGTTAGGGCACCCTTGCTACTTATTCCGAAGGTCTCGTGTCCGTGCTTTGAGAACTGCTGATATAGAACGTAGTATGACCAGGAAATATGAAAATGTGCTATACTTTAGCAAACCGTCCGTTTTCTTTAGCAAACCATCCGTTCATTTAGCAAACCATCCGGCAATGGTAGACGAGAGAACTGCCCAGCCACGAGCGATCGCCCCTGATTGTGTGCGTCCTAGTACTACAGAATCTCACTCGTGATTGTGGCGCCGACTAAAACCGAGGTTAATGTTAGGACATTCATTCCCTGAACACTCTGCCGGTATCCGCTCACCTCGGCGCACCTTGCAGAACACGCCCTCGAATATAAAATCGCAGCAGTTTCGAAGACGTCTTTTTCAATATCCTCCCGTTCATAGTGTTTGTAGATTGCGCTGCCTCCCATTCAACCTTTCCTTGAGCAGTATGACGCACTACACACAATGTGGGTATTATTCCATCCGCGCTCAGATACAAGATATTCAGGTGGATGATGGGAGCTCTCTACTTTAAACTGCTCCTTGTTTTTTTTTCCTTTTTTCAGTTTATTACACGTCCATAATCCCAAATTGCCGTATGCAAAAAATATCAGCATGTAATACAAGCTGTATCGAGTGGAGTAAGACAAACGACGCGTGCCGAAGCATACCGACATTGTGTCTATTTGAAGTTACATTCACAATCAAATATGTGGCTTCGATGTTTGCTCTTTGTTCACTACCTGCCATTGAAGTTTTGTCCTTAATTACGTGTGACTGAAAAAATTAATATTATTTGTACAATAATATGTTAACATAAACAGCAATGATGGACTGTAAACTACGTAGAAATCCTCAACTAACATTGCTATAATTTTACCAGTCCATACTATTTGGGCAAGATTGTTAGCCACATGATATAATTGTAATAAAATAATATTCTGCTACAAAGATTTCATCTCAGAATTAAGACTAAGCACAGGGAAACAGCTCGCACAAACCATAATACCAAGCCTTTCTTCCAGTGTGCTTTTATTTTATTCATTTAACTAATTCTATGGCGTCGACGTTGAGGCGCACATCAACTGAACCTTAATAACATTACCAACCCTTCCCTCACCGGGAAATGAAGGTAAGCGAAGCTTGTCCTGCGTGCACCTGACCTTCGTCACGGTTAAGTAACCCACAGGTAACGGTGCCGGATTGCTTCGGCCTCCCACTCCCTCAACTTGAGATCTTCTCGTTGCTGCCAGATTGCCTGGGCTTGGGCGGCTCCAACAACTGGATCGGCGCGCCGATAACGAGCCGTTTCACGAGCGAGTTCTCACCGCCGCTCGTCGAACGCTGCCCGTTTCTCAGGGGAACGCACAGCGCGTGGCCGTCCCATTTTTTTTTTTCGAGAATGAACGGAACGAAAACGAAGCCGGCGCAGCACGTGTGACACCCTTTCCAGCCTTCCCCCTCCCCCTTGAAAGCGAAACGGCTCTAATTGGTGGCGCGCGTGGCGTGAGCGCGCGCCTATGCAGCTGGAATCTTTGCTAATAGCTCACGCTTCGGCGCCGGTGCAGTTGTCAACGCATGAAACCGCCCTTTCCCGCAGCTGCTCTGCTATAGGAGCCACTAGGTTTCTTGTGTGACCACAACGCCACCGAAACTTGTGATCCAATACAAGATTCGCTTGAATAGACAAGAAAGAAAGCTCTGACAAGCTTGCAGCATATATCAGACAAAAAACACGCAAATTGCTTGGAGCGGCCGGTCGCGTGGCAATATTGTCCACATTTGCGGGCTTCTTTCATATTCGGAAAAACACTTTGATGTAGCCCATATTGAGCAACAGAAAGTTGCATCGGGAGGTTTTCAAGTCGCTCTAAAATTTTCTCGTTGACACTTTTCATCTAGTTATAATATTCGAGAAGTTGAATAATTAATGAAGACTAATGACCTAATTAGACGGAATGAAAAGAATAGTTTGAGTATCTTCAAGCAACGGCAAACAACAATACGTTTGTTTTGTCCAACTACGTGGCATTTGCATGTTTTTAAACTCTGGCTAAAGTTAGTTGGGACACCCTGTACAACGTATGTGCGTAAATAATATATCGATGCCCTTTTCTACTGCTCAACTATTCTTCGGCGAGTACCCCGGGGAAACCGTGTCTATCCCGTAACGCCTTGTAACCGGGAAATAAATGCGTAATTGGCCAAGTTAGCACATTTAATCGTTACAATAATGTAACTGTAGAGGATTTGTAGTCCTTGAATTAATTTAAACGGATTGCGTCAATGCGTAAGTTTTGCTTGGCGCGTAACCCGGAGAAACCGTGTCCGTCTCGTAACATGTTGTAACTGTGTAATTAGTGCATAATTGGTAAGTTAAAGCATTTAATCGTTATAGTAGTGTAACTGTAGATGTTAGGTAGTTCCTCAACTGATTATAGAACGCTGGTTTCGTCAATGCGTAAGCATTACTTGGCGAATACACAGGAGAAACCGTGTCTGTCCCGTAACATGTTATAACTGGAAAATAAGTGCATAATTTGTCAAGTTAAGACATTTAATCCTTATATTTGTGTAACTGTACACAATTTTGAGCTTTAGAATCAATTTAAAAAAACCTGGTCACGTGAGTGCGTAAGAATTCATTGGCGAGTACGTCGGAGAAACCGTGGCTGCTCTGTAACACGTTGTAACAGGAAAGTAAGTGCGTAATTGGTCAAGTTAGGACATCTAATCGCTCAACTGGTCACGTGAGTGCCTAACAATTCTTTGGCGAGTACCCCGGATAAACCGTGTCTGTCCCGAAACATTTGTAATTTAGAAATAAGTGCATAATTCGTCAAGTTAAGACGTTTATTTGTTATAATAGTGTAACAGGATATGATTGGTAGCTTTAGAATCGAATAAGAAAAATATAGCCACATCGTCGTCGTCGCCTCGACATAGTCATTTAATGTAATACAAAGTATAAAATGATACTAGCAAAACTTATAATTAGTAGAAAGAACAAGGAGTACAGTGACAGGTACTGGGAGATAATGAACAGCAAGAAGTGGAAAAGAAATGTTCAGAAGCGGATGGGAAACGACGTTATAGCGCGCCGCTCGTTAAAGAACTGCCGCGACATAGGCATTTGACGCAATAAAAAAGAATGAAATAATGCAAAAATAATTTAAAATGAAGCAGGTTCACAGCCTCCAGAGAAGAAATACAGGCTGTCTGATTCAGAATACAACATTGCACAGAGGGCAGTAAAAGAAGATTAGAATCCCCGTGATTGTATGAAATAAAATTGTGTTTGGAACGTTATGATATGCTCTAAGCAGGGCAGACATTATAAGCAACAAAGCATGTCACGGATATTCTTAGAATTGTCTGGTAATGCGCAAGCATTCCTTGTTTCCCTAAAAAGCAATGGGTAGACATTCAAAAGCTAGTAACATAAGTAAGCAAAAGCGAAGTAACAGCCGAGCCAAAGACCATATGTGCTTACGCGTTAGCAGGCAATTCTCAGAATTTATGAGGCCTCCTTTTTTTCCATGACGCCCTAAGCTGGTCTTGTAAACCACAGTCAGACACCTATGATTCCAGATAGCTCTTCCGTTTCAAGAAACAGAAAAAGAAGCAGACATCGTTGACAAAGAGTATCTTTACGTTGGCGCTCTGCCGGAAAAAATTACTAAATATCAATGCATCTTGAATTTTTGTGGATAGTTTTGTGTGCTCCTTTCACCAATCATCAAATCGGCAAACTTGCTTCGAAAAACACCCTCGACTATCAGCTGTTCTGCGCAGTATATAAACGAAGACGGGTTTTGAAGGATTCATCCCAATGGAAGAAATAAAAGAAATAGTAATCTGGATGCAACAGCTCCTGATCACAAAAAAAGAATCAAAAAGTACGAAATATACACAATGCATGGCAATTTGGGGCGCCTTTCTACAGTGAGAGCACTCCATCCTTTGATTACAGAAAACGGCAATCGTAATGATATATCAAGCACGAGGTAATACGTCACAAAAAAATTTTAAGCTCATTTTCCTGAACAACTCCGTTTTATTGAGACTCGGTCTCTTTCTTAGCCGTGGCGCTCATAATGTCATCGACGTGGCTGTAAGACCTTGATTGTGTATTAAAACATCACGGCACGCAAATGTCGCCATAAGGAGACTCTAAGGGGCACTCAACTATGTCCCCATTAGCGTACAGCGGACGCGCAGCCTCGGACACGTCACTCTCGTTTCCTCTCAAAGCACACTCCGCGACCCCCGCGTTAAGAGCAAACCGCACGATGCGTGCGCAGTCATGGTGTGCGCGATGCCTAAGGCGCGTTTTTCGGTGTCGGTGGTCTACCCGTCGCGTCTCCTCAAAGAAACCGTCGCAACGAGGCGGATGAGTACATTATGGCGAGAAGTACGTCGAAATAAATTGCCGCATCCTTCCGCTCGGCTGCGTTCGTTTAACAACGCTCGCGTGCCCCCTCTCTCTTTCACAGCCGATGCTGCAGGTCGGACTTGCCGGCGACGTGCCAGCACTTTGTGGGCCCGAGTTAATGAAAGAACACCGCCTGGCTCAGGCACGGGTGTGCGAGGGAAAGAAGTGCGCTCGAGCTCGCGAGGGAGGCTCGCGCGCGGCAAAGAAGCCGAGAGGAATGCGGTTAAGTCTGCGGACAGGCCCCCGCGCAGCGACCGCCGGTCCCAAGATGACCGGCGGTCATTTTTCAAGCGCCCTCAACCGCGACCGGAAGCCACCGCATCGTTCTTCGTTCCTGCAGCCTAGCCTCGTGGGACCCTCCGCAACCCACACCCTCCTCAGCGCCCCTCCGCCGCTCGCGACCAAACGGACAAATTCAGGTGGATGAGAGAGGCCGTCACGCGGAGAAGCTACCGAGAAGACGGGAGGACAGAACTCTGAGCGTTCGCCCAGCCCCAAGCTGGCTTTGCTGTTCTTTCGGTTCTTCAGGTGTCGCAGAACGCGGGCTGCGAAAAGTGGTTGGGTTAAAGGGCAACGACTTTCGTCCGAGACGAAACTCCTCGGCCTCGCCGATGCTCTACACTCGATGTATCTTCCGCGTACTTTTGCGCACGTCGTAAACGTCATTTCGGGCAGCGTCGCCTTTCCTTGTAAGAGGTCAGTGAAGCACTTCTGAAAATGAAGCTATATAGGTGTCCAGTCGCCTGGAAGAGAACGGTGACTGTCAGCCCGTCTTCTGCAAATGTATGGACGCTGGTTGCAAGTACGTAACGGACGCACGTCAGGAGTCTGTTTACTCCAGTCAATTTCAAATTGTGACTCTCATCTACGTTGCTCATTTTTTTTCGTCCCTCGGTTTAAATAGCATGGCTCTTAGTGAACCCGTACACACGTGCTATTTACAGTTTAGCATGTGTCGCATATTGCCTGAACCCTGAAACGAACTATGCTGCTACGAAATCAGCTTAGCTACGTTGAATAAGCAATTAAAATGTACCAATTGGGCTATTTGTGTGCTGCTGTTGAGTGGAACTGATCCAGTTTTAAAGCAATAGATAAACGAACACTTGTGCCTTTAACTGAGAGGGAAGTATTTTCGGTTTAGTAATAGCCTACTCCACATGGATCGACGGATAGACGTTTAACCAATGCAAGGTGGTCAGCTTGTTGCCTTTTTTTGTAAGGTAGTTCGCATGACGGACTGTATCACCGTTTCATTCCACGGACCGAGAGGCGGCCACGAAGAGGACGGCTTTAGGCCTATCACATTAAAACGAAACTCCACAGCGCGCTATTGTGAAACTCTAGTACTCGCCACACGCCGATTATCAATTGCGCGTTCGTCCTACCAGGGCACAACAAACTTTTCCAGCAACTAACCTTTCAATAACACCACGCATAAAAAATTGAAAAAAGAAATAAGCAGCTCGTTCCACATCCCGAGAGAGCAAAAACAGTCGGCAGTTTTTACAGACTCACCGACCTTAAACTCTGGCGCAAAAGACGTTACAAACGACCAGGCAGCCGCGCGCGGCGCGCTTCAGAGAAGACAAAATCGATACAGCAGCTTGTAAGGGCGTGTCAGATGCCGTTATTCGCTGTGATAGCGAAAGCCCTTGTCTGCCGCTTTCTCTTCTCCCTCCGAACGTGTACGACAATCCCAGGAGCGTCGCGCTCGCGATCGCTATCACGATCTCGTCTTTCCACTCCGCTCCCGTTCGTCATACACAGTTACAATATACTCATTTCTGCCTCTCCACAGCGCACTCAATACTCCGCGGTCGCAATGACAAAAGAAAGGCACTGCGTGTTTCCCTATCCCCCAGCTACGAACTCGCTCCCCTTTGTTCTCGGGCTTCTTCGAAGCTATACGGCGCTGCGCGCGAACGACTCGCTTTTGGAGCCAATCAGACACCCGCGCGGGGCTCGTAACGTGGTCCCAAATCATCTTTCCTCCGCGCTTTATTTTCTTCTTGCGCGGTTTTAGTTTCCTAACGTTTCCCTATCAGAGTTCCCTAATCCGCACCCAGGAGCAGCGGCTTATCCCCAATTGAAACTCCGCCGCACCGTAAAAACAAGCACCCATATAATACAAAAAAAGAGAACAAAAGCGAGCCCACGTTGAACGCGGAGGTAGAGCGAGAGCCACACATGGAGGGTGACGCAGGACACGAATCCTCGCTCGCGGGCCAGCTTAAAAAGTGTAATTGGCGTTTCATTGCCCCGTCACAAACAAACAACAAAGTTCTGATATTAATATTTTTTTTTCGTGTTGTTCTATTTTGCTTCCCCGCGACACGTGTTGTCGGTGCTTCGCTACAGAGCCTACGTTCGTTATCTTCCGGGGGTAAGAGAAACGCATACGCCCGTATCATGTTCTTGTCATGGATTAAATTCAGCGGAGCTTATATAAACGAAAGGCAACGAAGGATAATACTCAGCAATGAAAGGGCAGGCGCTGCAGAAATAAAAATTATATTTGTCGCGATGAAAGAGCTTGAACACGTATTCACTTTTGGTAATGACGGCTTGCTTTAACTGTCTTTCTTTTATTTTTTCTCTGTTAAAGCAAATTAAGCCAGACGTAGTGCAGTAGGTGCCGATGCATTCAGTTATTCACAACTATCCTCAGCTGCTTATATTCAACTGCAGTGCTTTGAACTCGTAAGCATGAAAGTAAGCATAAGAGCACGACTTACTTTCATATTTAAAATGCGTACTGCTGGACTTGTTCTTGCTTGCCTTACAATTTATGTATCATTGTGAAGAAGATGACAACGCGGCGAAGACTGAAGGTTAATTAGTCTGCCCTTGCTCTGTCTTCGCTCTGCTGCCGTCCTCATCAGCGTGATACAAGTTGTTAACTACGGTCAGCTTCTGGTTCTATAGTTCTACGCACAGTGTCGATTACTGGATATATGCAGTAGTGAGGCATTCGTCTTCGCATCCCGCGTACACGCGTGTAAAAGCAGGCACGTGGTTGCATAAGGCAACGCTCCCAGTCTAAATTCTAGCAGGTGCCCGGTTTTGGCGAGAAATGTGTCTGAACTATTTTCTTTTAGCGTGCGCGTGGGTGTACATCATCTGTTAAGCATGTGCCCCGTCACGCATTCATTATATATTATTAACCTTAAGGCTCGACGCTTTTAACTGACAGAACAAGCAAACTGCATTTTCTATTGTAAATTGCAAACATCTGTTCTTCAAGAATGAGCGAAGAAATGAGCTATTTTCTTTTTTCTCGCCCGCAGGGAGGAGAAAAGAAATAAGAAAAGAAAGTTTGGTCTGGAACGTACTCTTCTGTTGTCCTCCTCGATTTCTTTTTTTTTTTGTATCTTTTTGCTTATCGTCGATTCCGACCTTTCTTAGATATCCAACTATCCATCGATAGTCGTAAGCTCCATAAGCTCTATAGCGACAGACAGTTGCAAACTCAGGCATATATGTTCTTCTTGCTACAGTCTCAAGGAGCCCACCTCGAGCTATTTGAAGCGCGCGCGCAGGCAAAGATGTCCATTACGACGTGCGTAACCGACCGCATGGTCAACGCTGTGCTCACGTGAGGTAGGTTGAAAGGAGGAGCGGCCGGCTCCTAATTAGAAATAGAACAGGGTGTACCCACGCTGGGCAAGCGGGGTAGCGCGTGTCCCTATTTTCCCGGCGCGCGCGCGCGGAGCGCTTTGCTCAACACCGCGACGACGCGACGGGCGTCTCGAGTGTGGCTCGCGTGCACGAAGCTTGTCGTACGCGTACAGAGAGCGCGCGCGCGCGTGCGTGCGGCATAGATTATGGGCCCGCCTAAATATGGCCTGCGCCCGGCTCCTGTGGCTGACAGGGGCGCCTTTGCTTTGCATGTGCCGAAGACTTTGCCTTCCTTGGAACCGTTTATATCCGGCGTTTTTAATAAGCGAACAAGGAGAAACGGAAGGGGGTCGAAGTTTGGCGCGATGAACCGTCGCTGCGAAATGGACGATTCTAGGAAGGCCGTCTCGTTTCGGCAAGAGCGCGCAAGCGCCCGCACACATGCGGGCGACTGTAGAGCTGCTTCTCCGGAAAGGGCGCAGTTTATTGGTTGTTGGTTTTTTGCGTGTGCGTGCGTGTGTTGCGCGCCCTCGTTAATGACCAGTGACCAGCGCTGACACGAGGCGCCTAAGCAAATATATAAGGTTGACAATTCTTCTAATGATTCGCTGTCTTTCGTCCTACAGGGACTGAATCTGCATAAAACGCGTAGATGTCCCGCGCCGACGGGTACGCTTGTGTGTATGTGTGCTGCATGCGTTCATAACGCAAGTCATAGCATGCTGGTCGAGAAAGACGTCAAGTTTGTGCGCAGAGCGCAAGTTCAGCTAATGTGTACGGCGGGCTCATTTCTTCTCGTCAAATATCATCTTTGTTTGCTTCTTCTTCTTTTTTTTTTCTTGCTTTTTCTTTTGTGCATTTCACTTACATCTCCCGCTGGTTTTGTTTTGGTTTTAGAATCTGATAATTTTGGAATCAGAAGCTACTGCTTGAAGATTTTTTTTTCTTTTGCGAGTGTTGCGACCGAAACAACATCCTGCAACGCGAAGGACTACTGCATATTGTGCTGACGAAGCCCTTGGCAAGGATTTTTTAACGAGTTATCACTCTGAGGGTGCTTCACGCACTTTCCTGGGGCTACCTGTGTCTTTTCTGTAACGGTTTATCCGCCTACCTGTGTGCACTGGGCTGTCCATGGCCGAGTGTGTATTGCATCGGGCTGGGTTCGAAACGAATCCCTGAACTACTTGCGTCGCTGAAAAATCGGCAAAGTGCACATATGTGCCGCTCTTCGATGAACCTATTTCACGCCGACATGGGTCACTGTAGATGAGGGGCAGAGTAGGTACCAATTTTCAATGAAACTCTTTGACAGCGACACGGAGCACAGAGTATGTACCACTTGGTCTGTGCTAGTCTTCGATGAACCTCGTTGATGCAACATGGGTCACTGAGTATGCGCCAGCACGTGTGCGCCACAGCTGAATGAACATCTTTGGCGCCAACTTGGGTAAGGCAGGTATGTGCCACTGGGAATGTGCTGCTCTACGATGACGATAAAGAGCTCTCAGATTTATCCGATACCCGCGTCACAAGGGTTTTTCAAGGACTGCAACCCTATGCTTTATGGAGCTGTGCCATGAATGCACTGGGTACTTTTACGATCGGCTCGCGGGGGCAATGACCATCTAGCCTCTCCTGCACCAGTGCGACGAATCGCTTCGAGAAGCTAACAATGCGTATCTTTGGACAGACCTGCGGCGACAACAAGTCTAGATACCTTTGGCGGATCGAGTGTTGACTGATGGTTCACTGTCACCTTCACCGACGATGGCAGCAAGAAGCTCCTGGAAAAGAGCGTTCTACGCCATTTGTTCACGGACTCCAGTAATCGCCACGGTCGTTTGACAGACGCTCCAGCTAATTGCTGGTTCATCCCGAAAACTAAGGCGCGCCAGGTTGAGTCAAGTGTGATAATCCCTGTCCACGACGCTCCCCTTCTTTCTTCGTGTCCAGGGAACAGAGGTGCCCGAGTGCTTATGCGCACCCTCGGCCACAAGGAAAAGCATTTCTCTCCATAGTCGAATGCGCTTTGGTTTTAAGGATTTCAGTGAACCCATGAAAGACAGGGTAGGTAGACGCAATTAATGTGAGGGCCTTGCTTTCTCTTTTTGAAGCCATATTGAAGCCCTCGGCGACTTTGGACACTCCGGTTGGAGGAAGGTGTGACCGCAGATTTCCCCGGCCTAGAGATCTAGGGAGGATAAAATGGATTTAAGCGGACTGCTGATATGTGCTCTAAAGTGTGCTCTGATGTGTGCTCGCTAGAGAGATGTAGCCTTCTGACCTGTAGCTCATGCTGCGAGAACGACGTACTGCGCTCCGCGCTCCGGCCAGTGCGATATACCCCTTGTTCTGCGCAAATAAGTTCGCATTTCCAATGTAAAAAGAAACCCTGTTGCGTTCCTCATCCTCTTGACCTCGTACTCTTCACGAAAGAAGCAACCATCGTCAAGAAAAAAATTCGAACGACGGTGTGGGCCCGCTTAGCCTCCGTGTGACGCCCCGGTAGCGTAGGCCAGCTACCCATTTCGAGGCGCACCGGTGGCGTAGGCTAGACAGCGACGCTCCGTGTGGCGCCAGACTCCGAGACCACGACTCCCGGCTCATAGAGTACATGCCACTCTTCAATGAACCTATCGCAAACTTGGGTCAATGAGTATGTGCGACTGGGTGTTCGGCAAACGAGGGAAGGGATATCAGCGACTTCTGGCACCGGCGTGCCACCCTTGTCGTTTCGGTTGCTGTGCGCGGACTACCCGGCCGCGAGACTACATGGAGCAGTGTGTCCAGAAAGAACCGTGAGAGAGGAGCCTGGTTGCCGCATGACATGTTTCTCGGTACTCGAACGAACCGGCGCGCCACACACTTCGGAGGCGACGCGCAGAATTCGCGGCGGCGGGGCTAGATGGCTCCACGCGTTTTTAGGGAATCACGAAAGAATAATAATAATATTTGGGGTTTTACGTGCCAAAACCATTTTCTGATTATGAGGCACGCCGTAGTGGAGGACTCCGGAAATTTTGACCACCTGGGGTTCTGTAACGTGCACCTAAATCTAAGTACACGGGTGTTTTCGCATTTCGCCCCCATCGAAATGCGGCCGCCGTGGCCGGGATTCGATCCCGCGACCTCGTGCTCAGCAGCCCAACACCATAGCCACTGAGCAACCACGGCGGGTAATCACGAAAGAGGGGTTCCGTTGCAGTACACGTCTCATATATAACTTGTTCTCAGGATGGCAATATGTTGTGTCGCTATATTGATTAAATTCTAAAGGCATTACCGTCAACTGTTATCCAGAGATGGGTTCTATCGATGTTTTTCGAAGAGTAGGATGCTTCCCTTGAAAAAAGGAAACTTTGCTTACATCTTCGAGAAATGTTTTTCTGCCAAATTAGATCTGTACGCGTTCCTGCCAACCGGACCCACTAACATTACCGGGGAGCCCGCTTATGTGTTATAGCGATGAATCGGTGTACGAGTCGTTCAAAAATAGCAGTGCTTGCCTCCCTCTCTGCTAACAAGGAATGACGTCTTACAATAGTCTTACGCTACAATGGCGTTCAGAAATCGCATTAAGATTCACTACCGTGATACAAGGCATTACAATGGCCAACTACCGCAAAACTAGAACGAACCCTTTGACAGTTCTTTCTCAAGGCAGGCGCGGAAGCCCCTGTTTTTTCCACATATAATGCACTTAGGTTACGTTTTGCAGCTACGCCAGCCGAGCAAAGAATCCTACGTCTTAAACTAACTTTACCTCAGTTTTCACCAAAGCTCTTGTGGCGGTAAGAAGCAGCCGTGTCACCAGAAAAAAAAACTACACTGCGCGACAGCGATATTTGATACCTATGTATACGTTGTATAACTGGCAACAAGCTGCAGAAGAACGAAAAGAAGCCAAGCACAACCATATAGTTGGTTTAGTACAGCGTCACCAGCTACTCAGTCCTAGTTGGGGAGCCTTCCCATGCGTGACTGAAAAGCCGATGCCGAATCTATTCTGCTGAGCGAGGCTTTTAAATGGCTTGAAAAAGAGAAAACAAGGCCCTCACGTTAATTGCATCTACCTACCCTGTCGTTCTCGGTTTCACTGAAATCCGTAAAAGCAAAGCGCATTCGACCAAGGAGAGAGGTGCTTTTCCTTGAGGGTGAACCTTGTTGCTGCTATTGTAGGACGCTATCTATTGCGAAGGGACGCAAACAAAGCAGGCAATAAATAAGATATGAGACGACGCAAAAAGCAGGGCGACGCCGTGATTGCGAACGCACGTTGCCAGCTCCCCATTTCTAACAAGCTCCTCCACAGCAATAAAAAAAGTAAATCAGGGACAGGGAAGGCAGGAGAAGCCCTCGTTATGCCGTCGCATTTCCCGGCGCTTGCGTTTTTTTCTGCTCTTACTGGCGAGCCGTTTTCCACGCTCCTACCTCCTCGAGTAGCAGATATGAACGGCGTCGTTCGCAGGGCAGCGGGAACATATGCATTTTTGAGAGAGCTTGCGCTCTTTTCAAAGTATCGTTCTGGCTCTCTTGTTTTGTTGCACTCAGATATTTTTTTTTGTCTTAAAGCTCTCGTAAAAGAGCCGATTCTGCAGTGGCAATCCGTGTTTGCCGCGTGCTGCGTGCGACACAAAGGAATTAGGCCTCTGTACCTTCGCAGCGCTGTGCGAGGTTTAGTAAAGAGTCAGTAAATGAAGCATCACGAGGTTTCACCGAAGGTTTGCGCAGACTGAAATGCTTTAAGTATGCCAGGTATTAGCGTTCGTGACAATTGCTTCTTTTTTCTTTTATGAAGCCATGTATGCATTCGCAAGTATTTATGAACAAGGTTGACAAGTCTAAAAGTAGACCTCGTCACCAACTTCCCAACTTTGGGGATACTATCTGTAACCGAAAGGACTACATTTTGGTACTTCCTTTATTTATGTTTTCTTTTTAGTTGCCACGCGGCACAGCGTCAATATGAAACTAAATATAAGCATGCAGGCACGTTTAATAGCGATACTGCAATAGTGGCTTATAAAATGTGTTTTCCATAATTCATCTTTCATAGTCTTCAGATTTATCACTGTTCAAGTTCACATATTTAAGTACGCTTTCTCGAATTGTCCTTGACCCAGGGCACGTTTAACGTAAATGGCGGGCATCCGCTGCAGACGCAGGAGCGGAGCACTTCAGACACTGGACAATGTCTTCTTATGGTTGACTCCAAGTACAAATGTTGGCCTGGTGTAAGGACCACCCATCCCGAAGTCTCTTGCACGTTAAGGTTACAATGACAGCAATATGGGGGGGGGGGGGGGAGGGATTCGCAGTTTCGTCCAGAAGGCGGAGAACCGATTGCAACAGTAAATTAGTAGACAGCTATACGAAGTAAAGATAGTAGTTTTATCGGCAGTGTAAACTTGCACACATTCCCTCACTAACCAAATTAACAAGTATGGTGTCAACACACACAGGCAGACATGAACACACCACACTCGATGACCGCGGGCATTCGCTGTCAGAACGCAGGAGTGAAGAAGCGCGGCAGGATCTGCGAGCGAAGTGACCTTCGTGGTAGCTATCGCTTCAACGCCAACTAAGCGGCGAGAACACAGCACGCACAAAGGTATGAGCCGTCTGCATTTCAAAATAAAGCGCGCGCAAAGTACGCAGTTGCTGCCGGAGTAGAACTCCGCCTCCACCCCTCCCTCCTACACTGCCTCTCCGCTTTCTCCCCTTGCGCGCGCGAGATTGAGCCGCAATCGCTGGTTCACCTTGCGTGTAGTCGCGCAATACGCAGTTGATGTCGGAGAAGAACGCCGCCCTCCTCCCTCCCTCCCATCCCCCATGGCCAAGGCGCGACGGAAGACAGCTCGTTTCCTGTCAGCTTTCCTCCCTTACGCGCGCCAGATCATGGGCTCCCGTCACCGCCTTCACTCGCACATAGAGCAGACGGGGCGCGGCGACGGTGTTACCGCCCTTTGAATTTATAGGGAAGGTCGCGGCGCCTGCTACGCCGACGGCAAAAATGCACCCGGAATGTCCATATAATTGAATAAAAAACAAACTACCCGACTCTAGAGTCTTTTTATCTTCCTAATTCGATTACTGAAAAGAGCAGCTATTTTCGCGCCCCGCACTCCTGGATACGTTTACAGGATATCGTGAGATGTAGAAAATAACACCCAGAAACACCTGGAAACTAGAGTGCTGCCGGAGAAACTCCTGGAAATTCTTCGACAACGCTAAGATGCGACGTCCTCCGAAGGGCGCGAAATCACTACCATGAAAAAAAATTAAATTATGGGGTTTTACGTGCCAAAACCACTTTCTCACTATGAGGCACGCCGTAGTGGAGGGCTGCGGAAATTTCGACCACCTGGGGTTCTTTAACGTGCACCTAAATCTAAGTACACGGGTGTTTTCGCATTTCGCCCCGATCTAAATGCGGCCGCCGTGGCCGGGATTCGATCCCGCGACCTCGTGCTCAGCAGCCCAACACCACAGCCACTGAGCAGCCACGGCGGGTCACTACCATGCACGCGCACGTACGCAAACATGTGCAAGTGCGAGCCGGTCTAAGAAATAATCCCACTTGATTAATTTACCGCACATCGCTGCATCACAGCGTGTCGCAATGCTAAACATGATACAGATATAGCGGTCTCCAAAATTAGCATTGGAGCCTGAAATGCGTGCGCTTTACACACGCACACACATGCGGGTGCACATGTATTCACACACCTATCACACGTGCCTGCAACCTACACCCACAGGCACAGCCGTGAGGACCGTTTCCTTTGAATTGCTCTTCATTCTTGGCCTTTCTGCTTTCGACGTGCAGTAGGAGATGACAGAGAGTTACTCCCACTGCGTGCCACCGCAGCAAAGGAGCGCCAAATTTCACGGATGAGCTGCCGGAGTGCACAATAGCGTGCTCAAGCCTGGGGCGATCATTCAATGACAAAGACAATAGGCCATGTCTCCGCAGTCGGGTACAATGTCGTCGCTGCTCGTTCATCATCCCTCTGCCAGCTGCCGCCACGGGCCAGCCGTCGCTCTAATCGGCCCCACATGACTCTGATGCTAGACTGAGCTCGACTATAGGAAGCACACTTGTCCCACGCCATTTCCTCTGGCCGTTGTCTCCTTAACGCGAAAAGAAACCGATCGGCGTATAGATGGCGAGATCGCGCTGAGTGCTGCGTTTAATGCCCGCGGGAATGCGCTAGACCAATGGCAGACGCACGGTTATGCCGCTGCTGATGCTTTTAGCATTTTCGTGCGCGACATCTTCCTTCACTCGGTGCCTGAAGTGCGCCGTCCTTGAACTTGTATACGCAAGAATACCCTTCATCATCTGTCACCGAGGATGAACTATATTATCATACACTCTCCTCTTTGACTAGAGCAGCAGTTCATTGCGTGGAACACAGGTTTTGACTTGAACGCAGTTACTTCTGTATTCTTGTTGAAAGGAAATATAAAGGAGTTATATAACTTTCTTTTCTTGCTCAAGAAGTAATTCCGTTGGTTTCTGCTCTTGCCGCATTATTTGATTAGCAGTCCTGGAGCTGAGGCTAATTCAAATATAAATGCCGTTTGACATTCCAGAGCCTACATTAATTTAGGTTTTCTATAAACAAAAAGAAACATTCTGCTAGTCGGTGATGTCAACTGAAACCACATAGATCTGTCCTGCAAAGCCCTAGATAAAAGCCTAGCTTGCAAGTTCGCACTGATTACTAGCGACTCGCTGCTAATATACTTGAAAACCACAGGCCTTAATGAGACCTAATGAACAGTTTGAATGTCTGTGCGTGTCAGTTAATGTAGATTCCCTTTGTTCGTTTGTTTCATTACTGCACCATAACATATTTTTCACCCACTAACTCCTGACATAGAAGGCAAACATCTGCAGTTTTTCGATAAAGATAACGTTATTCTCTGGTTAATATCTCCCTCTGGTTAAAGTTTGCGCAGTGGAGTATCCGTATACTGTATTGGGAAGTACAAAAAACAGTATTTTCTTTTCTTTTACTTTAGCACGCTAAACTACTGATAAAAGATGTATGGCATATCGGTCGGCACACGTTTATTCGCAGCACGTCGTCTTCGGCTGTTTTCGTTGCGAAACGCCATCCGCTGGCACACAGGCTGCAGACATTATTCAGGGCGAAGGCCTTGGGCCGCATATCTGTGCGCCCATTATATTGAGATTAGGCGGCACAGTAAATGACGATTCGCTTCACAAAGGCGGTGCGCAAATAACTCCGGCGTTGCTCTGGCTCATTGCCCCACGGTTCATTAGGAGGTGGGGAGAGGGGGAGGGGGGGCAGATTTGAACGCGCAATCACTCTTCGGCTTCAGAAGCGCCCCACTTTCGCGCAGAATGCGACCTGCATGAACCATGAATCCACGCGTGATTGCCAAAGATCAGTTGCCCAGCAAGGATTCACTGAAGGTAATGGCTCATTTATTCGGGCTTTAGTCAGCGAGAAGGTTCTTTAAAATTTTAAGTTACAGCGAAGCGGTATTGCTCGCACCATTTTCTTTATCCAATTATGCATCATCATTGTAATGTGCCTGAGCGTAGAATAAGATAAGGTCACGTAAAGCTAGAAGGTCAATCGAGTTACCCTGGCTATGGCGTGTTTGCTCTGCTTTGGTTGTTGAAAACTTTGATACTTTTAGTCAAGAAACCAGTTGCAAAGGATAGGATAGGATAGGAATAAACTTTATTTGTCCAATGGTTATTGATGTTGGTGCCCGAGGCTAGGCTGCCAGGGGTCCATCGCCCGAGGAAAATCTTTCGAGATCGGCAACGGCCCTGGCCCGCTGGACGGCCCACTACTAGTGGCAAAGACCTTCTCCTATCCTTGTTTTGTGCTCCGCGGCCCACATTTCTCTGCGGCCACTGTTTACGCTCGTGGGAACACTGTGTTACACAGTGCACGTGAACTATCAGTTCTCTTACATCTTTATTTCAATCTCCAATCATCCTTTCCCCGTACAGGGTTTGCAAGCCTGACGTCCGTCTGATTAACTTTCCTGCCTTTCCTCTCTCGATGCCTCTCTGTCACCCACAAACACAGTTGACTTTGTCCACTTCCCTCTATTAATTGTTTATGTGAACTGAGTGTGCCACAAAGTCATAAATATTGGTCCTGCTGGGGCTGTGTGGATAACTTTGGAGGCAGAGCAAGGAAATCCGAGGACACCTAAGCAGTTCTTACGAGGCGTGAATGGGAAAGCCTTTACGTCCAATTGAACGCCGCTGAGCGGTCCTCCGAGTTATAACTCCTCGCGAGCAAGCGAGCGCGTTTGGCGAGTTTTGATTTGGCCTTATTGAGCAGCAGTTAGGAACGCAGGCGACAGCTTGCGTGGACAACGAAAGCGTCGATAACAAAGGCTTCCGAGAGTGAGAGCAAGGGTGACGTGGCGTCTTGGCGATTCCCTCTCCCTTCTAGTAATACCGCGGCAGCAGGTGTGCCCTTTCGCGGGTAGTGTCCCTGTATATGCTTCCGCAGGGAGCAGAGTTGTGCATAGGTCCGGCATTACGTTCCCGCTATGCAGTGAAGCCACACCTCGCGCGCGCAGGAAGCAAATGCCGCGCAGTGTTCCATTTGCTCTTTTTCGTCTGCTGGTCGCGAACTACATGCGGCAATTGTTAACTAGTGCTGAGCAAGATGGCGCTTTTAGAGCGCAGCTCTTTGGCGTCCGTTCCTGGGTTTCGCGTCGTCGTCGGCGTTGTCGTCGGCCTCGTAACCAGCTCCGCCCCCCTTTCATCCCCCCAGCGCTAGCAGCGACCGACTGATACCGCTGGATGCCGCTGACGCCGCTAGAGAGTCAAGATAACGTGACTGCATAGAACACCGTCGCCGCCATGCAGAAAGAGGAGGAAAGGGTCCCCCCCCCCTGTTCTTGTGTGGCGGATAGGGTGCTCTTCAGTTGCCGACGCGCCGGTTATTTCACGTAGGCCCCGGCACGTCGACGAATACGTGACCACCTTCCCACGGCTAGACCTGGTTCTTAGCGCTGCGGAAGCGAGGGTATCATATTGTTTGTGTCGGCATCGGCGGCGTTGTCCCTGAAACCAACTCCGCAGCTGGGGTTGACTCACTATCGGCGTCAGCGGCATCAGTCAGTCGCTGCTATCTCTTCCCTCCTCCCTTTATCGTGTTGTCCGCTTGCTGCGCGCGCTTCTGCCCCCATCGTTTGCCGCTGGGTGTACACGCCGCCCCCCTCCCCCCTCTTCCTGCGAGTCTCCGGTTGTCAAAGCGCCGGCTCGAACTTAATTCCTTTCTTCGCTCCTCCTCCAATGCAACCCCTGTGCGGTGGCAATCAGAGAGCCAGATCGGTGGCGGCGGATCTGTATATGTGCACCGCCCGAGCCGAAATTGCCGCTGCCGTTCGCCCTGTGCGGTGGCAATCAGAGAGCCAGATCGGTGGCGGCTTGACATAAAGACAAACAGCAATTTCCTAACACTTATGCGGGAGAACATCCCGTTCCTCTCGCTCGTAACGCGTCCCACGGCTGTGACAACCTCGCGAGGCACTTGTATAGATCTCGTCTTTGAGAATCAAGCATTGGTGTACCAAGTCGAACATATATCAGTCTATTTCTCCGACCACAAAGCTTCCTTCATGACTGTCAAGAACTGTTAGTGGAGTCTTTGTTAAAGGAATACGTGTGAAAAATAAAAAAAAATTCTGTGATAGCGCATACATGTGTTGCTCGATTTCTTTGCCTCAATCTATCGAAAAGGTGAAACAGCTTATTTGCTGCGCTCAAATTTCGCATTAGGAAGTAACGTAATCGTCGGTAATTTTTTTTTAATTCAGGCTACGCTCGAACCATTGGCCTAGTCGGAGTGGGGCAGGGTTCGAACCCACCGAAATGCTTACTTTGTGTGTACTAATACAGACGCACATATACAAACACACGCACGAACGTGCATATAAGAGGTAGGGCCCCACTCGATACCTCGAAATAAAACCCTGACTAGGCCCGTGGCTCGAACAGCTCAAAATTTCGCGTGCAAGCACGCAATACCTTACAACAAGAAGCGGTGCCACGTTTCTTAGCATGCATATGAAGTTTTCTCGCCGAGGCCGGAAGGCAAGAAATGTTTTAAAGGGTGTTTAAAGGAAACTTCCCACACGTAAGGTGTCAAATTATGTGAGTTCAGTTTGGCTGCCGAAACCAGACGATTAATAATCGTCGCCAAGAGAACTATCGTGCCTGCAGTTATGTCAGTGACCGTTAGCAGAGCGTCATTTATCACTAACAGTCGCTCGCAGCAGGTGCACGTTTTCGACAGATGCGGAGCATACACGTAGATTTAAACGCATTTCAAATGTTCAAGTGCGTACATTTTATGCAAACCTTATTTCAACAGTTCATTCATGCCGCAAACTAATCGGCTGCTTCGTAGCAGAAAATCTCCAAGTGGAAAAATATCCAAGGGAATGGATGACGAATGGCTGCTGGCAGCAGGGCGAGTGCTGATTCTTTGAGCCTTGGAGGGTAGAATTCTAAGCAACTCGAAAGGCAGCAAGCCATTACGAGTAACAACAGGTTACTTTTTGTTGCACTAATCACATCAAGATGGCAAACTTGCAAAGTATTTATTCCCACATTGCAAACTGCAATGTGAAAACACGTTTTTCTTGATCTCTTCATACTACTCAGGTCAATTTACTATAACACAGCGCTTACTAAACATACAGGCAGGATTTTACATTCTTCATGTCGACTAAGGCCGATCTAACAAGCAAGATATTGCGGGCGGTAAATGCCGAAGCTATCACACCTGTCTCATAAGCGGGAGCACCGCGAGGTTTTCGCTTACTACAAAAGAAACGAACACTAGCGCATCAATGAACGTGACGTGAAAATTAAAACGCGGACAAAAATAAAACAAATAACAGAGGGGAGAAACACCAGAGTGCAACGGGCAAAGTGTATCTGGTAATATTTACTCTGTTTTGAACACACTTTCTAGACCTGCACAGTCAGAACAACAGTACCAGCAACACAGCGAATTGGGCGCATTGATAAGTTAACTTTCTAGGCGTATGTGTGCAGCGCAACACAAACGTGCCGTTCATTCTTTGTCCCACGTCTGTGTCGCGCTGTACATACACACCAAAAATAGTACAAGTGAACAACCTCTCATGCCAGGAGTACGCATCTCAACGTAAACAGGGGTGCTACTCTAGATAACTGTTGCTTTCGTGCGAACAAGGCGAACGCACCTCGGATGTCCTGGTCCCTTTCGGAGCAGGCCGGTCTCGGCCCACACGAAGTAGCCATACCAGTCGCCGGCACACATCTGTCCGTCCGCACGGTACCGCTTAAGAGGAAGCTTTAGCTCGAGTGCTCCTATCTAAATACATGTAAAAGGAGAATTCGTTTTTCTCGGCAACCACTGCACCAAATTTGACGAGGTTTGTTGCATTTAAAAGACAAACTTAATATATAGTGACTGTTGGTTTCGAATTTTCGAGTTAGATTGTTAATTTTTTATTAAAAATTGGCAAAAATCAAAAATTTTCAGAAAACGAAACTATCAAGTTTACAACTCTGTAACTTAACCACTAAAAATGATAATACAATTCTGTGAACTGCATCTAATAGTACATCTAAAGCGGACAAAATTGATATGTTACACATGAATATAAAAAAAATTAATCATAGTGAAATACAACTTTTGCAAAACCGTTGTAACCAACGTAACAAATTCACGTAAGATGTAAAATGACATATTGAATTTGTCCGCTTTGAATGATCTAATGGATGCCGTTTACAGATCTGCGATATCAATTCTTGATGCAGAGCTATGAATTCGTAAACTTTGTGCTTCTATTTTTTTCAAACGGTCAAATATTTGAAAATCGTTTTAAGAAAATTCAAGCCCTAAATCGAAATTCCGCTTCCAACAGTCACTAGAATTTAACTTTCTCTTTCAAATGCAACAAATTTCATCAAAATCGGTCCAGAGGTTATCTCATAAAAACGTTTTTGCGTTTTACATGTATTTGAATAGGCTGCGTCGGAGTTGGGCCCGAGCTAAAGCTTCCGATTTATGCTCGAGCCGCCCATCGCCGCAAGCCGCACCGCACGCTCGTGGTCGCGGGAAGTATTGCACGTATCCAGCACTTGTGCACAAATTACCATTTACACTGTGTGCACAGTGTATACCTTACACATTGTAAGCCGAAATTTGTGCACAAGTGTTTGATACGTGCAATCTTTCGCGCGACCGCACGCGTGCGGCGCGGCTTGCGGCGATGGGCGGCTCGATCGTAAACCGGCCCTAAAAGGCTTTGCCATCGTCCGTGCCGTTTGTGCAGTTTGGTGCGCTGCGCCACGTTGTGCTGTAACAAAAGTGTCAATATGATGTCTTTCGTATCACTTCACTAAGGCCCTTGGCTTAGTATCGTCGAGTGCCGTACCTGCAACTCGGAGCCGATGAGTGCAACGTACACGTGACTGTCCGCTGATTGCAATGTCGATGGCACTGACGGAAACGACGAGTCGGCACCGCGCCCGCAAAGTTGGCTTCGCAGCGGCGCGGTTGAACATTTGACGTCATTTTGCACCACGTGATAGCACTCGGCGAATAGCGTTGCCATCGGCGCCGGAAAAGTTATGCGCAACTCTGCTCCCTGCGGGAGCACAAACACGAACACTATCCGCGCGCTCGGCTCCGTCGAGGGCCGAGCCGGCAAGCGTGAGCCAGCGTCACGAGCGCGCCAGGCGCGCCAATGGGAAGGTTCACTGCTGCAGACGACGCCGGCTTTTTCGCTCAATGGACCACTTGAAACTTTAGCATCAATAATGCCCTTATATGAAAAAGAAGGTCACATGGAGCGTGTTTTTCTTCCGCTGCTTTTGTTCATCGTTTAATAAGAGCTACAACGCCTTGAGCTTGCTCTGCTACACTCTCCGAAATTGCACACCACGCAGAGCGTAACCATGTCCGAAGGCAATTATCGACATCATGAGGGAATATCTTTCCTTTAACGCCACGTGCGTGGTCTTTCTTGTTTGAAAAGCGCTACGCGCATCATTATCGTTCCTTAAAGAGGAACGGATCTGCAAGCACAAAGTGTTCCAAACAAGAGTAAGGGTTCACAGAAAGACGAAGATTCGAAGTGGTCACCAGTGGGCAAACAAAAGAAACCTCAGCCTGGAGTCGATCATTCGACAAGAGGACGTCTTCGAGAAAGACGAAGAGGAGACCCTTTGTTGACACGTTCGCTCCAGGCTGATGCTTCACTCGTTCGCCCGCTGTTACCGAAACACAAATGATGCGATACGAACTCCTTCTCGAGCTTAGCGCTTGCGTGTGTCAGCTTGCTTGTCCCCGTTGTCAGTACGTTTTAACAATCCTAACTATGCCAAACCAACCAATCCGAACTTCAAGGCTTGTCAAGAGCTCCTACTGACCATGATAAAAAAATGCTCGAGCAGTAGACTACCGGGTATTCGCCCCAGCTTATCTCGCCAATATTTTTGCACAGATAAATTTATATTGTTGCAAGGAGAACTATAATTAGTAACGCCTACTCCAGCAGTACGTACACAATACATGCTGCATGTGGGACAAGGCATAACACTGTTTGTGTTGCGATCCATACAATATCAGGGCCACATTGCACTATTTTCAGCAAGTTAGGCAGTTTTTAGTTGCTGCTGTGTTACAAGGATCTGGAGGAGGAGGAGGAGAAATGTTGCTTGCTACAGGCGGACTTGGCTGCGCAAACTTTTGCAGCAATCGCTCCGCCCGAGTGCCACCTACCAATCGCGGTAGCGTCTGAAGCCCGTCACAATCGATCTGGTGAAACCAGCATCCGGTACCGCAAGGAACTTGACACGGAGTGCAACAGGTTGCCCATTATGCAATCCCCGTCGACCCACGCGGCTCACCCTTTACACTCTAACCCCGTATCACAGAGGGACTTCAGGAGGAGCCGACGCACCTCTCTTCAAAATATCCACTGCTCTCGCGAGGACAAAATGTCACTTGCACTTGAGTGTTGGGCCATCTTGCGCTTTAGCCAATATATTAATATTTTACACTTTGCATCAAGTTCAAGACGCTCGAGTAAGCAGTGGTCGATGTCACCAGGAACTTGACAAGGCACACACGACTATGACGTGCTAAGTCTTGTCTTGCACCGCCACACAGGAGTAGTTTGCAGTGACCCTGTGCAGGTGCGATAAAAGAGAGCGGCTTCAGTTCTATCGAGTTCCTTAATCGCGCAAGGCTGGTGCTATGGAGACCACAACGAACGGAAGTGGCTTAGAATGACTTGCTATATGTCCTTCCTTTTAACGCGACAGCGTTAAGGGCCCCGTGTCGCAGAAAATCCGGCGTCGACGTCCCGCATTTGGCGTACAGCGCCGCATCGGCGAAAAGAATTTCTCACCACGCATACCCAAGCACGCAGGCTTTCCATGTGGCGCAATGAAGTTACTGAACTAATTCAATTTCTCAGGGTAAAGTTCGTAGAAAATTTTCAAAGTATGACTTACAGACAACCTACAAACATGATAGTGTCGGATTTTGTAATTTGAATATACGAGAAAACATAATTCTGCTACGAGGATGTTGAAACTCATACCCCTTTTAACGCGATAACGTTTTCCAGCTGCCGTTTGAAGTCTGTCTTAGGAGGAGCGGCGTGGCCCCCTCGGTTCCTTGCACGCCACCAAAAAAAGAAAAAAAATTGGAGGACACTTAAGCTTCGCCTTCAAGAGTGGAACGCGATAGCGTTATCGCACCCCGTTCGCACCGCCTACTCAAACGATGTACGCGAGCCAAACGACGCGATCTACGCGAGCCAAACAGCCGGGCCGCGACGCGCCATGTAGGCGGACGTGATCATGGGGCGAGTGGCGCGCCACGTGTCGGGGCAGCGCCGTACATAGCGAGCAGGGGGTCTTCTGTGCTTGCAGCAAGATGGCTCTGCGTCTGCGCATAGCGCAGAAGAAATGTAGCGGAAACGTACTTCGCCACTCGTGAAACTGCGACTTCTGTAATTTACATGGTCATAATTACCGATATACACCGCATTCACTAGAGGCAATTTTGTCTTTTCTTGAACGATCGAACTGGTGGCTGAGTGGTAGCGTCTCCGTCACACACTCAGGAGACCCTGGTTCGATTCCCACCAGCCCATCATGCAAGATATTTTTTTTATTTATGAAGTGCCTTCTGGGATTTATCGCTCACGGCCAACACCGCCGACGCCGACGACACCGGCTTTTCTGCGACACGAGCTCCTTAACACTGTCGCGTTAATAGAAGCACGGAGCTCGCCTTCGTGCATGGCGTTCGCCACCAGCGTTTGCTAGTGAACGTTACGGTTACATAAGCTGCAGTTGCCGATAAGCGTGAGAAGCACTCAGGGATCTTTGATTGTTATCGTGTCCTATTCTCAAAGGCGAAGGAGAGGCCTCCTCCATCTTTCTGCCGTCCACATTGATCTTTATTCGCTTGAACTGCGTCGCTTTGCACACAAGACTGTCAGTGGCCTAGTTACCCGCTACGCCGAAATGTGAAAGTATACCCGCTAAAAAAGATGGTAAATCCGACGTTGTGTAATTCTTTACCAGCATCTAATATATACTGGATGCACTCTTCAAGGGGAAGCCAGCGCTGTAACAGTAGCAGCTTACGGGATACCCGTTGTGAATGTCTCATGGACTTCCATACTTGATCACGTCATGTCTACTACGGCATATAAAAGTGTCGCCATTGAAGTAGTATTGCGGAACATGAATTCCTATCAGGCTGAGCCTGCTGTTCTATGCATTATAACGTCGCACTATTGATAGCATTTTCAACCAAAACATGTCTTATCTTTTCAGTCCATGGAGGTTCATCGCCTAATTTGTTTCCACAGGCCACTGCCCACATACCCCATGTGCGCGTGTGACATACGTCATACGTGCATGTGGGAGCATCAGCCTTTAAATCGTCATGCGCTCTCGTAGAGCACGAGCGTACGGACGATTTCAAACGGCTGCCAGAAGCAATTGAAACGTTGCAATAACAGAGTCGGTGACTTCCAACATCAAACCCCTATTACGTAACATTTAGCATAGTTTTATCGCCTATACACATACCACCGAAGCCCAATAAACGCACCAGAATTCCGCAGACACATAATTAAGGGCTCGAAAAATAGGCCCATTTCTTTTCACAAAGGACAAGAAGTGTAACATACAACCGGGGAAATTGGAGGAACTTCTCGCACTATAGGTCTTCTTCTCGAGAAATACAATAAAAATATAAGAAGAATACCTCAACTCCAAACTCAGAAATCCAAACTTATAAATTCCGACACCGAACGCGGTGAATCATAATTATTTTCGGCACTGCGCATATGCGAAAGGCTTCGCAGCATTGACGTGGAAGAGAAAGCGCACGAAAGACGACACCTACGAGCGAACAGTGCCGACCTAAGCGAATAAGATTGCTGCGGGAGGTGGAGTGAGGTGCAGTACGTAGGGGGAGTAGCTCGCCAACTCTCATAAATCGCCGGGCCGCGTGTCTGGTCTTCTTTATCCGAAGAGGAAGAATCAATATTGACATCGTGCGCTCCCCACCGCAAGGAACAGCGCAGCACACAAAAAGCGACCCCCTTCTTCTAAAATTGAGATCAGCAGTTGAGTAGAGACCAAAAGAAAAGGGGGGTGGGGATGGGGAGGGTGCGGATTTCGAGAAAGTTAATATTGCGGGTGCCTATTGACAGCTTGGCCTCTATGCGGTTGCCTTTCGACGTCAAGTTATCGCCCCTCCTTCCAGAATATCCTTCCCACAAGTGTGGAAGCTCAAGCCTTGAGATCGTGCGTGCATATGTATGCCCATGTTCACCCCCCCCCCCCCCAAAGAAAGTAAGAAGAAGAAAGAAGAAGGACAAATAACGTCTTCATAAACGTATGGATGGCACGAATTGAGAATCTTCTCTTAAACAGGAATAAGGGGGCTGATGGAACGGCAGGTACTTGATAAGAGACAACTTTTCTTATACAGTCTGGTGACGTAAACTTCTGGCGTATCAGAATCTGCAGTCGCAACACTTCCCTCTTATAAGTGATATACCTGATGGGCCATAGTCACTGCGAATGTCTCGTTATCGCGTCTATTGTTATCGCTTATAGCTGGTGCCCGAACCCGAGCCAATGAGCAAACGTTTTTACATCAGAGGAGGAGGAACAGTAGCGCTTGCTACAGACGGACCTGACCCTACGCTGAGCCATGATTAATAAACAGCCGCAGAAAAAGGCGCCTCTTAGTCTCTGCAATCGCTCTCTCTATCTCTGCCAGTAATTTCTCTGCGTGACGACCAGTTATCTATACAGGCTAGAATTTAAAACTTTCCTAAATGCAGGATTTTTACTGCGGTATTACATACACGCTTCGCTTGATTGATACAAGCTACTTGTTGTGCTGATTTTGGTGTAATAACATTAACATCCAGTGTTATATAGGCAACGTGCACAAGCAATCTCGATTTTTTTTCGTAAAGTTATTAGATAAAAGAACTTTTCCTCCACGGCCGAAAGGGCTCAGTTATTTGTTGTCACGCTAACCACTGCACCTATCACGAAACGTTCGGCCAATGGACAATCGATAGTAGCCACAAATAACGCTATACTGCCACTACAATTTATTTTCTCCTATTCTCTGTTACACCCACAGTCATTTGAGAGTCTGGTTCTTCCAGAACTCTTGCAATCACCGAACAAACCTATGTATAGAGTTCGCCGATGCTGCGCATAGGTTCGCATCGTTGATTTCGGTCTTTACCTTTTTCTTTCGTTTCATTTGTAGCTATTACGCACAAAAACCAGCGAAGTACATGCATACACAAGAGCTTACAGAAGCGCCACACCACTGCTTTCAGCCCGCCTTGGGGATGCTCGCAGTTCATGCGTTCACGTATCTCTGAGTACGTCTACGCGGGTGCCCTTACGGACGCGACTAACCTTTGAACTACACACGTGCAGACACACTTTCCTGCCACCGCCCCCAACAAACCGGAAATTCAGCACGAAATCCCAACAACAATGGCCAGTAATGCAGTCGTCCTTCCATCATTGGCTCTGCAACGGCAACGTGAGCTCCTTGGATACACGTTTCCGGTCAAGGGGCGAGTTCCCGGAAGAGGTTACAAAATGCCCCAGGCGATACAGTCGGACGTCCGGCGTGGCGCACCCACGTAACGTGGCCATAAAACTGTAAACCGAACGGGCGACGCGCCCCAAGCGCCCCCGATGGCAGCCGAACAAGCATACAACTAGCACGCGGCACGCACACCATCCGATCGTGCTCGCCCTTTCGGAAGTCCATGGTGAATAATATATGGTCTGGCCACGTTAGATGCGTAGTCGGTTTGAGACTACCCTACCCACTAAGGTATACGTACCGTACTCACTGTTTTTATCATCCTGTTTTCTTCCCTCGCATCCCGACTCTTCCTCGCCAAGGCACGCACTCTCGGCATTAATTTATATACTGTGCGTTCTTTTTATAAATCGTGTTGGTGGCGGCCACACAAGCGCTGGACAGTATACTCGCATCCATGTCGAAAACATCGCGATTTTATATCTGCCTCGCGACTACAACGAAGCTTTATTTATTGCCCTCCTTTCTCTCTCTCTCTCTCTCTCTCTCTCTCTCTCTCTCTCTCTCGCTCTCTCTCTCATGCGCTCGCATGGTGCTTCGTTTCTTTCCAATTTTGTGCCCATCTTTCAGCTTTGCCATGTGCAATGAAAAAAACTCGTCTTCTACGACAACGTCGTATACGCCAAACAGTAACCACGCGGATATTCTCTTTCACCGAAGCGCATTACAGAGGGAGCATTGTCAACTCGGTACATTCCTGACGACGTGAAAACTAAACGAACAGAAGTGAAAGCGTCAGTAATGAAAGCAGCTGGTGCGCGCCTCTTCTTCTGATGGAGAACGAAGAGCACCCTGTGAAGCGGGAACCGGCTACTGGAGGAGAACCGCCTTGATCGGGATATTAAGGGGTGCTCATTTCCGCAAAGTGACCACCGCAGGCTTCTTTCTCCCTCCCTGATTTTCTCTGTCACTCCCTCGTTCCCACCGCGGCCGACCAAGCAGTGACTATTATGCCTTTCCTGTGCAGTCGAGGTGTTTTTTTTTTTCACTTTATTCCGTTCTTTTTTTCTTCTCGGCTTAGCAAATTGGCCTTCCATTCACCGCTGACATTAAGTGGTCCTTTGAGATCCAGAATCTTTTCTTCCGTTCCTTGCTAGCTTCTAGACACCGACGTACGCGTGACCTCTTCGCAATTCGGACTTGCTCATTCTGTATGAGTCGAGCGAAGGAATAAGAGACAATGCACTCAGAGGTAGGAGATATTCGGGTTTCATAAGTCAGCGCTTTCTTTTTTTCTCTTATCGTTAATTTCAGCCTGATGTCGACGAAATAAAGTAGCGACACAGAAGGGAAATGAAAGTTGTAATGTAGATGTCAGGTGCGTAGGATTCGCAATCATGAAATATATTGAGCGCGCGTTAGCACATTCATTTCAGCGATGGTAAAGTGGTGATTTTTTTATCAGAGCAAAGTATATTCGGGTTTCAGGGCACGACAGAAAATTACTTCGAGTCTCTCTTTCTCTCTATCTCTCTCTTTCCCTTTCTGTGTGTGTGTGCTTGCGTATTATCTTAATGACCAACAGTGCTGCCACCGACTAATTTCGTTGACTCGCAGAATAAGCAAAAAAAAAGAAGTATTTGGCAGCGTCTTTGGCGCATTCGCAATGCCACATCCATCCAGCACAAATCGCAAAACCCTTTCACTAAATTAGCTTCCTTACGTCCTGTAAGAAACACGATAAGATAAAGCAGCAATAACGCGCAAGCTAGCAATCACGGTAGGCCGTCAATACTGCCATTCAAATGCTTTCGGTGGTCGAACGATGTCGTCACCTGTTTCCTGGATGTTAGCTTTTACATAAATGTGACGGTAGGCGTATATCAGATTATAGAGCGTCGCTGCAACTACGATGCAACAGCGTTTACACGCGGTGCCTGCCCCCTTCGTCCTACACACGCGTGAAACCGTTTTCGGCGATTCGCGTTCCACCGGTGAGTGAAGGAGAGCGCATGGCTGCAGCCGTCCATCTCGCTCAATGCGACACAGCCGCGTTTACATGCACCAAGCGAGTCTATACTTTCCCGTCTCCAACTACCTCACCTGTCGCGTCAATGAGATTCGTGTTCCTAGCTCATGGCCCCCGTTTACATTAATGCGATGTGCTAGAAATGCGATGCGACAGGCCGCTTCTCCCAGTCGCGTAATACGCCGCTATTATTCTGCACAACTTTCTTCGCTGTCGAAGCTCCATCTGTGGCTTTTGGCCACATCTTCAACCAGGAACTGGCATGAGTGCGGTGCGTAGACAAATTTTGAGAGGTGTAACTAAAGCATCTTTTGATTGAAAGAGTTACTATTTAATTAATGCAAGGAATCAAGAACTATAGGTGCCGGCCACCACCTATGGTTGGCATTTACGACGTCCAGGATAATGTGAAACAGACCGCGCTGGGCATCTATGCCATGGGATCATTACAGCGTGACAACACAAATTTCGCAATATCAGAGAAGTACATTACCCTCTACGTATCTTGCGTATTAAAGCTGCGAAATGATTCGAAGTTTATATGTGAACTTCGTGTACCACAGTTACCTTTCTGGGTGGCCGCACTTACGCTATATAATTTCGAATGTTCTTGCGGATCGTAGTACAGCGCGTAATTTAATTAGTACGTCCACTGCGGGACCCACCTTTAGTAATGTCTGTAATCCAGGCTCCACGGTGGACCAAGATCGAAGGGCGTGTTTGTCTGCTATGCATGACTTAGTATCCTTAAGGCTATAAACTGTCACATGGGCAACGCCGAGTAAATTATCCGAAACGATTCTCGGAATCACTTGCAAACGCTAGGCAGCGGGAAGAAAGTTAAGGATTGGCTCCCTCTATATTATCGTGCACGAAGCATTACCGGTACGGTCACGGACGCACGCCAATTTCGCCAATAAAACGGCTCACCGAGTAACTTCCATTTCGAAACCAGTCCGGACCCGTTCAGGAAGCGAGAAAGAAAAAAAAACGAAATGGCCGCAATTTCCGAAACCGGAGGAAAACCAGCGGTTTTACAGCGGCATCGTTTCACCTTAGCGCGGAAAAATTCTGAACGACAGAGGGAAGAAGCGAATAGCAGAACATCGCCTTCGGGGAGAACTTACAACGCTTTTTCACCAGAACCACCCCCAAAGCCACAAGTCATCCATAATTAGGGAGGGTTTTGCAAGTCACTCGTAAAACATTCATCTTGCCGGTTACGTAAATCATTATGTAAAACCATTTTCTTTTTCGTTTTTTTTTTTTAGTTTAGGAGGACTACACCTTAAGCTACACTGAAACGAAGGAAAGCATAAGCGAGATGCCACCGAGGGTCATTGAACCGACACTCCCCAATATCAGTTTTGGCGGCGTCCGTCCTTAGCAGAAACGGGAGGACGTTCTTGTATGCTGCAGCCGAATCTAGCGTCGCAAGATGCGCCGGCAATTGCTGCGCCCCATCGGCTCATCTCAGCAGAGTCTAAGAAACCTAAAACCTATAGGTACGGCCGTCCGGTGCGTCTTCATTCAAGCCGCATTGCGAAGCGGACAAACAAGGCGACGAGCTCAGTATGCGGAACTCATCCCAATCCGTAGCAGTTGAGCCGTCCAGCACACGATGCCGTGCCAGCCCGCCCACGCCACACGACACAGCGCCCCAGAATGAGTCAGCTAAGCGTCGCCAATCACAGTCTAAGTCCACAAGAAGCCAACAAACACTGACACCAAGGATAACATAGGGGAAATTACTTCTGCTTCTGAAACAAAGAAACGATAAATTAATGGAAATGGAAGTGGATGAAAAAACAACTTGCCGCAGGTGGGGAACGATCCCACGACCTTCTTATTTCGCGTGCGATGCTCTACCAATGAGCTACCATGGCGCCGTTTCCCCATCCACTTTCTTGGGCACATATGTTTCCTAGTAGAACCCTGGGAGTGTTAGCCAGCGCCACCACTCACAGACCTTGGCGACGAACGTGGAACATCCTTTCTGCCGCAGGCGTCACGAGAACGTGATCTTTTTGAGTGAAGACAACCGGTCAATAAACCCACACACGCTACCTGAAGGCATCGATGATGCCGGTTCGAGACTCTCGTGATGTAATAAACGAGAAGAAAGGGGGTTAACAGAGGACCTCGGTTAGCCCCCTTTCTGACGGTACATCTGCTTACATACGAAGGTGTAGCAGTAATTGCATAATGGATATGAAGTGCCAGCCGAAGCTTTAATTTCATGGAATGCGAAAGAATCTTGCATTAGGGAGGCACGCGCTGCAGCAGGTTCAGCGGGTGGGCGTCTCTGTCCCCAGGGCCGGTATAACGTAAAACTATTCCAATCTGTTTTTGGGTTCGTACTGGAGAGACCTGAGCCATTTTGACCTATAACGATGGGCTAATTATGAATAAAACAGATCAAAATAGTTTTACGTTATACGGGTCCATGGGGCCCTATAACGTAAAACTATTCCAATATGTTTCTATTCCAATCTCCTGACGTCAAATTTGCGTAACCACCAACGCAAGCACCGGGCGCTCACCTGCAGGGTTGTCTGAACAGACCAATCAAACGCTCTCCTCGTTCATAGGAGGTCAGTTTTGTTTGCTTGAAAAACGAATAACATTGCCTACACTGAGCGGCTTGTCGTATCTGATTGCCTGACAAGAGGCGAGGAGAGCGCTCAAGTGGAGAGGGATTCGATGGGGCCGAGCCACTGCACTGAAAGTCGATAACCGGATGAAGAGGGTGGTGCCGGCGTCTACGATTGGTCGGCTTTCCCTTACTTAGCTTGCGGTGGCTGGTCGAAAATCACGGCGGCATGCAACGGAAGCTCAAGAATGACGCTAAAACGGACCCTCAGCAAAGAAGAGTTGGCAGAATGAGGGGGTAAACGTGCCGAAAGTGCTCGAAAACGTTACACGGCCACGCAAGAAGTTTCATTAAACGCAAATACACCCATGCTCTCCGGCAGGTGCGAGTAGCCAGCGTCTGAGCGATCGGCGGCAGCCATCTTCTATTCCTTTTGGAACGGAGCGGTCTGCGGCTATTCCGAAGAAAATTCAGTTTTGTTCGGCATATTAATGCATCTTTATGGTGTACACGTCACTTTGACGCGGTGAGTTCTTGCTGTTTTGTGACGCCGCGTGACAGGCAGGTGAAGTGGGTGCAGCCCGAAAACTTTTTACCAATAGCCCAGGGCTAATTGCGGAAAGGGGTCGAATCAGAAATAACTGTTTTTCTTTTTTCTGTCAAATCATGCATAATGAGTGTGTACACATCATATCAGATGGGGAGGTATCGCGGTTTTCGTGACGTCGCGTGACGGACAGGTGAAGCGGGGGTGGTCGAAAACAGCTTTTGACCAATCGTGGAGGGCTGATAGCAGAATTGGAATAGAAATGTTTGGAATAGTTTTACGTTATAGCGCCCCAGGATCGATTAGGGCCCTCTGGCTCAGCGGTGACATATGATGACCCAGAAATTATGTTACCGCGTCGACTGGACTGCATGATTTGAGAACATTTTCCGCTTTCAGCATGAGTGTCGGTGCGAGAATATGAAGTTAGATCATAGCGCCATGCAGTGCCACCAATGTTTTCGGCTTAACAGGAAAGCATGCGCCGTGGCGCTGCTCGACCCGCTCTTCCGTATTCTAGGACGCTATCACTACAAAGCGCGCTTCTACCGCCCCACGTTGTGATTGGTTTGCGACAAGCCGAAGCTATTTCTGTTATGTAGAAATGGCTTTCAGTAAGCCACAGTAGTTCATGACTCTGTGTTCTCGTGCGGTCTGTTGTTGAACCTAACGCATTCCCAGGCACTGTCGAGACATCATAAAGAAAAATGTACTGATAAAAAACTGTCTCAAATTTCGCACTCAATATTGCAGAATGCATAATTTCTTTTCGTTTCTTTTTGTGATTGCTATGGCTAACTGAAAATCTGCAGATACTATTACCAAAATTTACAAGCACAAGGCGGTTTCACTATCAGCTAGGGTAGTCTGCTTAAAAATTCAGCTTAATTAAGACGTTGGCTGACACAATTGTAGTAAAGCGCTCGTGTGGGTTTATTTTGCGTGCCGTTCTGGTCTCGAACTGTGCTTCCATATTTCATTATTCCACGAAAATTCGTGGTTGGCCTGCTCCAAACTTCTTCAAAATGACATTTTATCTGCTCTAACTGCTTTACCTGCTCCAAAACGCAATTTCACTTACTCCAAAAATTTCTCCAAAATCGCTTTGGGCGGTCACACCCCTGAGCCATGGTACCATCTGCGGCGTGCAACAAGAGGAAAACGTTCGTTCGAGTTCTATGCCCGCGCCTTAAACGCTACATCGAGCAAAAACGGAGACTTCTGCTGAGCTTACGCTTAGTATTTTGCCCTTCTGTTTCCCCTTGCATTTTCTTCTTACTAACCTCGCGCGCAAGAATTCTCCCACCTGCGCTATCGACTAGGGAGCAGGCGGGCTGCTTGTACGGGCCTGTCACGAGCACAGGTTGCACCGATTCGGGCCGTTGAACGCGCGCCCAACATTCATGGTTCATTTGACATGCCTCGAAGAAAGGACTTCGACGCTGTTTCGCCAAGGGGGGAGGGCGGGATGCTTGAAAGCTTTGCGCGGCGCAACCACCGACCATTCCCCACGACGTCGTACTTTCTCGTTCCTTTCTTATGGTTCTTGAATATCTCGCTTTATATATATATATATATATATACCCGGAACGGAGCCTGAACGCAGCCCTGTCTTCCGTTTCCCTGCTCGTTTATCTTTCCGCGAGCCAGATCGCGCACATTCGAAACCTGCTGGTGAGCGGCTGTTTCAATTTCGCCGGAGCTGCCACCTGGTCGAGATTTTCTTCACCCTTTTCATATCGTTCTTTTTAGAAGTCAGACTCAGTAAAAGAACACCATACCTTGCGCACGGTGAGTTCCTGTTTTGTGCATTGCGGCACGCGTCTCGACACAGTGGGGCGTATGCGCGTGCGTGTGCGCGCAGGTGTGGCTGGGAGTGGCCGTGCGCGCGCACAGCACAGTACTCATGATATGGCATCCCGAGCACTGCTGCTTTCGTCGATGTCAGAGGAAAGCGAGGTTGGTATTAGTATGCCCAGGCTAAATGTCTCGTACTGAGGCCACATCAACCGAAGTGCTCGTGATTGAGCATGTTCACTGCTTATGGCACCAACATTTCTGTTCACTTTATTAAAAGAGATCCTCCTAGTGTCATACTGAGCGAGTTTTACTTTCCGGTGCTGCATGTCGGGCTATAGGAAGAGAGAGAGAGAGGGATATAAGAAAGGCAGGGATGTTAACCAGTCTAGAGTCCGAGAGGCTACCCTACGCTGGGATAAGGGAGAAGGGGAAGAGACAGGAGGCAGAGAGAATGGAGAGAGAGGCCATAGAGACGTGTATATGGGCAGTACTTCAGTCAAACCCGCTCGTGCAAACCAGACGTTCTCAGAAAGCACAAAAGTGCCTTCACTGCCTTCTGAGCTGATGATCGGTGGGGTCGGTGCTCTAGTAATGTCTGGTCACTCAGAGGACGATCATCTAGTCTCCTGAATGTGTTGGACATAAATTGCCTTCGTGCTTCAAATCGAGGACAGTGGCACAACAGGTGGTCGGTGTTCTCCTCGTATCCGCAAACATCACATGCGGGACTGTCAGCCATTCCAATTAGTGCCGAATAATCTTTCGTGAAGGCAACTCTCGGCCACAACTCACACAGAAGAGACGCTTCGCGTCGGTGCAGTCCGGCCGGAGGCCTGAGTTGCAGTGAAGGGTTTAGTCTGTGCAGTCTGGTGCGCCTTGTATGTGCGGTATTCCACTCTGCTAAGGAGAGCGCGCGTGCTAGAACGCGAAGTTGTCTCGCAGCGTCGGTCCTTGAGAGAGGAATGGGGACGCAGAGGTCTTCCTTGTGTGAAGTCCGAGCTGCGTCATCACCTCTAAAGATATCGCACTGGCATAGTATTCATTGAAAAGAGATATCATGGCCTTTTTCTCTCAAGTGATGGGCAGTTTCCACGATTTCGCACATCAGCTGACTGTGAGTGTCATGCCGGAGAAACCACTGTACACATTGAAAGGCCGGCCTTGAATCGCAGAAAACTGCCCGTGTTCGACGTCTTTCAGCACTTATCAGATGAAACGCGTCGCGGAGAGCCGCAAGCGATGAGGCACGCGTAGCGAAATTAAAGGGACATAGTCCTCCAACTGGACATTTCTTTTTCTTTTATGTGCACACATATCTACGCAGACAAATCCCCATCAACATGCCCGCTCCTGCAGTAAAGTCCCAACCCGTGAACGATCCTCCTTTCGACGCACGACAAAATCTCGTATGGTCGACAATAATGATGCAAAAGAGCACTTTTTAGTATTAAAATGTCGTGGAGGATAACGACATTATAAGGCACAATTAACAGACGGAAAAAGCTTTTTGTTAATAAGCGCGTTTAATTGTTTTGTCGCCTTGTATAATGCGCCAATATCTGCACAGTTTTTTTTTCTTCTTTTTCGGGGTTTATATTACATATATGAACTACATTAAGCTGGGAGTAGAGGAGAATCAAGGCGGAGATGCTGGAAGCATGTGCCATTAACTTTCTTGCAGGGTAAGACGGTGTTAGTCATGATAACTATTTCAATAAAAAAAACACGATAATAAGAAAATCAGTAATGTCACTGGGTTATTTTGATTGTTGTTACAATGTGGTTTGTGGCGTGTTAGATTATCCTCCATCCGTTGTTTTAACAAAATAGGTTCACATATGCGTACACAACAATGTCCGTAACTGTGCCAGTGGCGTAGCCAGAAATTTCGTTCAGGAGGGGGGGAGGGGGGGCTAACGTTCCAGCTAGGCCTCCTCCTACTAGAACTTGTCGAGGGTCAAATACTTGAATAGTAACTGCGTTGCCGTTGCCAAAGATGCTACAAACAAATTCTCGAACGCTACGCACTGTCAAGACAAGTAGAATGTGTATTTTTTCAGAAAATAATATATTCGGACGTCCCAAATATTGTGCCAGAAATAACACATATCAATTCTTCCATGTTTTTGTCTATTTAATAAGTAAAGAAAATATCCCACGAACTATAGAACTTCATCATTTCGAAACCAGCAAAGCACTGCGTTCCCCTGGTATGAAAAACGTAAAAGCCATCAAATTACAAGTTGAACGCAAGTATTTTAATGAAAATTCATGCAAATATTTATGCAACGGCCAGGGAAAAATCTCAATGACCTTGTCCTTGGTTACAATACATTGCGCAGGAGCAACTGTCACCGGTAGTCTATTGTAAGTAATTGCACCGACATTATAGCCGTAACAGCGAGCACATATAAAAGGAAAGAGCTCTGCAAAATACACATTTTAAATGCGATGATACAGATTGATAAAGGGGGCAAAAAAGTTTCACGGGAAAGTGAAAACAAAGTTCACTGCATGTATACACAAAACCTCGCAACAAGATATCTAAATATACGTTTAGGTATCCAATAAATGTACGTGTCTAAGCAAAAGTCACTGTATATGATGCGTCAAACAAGGCAAATAAGCATGTTGTGTAATCACAAATTCACAGATTACAGAATTCAAAGACCCTATCTTCCATCCCCTCGATGAATCGCCGCGACGGAAGGCAGCGCGCTTCCTGCCGCTTTTCTCCCTTTCGCACACAAGGCTTATACCCTTGACACACGGGTAGAACTAAAGTCCTTTGCTGTAAACGCCTTTTGTTACTTTGAAGGACCCTTTGCAGGAAGGAGTTGCGCCGATGACACACGGCACCGCACCAACTTTCTTAGGTGGTTCCTCAGATGAACGCCACAAGAAAAATAGCGCTGCTTGTCAAAGCAGCAAGAGGAAAAGTGCTTTTATAAAGTGGCGTATTTGGATTACATTTAGCTACTATAAAACCCAAAAACATTTTTTGTTGTCGCTGATGGCTTATAATGCTTATATTAGCTTATATTATTCGCGTTTTTGCGCTCTTAGCAGCAACTTAAATTGGTCCAGCAACTATGTACAGTCGGTGTTTTGCTACTAGAATAGCTGTGCATGCTGCTACAGTGTACTAGAATAGCTGTGCATGCTGTTTATTCTGGTGCTTGCCACGTTTCTGTCGTCCTTTTTCACGCCTTTGTTGTCCATGCCTTCATGCGTGCAGGCGTAACGCGTTTTATTTAGTGTGTTATTCGCACAATTGTGATCGCATGACAGAACGACGCATTTGCCTCATGGCCCAGCGAAACGCTAGTGATGAAGCAAGAGTTCAGGTCGCTCTGACACTTTTCGCTCTCGGGTCTCTTGAAGATGAGATAAACGCAGCCGAGGTGAAAGTGGAAAACATCAGACGTCCACTTATCATGAGCATGCTTCATGTTAACTGCTTCGGCACTGTCCCCTCGAGCCGCAAACCGCGGAAGGTGGGCCTACGTGCGCAACGAACTGGCTTCACGATGCTTACACACCAAAGACGACGCAGCAAATCACACGACCGGAATTCAACGTAGGGGCACTAGCGACCTGACGCGAGCGTTTAACAGTATAGCTAGAGTAAATCTTCATTGTTCGCCAAATCTCATTACCGCTAAAGATTAAATCATTCTCACAAGGCAAAAAGAAATACCTATGGGGCACCGTAGTCGTGTGGCAGGTTTCCTGCTATTGACGAGTTGTGCACGCTGTGTGCGAGATTAACTCCTTTTCCGCTCGAAAAGTAGATGCGCGATGTCCTTTCCCGCAAAGGAACTTTGCTTTAAGGGAGATACTCCTTTATCGTGTGTCACTGCGCTTGAACCCCTTTCCAGTAGATGTCCCCTTACCTAAAGGTCTTTAGAGTGCCCGTGTGTCAGGGGCATTAGCCACCATCGTCGGCACACCCATACCTCCCCCTACCATTTCACAGGCACATACAGAATGCGGCGCGCGGTGACGGTGTTATCGCCCTTGGGGTTTATACGAAATATGACGGCGACTGCAGGAAGTCGCCTGGAGTGTCCATATATATAATTGCCATGGCAATAATATAATAAGAGTATCCGGCAACTGAAGCGTCCCATGGCCCATTAGTTTCCGCAAAAGAAGTAGCAAAATCGAACTTTCACCATGTGACAATTCACTGCGCCGCAACAATGTGGTCTTTTCTCTTTCTTTTGTGGGGCGGGAAAAGGGGGGGGGGTACCGAAATTAAAAAAAAATAGACAGAAAGGAAAGCGTGTTGGTCACAATCGAATGCCTACTTGTTGTGCCATTACCACAAGCCCGGATTCCGAATCTGCAAGGTGCAGAATTTATCCTGCGAGCGCCCTTTGGACAAACCCGGGGCTGCGCCGAAAGGCACAGCGCCCTAATTCTCCCTTGACAAGTCAAGATGCTGAGCCGTCAGGCAGGGGTGTCCTCCGGAGAAGCATCGGCGGGCAACATGTTCAAACGTGTCGCCAAGTGCCAGACAGCCCGGCGCCGTACCTCCCCTTCCCTGGAGGTCACCGCGCCCGCCAGTTCTGAACGGGGTGGCCAGCGTGGTCGCTGATTGGACCCCCCCCCCCCCCGACGACGACCGTCGAGTGCTCACTTTGGATTGGGCCGTTTGAGTGACAATGGTTTCTGGGGGCTTATAAGCCGCGGCGCGCCGCCTGGAAAACCGGATCCGCCGACCCACCGGGAGCAGAGTGCCGCTCTCGACTGGAGTGAGATGTGTCACGCGTTTTCGCCGGACGTCGCCGTGCGAGAACAGTCGCGTTTGCTGTGAGCTCTCGGCCCCAGTGCCGATCCCTTCATGTCCTGTATAATGACCTGTATATAGTGTATAAAGTCCCTTTTGTTATTCTCACCGACGCCTGACTCGGAGTCTTCGCTACCAACGCTCTGTCACGAAACGGGTGACGAGCGCTACGGGACCACCTCAAAGTCGTAACATACTTTGGGCACCTAATATGATTACTCAAGCAATATTGAAGAAAACGTGAGACGCACACTGCTCGGCGTCCTACACCGGCGAGACAAAAGCCTTTCCGAAGAGGTTGCGATGACATCGAAATGAAAGTGAAGTTGAATCCATCGAGTTCCCACAATGATGGCGGCAAGCAATCATTCTCGTCTGCTAGCGTTCGTCTGCTAGCGTTCAAAACTCTTCCATGCGAAAATCCACTCGACTAGAGAAAAATGAATGCGCACCGAAGTGCGTCGCGTGGTGGTCGGGGCAACACGAGAAAAACGCATGCGCTCCGGCTGGCTCTGGCAGCCAGCGGGTTGCGAGAGCAAGAAAATGGCAGAGGCTCAAAGTGTCCTCGCGAATTAAAGTCAAAGTTGAGAAAATAAATAAGAACGTAGTTACCTTTGCTGGCTTTAGTGCCTTGACATGGATGCTTTGGTGCACGTGAAAAAGACATGCAGATATTCTTTTCTGTGACATGACGGCACAAATGAACCGCCACAACGCTTCGCCTCGTCGGACCTCGCTGCGTTCTTTGTAAACTTGTCTGATAGTGTGTTGATTTTACTTGTCTCCCTGTATGTTCCGATTTACGACTTTAGAAAAGTCAATGCACCTTTGGCGTCAAATGTTTGTAACAATTAAGCCCAGAAAGCCCCGGAACTGAAAATCTAAGCATGACTTTGGAATGCACCTTTCGCATCAAAAATTTATGAGAAATTTATAATAAAGTTTCGGAATTGAAATCCATGCACTCCGCAGATTCCGCGGCCTCCGCGGATGCCGCGACGAGCCCGCTCGCCATCGAATCACCCTTGAAACTTTGTGCTCGGGTGGGGCTCATTGACGGGTGGGACTCCTGGTGCATGGGCGCTGCCACGAAATCCAGCCAGAGTTAGCAATCAGAAGAACTTCACTTTGGCCTAGTTGGTATTTACTGCATATCATATTGTCCGCAAAAAAGACGGAGTTGAAAGTTACCGCCCGTGCTGTTTATGTGTTCTCTCCCTCTGTCCCCGTCTTTTTTGCGGTCAATATGATATGCAGAGTTAGCAATGTTTGCGCGGAAGTGTCTTTTCGAGCAGGAAAAAGACATTTTAGACAAAATCCAGAAGGATTTCCGGCGCCGTTGGTTGTTTTGGTCGGAGGAGAATGATAGCACGAAAAAATTACGAGGGGGTGGGGGTGGGGGCGTAGCCTCCGACCCTGGCTACGCCCCTGAACTGTACTACCTATTGCTGAAGCGTGAAGTGGCCGGCATCGTATTAGCCCGCCAACATCATTTTCTTTCTTTATTGCTCATAAACAACAACAAAAAAGGGCAGCTTTTTTTGTTGGCACTGAGGTCATAATGGCCCTATACCGTACAACACACTAAGCTATACCAGGCAGGAGCACAGTAAGCTGAAGATAGCGTGACGCCAGCTTTTCTTGAGTAGTGTACGCCCCTATATGATTACACAAGAATCAATTAACAGACGAGAACTCCAATTAGGTGCAGTGGCGCCATTAGATCTTCAGCCGTCAGTGAAGAAAATAAAAATTAAGCAGATCCAGTGCACAACTTAAAATCTATCTGAAACAAAGCTTTCATGAACCTGTTAATTAAATGCTTTAAGACTGTTCACTACCTGCAACACGTTTTGCATCGTATCAATTTTGCTCCTGGCCGGTAAATCAGAGAGACGCGGAATCCCCACCACGCGGGCCACGGGATACACGTGACCACGTATTACACTGCCTCAGAGATCGGCCAACTTTTCATCACGCCATCTCGAGGATCAGTTTGGTTCACTATTGCAACATCTCCAGAACAGGCTCACCTTACCTCGGCCACAAGGCGACCTCGACGACGCCACAAACCTTGTTTTAAAAAGCTTAGAAAGTTTCTCTTTAATCAAGGAATGATGCTCTGGAAGACGTATATTTGTTACACTGTAAATAGACCTACGCTTCACTAATTCTGCCCCGTGACATTTTGGTGGAGATTGATATGAACCCATTTTCTGGTAATTTCAGTTGGAGCGCATAGAAGCTTCGTATATATATATATATATATATATATATATATATATATATATATAATCAGCAAGCACAAGGAGTTTCCCCTGTGTCGTCTTTGGTGTCTTTGTTTGGCGGCTTCTTATCATATGCTGAATAAAAATCGGGACCCTCTGTACCCCTTCTTCTCGTTCATTACCTAACGAGCGTCTAGAAACCTCTCAACATCGATACCTTCAGGTAGCATGTGTGGGTTTATTGACCAGTTTCCTTCACCCGAAAAGGTGTTCACATCCACCGCCGAGGTTTGTGAGTAGTGGCGCTGGCTAACATTCCCAGGGTGAGTTCTAGTAGCAACACATAAATACCCCGGAAATTGGATGGAAAAATGGCGCCGCGGTAGCTTAATTGGTAGAGCGTCGCACGCGTAATGCGAAGAAGTGGGATCGTTCCCGACCTGCGGCAAACTGCTTTTTCATCCACTTTCATTTCCGTTTTTTTATCGTTTCTTTAATTCAATTAGCAAGCATAAGTACTTTCCCCTGTGTTGTCCTTGGTGTCTTTGTTTGTTCGCTCTTTATGATATATATATAAGTCATATCATTAGAAACCAACAAACAGTGACACCAAGGACAACATAGGGGAAATTGCTTGTGCTTAATAAATGAAATGAAGTAACGAGAAGTTAATGGAAATCAAAGTGGATGAAAAAACAACTTGCCGCAGGTGGGAACCGAACCCACCATGTGTTATATATATATGGCGATGGCCAGCATAAACAACAACTACGAAAAAGGTATGAAATCAAAGTGAATGGACAAGCTCGTGGTGGCTTTCAGAATTGACAATAATTTGTTGTCTTCTGGGTGCAGCGGCCAGGTTCGGTAGGTGCTCTTACAATCGAATTCGACGATGCGTGACCAGACGGAATATATATCCGACCGTGGTAGGTATCGAAATAACCAAAGGCCGTTCACATACGCGAGGAATATTCCGCAGCTGATGCGCAATGAATGTCCCATAGACGAGAAGCGACGACCTGCAAGCAGCAAAATACGGGAAGAGCTTGACGCAGCCAAAAACCGTAAGGCTCGCATATATCCAAGTGGTCGTTCCCTTCTTTTTTTTTTTTTCTTTACGCGGAACGTAACGACGACGGCAACATGGCGCGCTGCAAACAGAAACCGACGGCTCTAATAATCGGAACACGCGCAGGCGTGTAATGTTATCCGACATCCAGATTCGTCAAAAACGGTAAACCTGCAACAGGTATAAACTAAAGCAACACCGGAAGAACTTGTTGCTTCTTCGGCTCTCACCCTCCGAAACGGTAGTTCCAGACGGCAAGATAAATTTTGCTTGGGTGTGGCGTTTGCATATTGCAGTATAGTTGTGAACAATGCACCGCTGTCAGGGTTCCATCTTCTCTTTCCTTCTTTCCTCATCTTCTGTGTGCGTGCGTGCGTGCGTGCGCGCGTGCGTGCGCGGGCATTTCGGGCATACGTGCTTTCTGCGGCCGTGTTTTAGCACTTTATAAGCTTATTTTACTGCACTTCCCGAAATAATAACCAATGTTTGTCGCTGTCATTTGCGATTGTTGTAACAGCCACTTGTTCTTCCCCTTAAAGACAGAGAGACAGAGAGAGACGAAGGAGAAGAAACTGCAGGGAGCATAACCATGGCTGTGTCCGCTTGGCTATCCTGCACTTGCGGTTTTAAAAGCAAAGGGCAAAGAGAGATAGGAAAAAGGAAATATTCGAAAAATAATAAAACGGCAGTCAGTGTGAGCAAATACGCAAAGAAATATACGCTGACAGTCGCAGGTCTTCGTACGATCCAGTCGGTTCTCCCACAGTGTAATCATGCTTAGCAGCAGCCGCCTCAGAGACAATCTCGTTAGAGCACCCGACAGGCTCGCCTTGCGAGTTCTTGGAAAACTCGAGGCGTCATTGTGCAGCGTGTCCTTACTTTATTAAGATATAAGATAGCGCGCTTGGGCGTTACGCCACTACTTTCTTTCACATCAAATTAATGCACACTAAGAACACAACAATGAGGCGACTCTGAGCAAAATAAACGCCACGTGTAAGCCGATACCTCTGACAACGCTTGTAAATGGCGCACGCTGATAAAGTAGTAGTATGTAGTAGTATGTTTATTTGGCCATATTATATACAAATATGCCCTCGAGGTGAGGCTAAAGGAGGTAGACCAAGCATACCTCCTGACAAGGCCTACACCCCGATCACACATCATGGAAACGGGGGCCGAATGGACAAAAGAAAAAAAGAACAATGAGCAAACATGATCACAATAGAAAAATAGTTAATGATAGACAATAATAAATATCAATTAACAATAAACAAAACATTATACAGAATTATACAGAACAAAACAAGTATACAGAATTAGCTGAAATTTAACCGGGGGGGAAAAGAATCGTCAGTTTTTTCTTAAATACAGACACACTATAACTTTCTAAAGCAATCTGAGTAAGAGACTGGTAGGCATTACACAATGTTATAATTTGATAATCGGTTGTTTGTTTACCATAATTTGTTCTGGGTCTTGCAGTAGATAGGGCAACGGAACGTAGACCATACGCAACGTTTTTTGAATTATAAGTATTAGAAAAAGAGTTAAAGTCATGCTTGATTTTATAAAAAATGTGAAGAGCCAAACTAAATTTGTATAAATGAAAGAAATTGCGAACATGAAATGTTTCGAAAAGATTTGCTTCAACAGATGAACTTGAACTTAATAAACGTAGAGCTCTTTTCTGGAGAGAAAGCAATTTGTGTGAATCAGTTTTGTTGCATGTACCCCACACTAGGTTGCAATACACCAGGTGAGACTGAACAAGGGCAAAATATAACTGTTTTTTAACTTGTAGTGGGAGGAGATGTCTAACACGATAAATAACATAAATAGATCTGGCCATTTTTAGTCTAATGTAGTTTATATGATCACTCCAACCCAAATCGCTACGAAAAAACACACCAAGGAACCGGCAACTATGAACTTGCTCGATGTTAAAGTCATTAAAAAATAGTTTGATGTGATGATCTAATGGTTTGTTTTTTGGATGGAAGAGCATAAACTTTGTTTTGTTTACGTTTAATTGAAGTTGATTAACATAGAGCCAAACCGCTAACTCCTCAAGCCAGGTATTACATTGGTGTTCAATTACTTGGAGACTCGAGCCGGAAAAAAAGACATTAGTATCGTCAGCATACATCATGATGTTAGGAGTTAATGGAATGTTTACAATGTCATTAATATAGAGAATAAATAAAAGTGGTCCCAGAATTGAACCCTGAGGGACACCGAATTTTATCATACCAAAACTGGATTTTACATCATGAATCTGAGTGTACTGTATCCGTGCAGTTAGATAACTTTCCAAAAGTAAATTTGCCACTCCACGGATCCCGTAAGTCTTTAATTCGAAAGCTTTGCGCAGGTCGAGAAAAATTCCAACAGAAAAAAGCTTAGTTTCAAAATTGTTAATTATAGAGTTTTTAATATCTAACAGAGCAGATTCTGTTGATTTACCGGCCTGAAAGCCATACTGTTGGGGGCAGATAAGATGTTTAGCTTGTAAGAAATTGTTTAGTCGCCTATAGAGTATACGCTCAGCTAACTTCGAAAACAGAGGCAATACCGAAATAGGACGGTAATTATTTGGGTCATTTTTGTTGCCTCCTTTGAATAAAACGGTAACGCGCGCGATTTTTTTAGCGGGTTATTCCGGGGGCGCTTTAGCTGGCAAAGCGAATTGTGCAAAAAGGTATCAAAACGCTAATTAATCAGGCAATCAACAATAAGTGCGCGCCAATCAAGTTCTTATTCGCGCCTGCGTGAATTTGGAGCTTTTAGCTTTCAATGGATGCATCTCAAAACCGCAGGCACCACTCCTTCGAATTTATGCGAACGATGACAAGGTTTGCAGAGAAGTGCCGGAAACGATTTTCCATCTGTCTGAATTGTCTTTGTTAAGCAGAAGCAGGGTAGGCCATTAACTTGTACGATTCAATTGACGAGCCCAAAACTAGTTTAGTGTTCCCCGCAGCGCTGCTTCTTATATAATGTTGCGGATAGCTACAAACTATATGTACATATATATATATATATATATATATATATATATATATATATATATATATATATATATATATATATATATATATATATATATATATATATATATATATATATGATGCGCGACCATGATGGTCATTGTATTGTCGTCGCCGTCCGAACGCTGTCCACCAGATCTCCAGCGAACAGCGTCAATCTCACCATGCACAACGAGAGAACAGGGTATCAGAAAAGGCGTACATGAACACGTAAAGTCCGTACACAATACGAACACAATATAATACACGATCAGCAAGCTCCAATAGAAATAAGAACACGGGTCATCTAGAGGGAATGTACCTTAGTTCCAAACACAAGCAAAGATACCACAAAGCCCCGCAGAAACAGTGTTGAAAACTAAAATCTCTAGCGCAATAACGCGTCACAACGACGCAAGCCGAAGCTACACACTGAGAAATAACGGAGACGCTATACGCAAAACTACGAACCTACTACCGGCACACAATAAAAGCATGCTCAAGAACTATATGAACTTAAGCACTAAACTGGCTATTACTCGTAAATTGTTGCATGGCCACCAGGAAATTTAGGGAAACGCCAAAGCATACGCACTTATAGACTTATAATTACCCGGGTGCCTCGTTTCCTTGGCCAACCACATGCGACCTATACTTGCACAGAAAGCAATTACGCCTAAAAGCGCATTCCTACCAGAAGTGCGGAGCGACCACATTACGCTATAGCGTCCCCCAGAATGCAGACTACACGCCAAGCAGTAATCATAACAAGAGCACGAACTGGCACATTCCTCACAGGAAACTGCAATCGTTGTTTCTATGAGTGCAAGACAACTAAATGCTCAAAATGAACACCCTAATAACAAACACAATTTCTTGGAACACCCAAGTATGCTAACACGTAAAAGGAAAACCTATCAACAAAATACCGCCTGCCCCTTACAGCCAAACTAATGGGAATGATGAATCGCTGCCGGACAGGGTGTCGACCCATAACTGTGGAAATAATTATCCAGCATCATAAGGTAATTCTTGCTGACGCAGACTAAAGAGTCATGGCCCTGTAATTGGCCCTCTAATAAATATTTATTATTTATCTAATCTCTCTAACCCTGAAGTGTAACTGTACTTGGCGTGAAGTATCGCAACTAAAAAACTAACTATTGACAAAGTTTTTCGATGATGCTTTGGGAAAAAATACAAAGCGCATCCAATGATTCCTGGCATTGCTTTCCCAAAGATAAAAACTTTTTTTCCCTTTACGTTCGGTGCTCTTATGGACACATCGCAGCAGTTTCAGCCATTTCTTTGTAAGCGTTGTTTATTGACGCGCATTCTTCCACCATTACATTTATAACGGATAGGTTTCGCTGGCTCTATCGTCCATTTTTCTGCTCGGACTTTCGACTTTCCTTTTCATTTATTTCTTTTTTCTTTCTTTTTCTTTCGTAGGCAAAAAAGTTGAGTAGACAAAAACCTTTCGTGCCTTACGCCCATGCTAAAGACGGGGCTGTGCCGTTAACGGCTGTGACCGCGTGGGGGCACCAGTGCGACTTGCACAGGACATTTCAATTTTGCAAAACACTCTCTTTTGTGTTAAGTTCGCCTTACGAAAATAGGTCACTGTAAAAATATATTGTCATTGTCTAGAAATCGTTCTCTTTATTCGCTTTTACTGTTTGTACCTTCTCGCACTGCCATCCCTGCGCTGTAAAATATAACCATTCATTGCCATCACGTGCACAGGTGAATTTACCGCTGACTATGCTGTCCATTGCAGGGGCAATATTCATGCCCCGCCAGGAGGAGCTCCGCTACGCCTACGAGCACGCCATGGAAGTCCACAACCTCAGAGACCCTCTCTTTGGCGTCACCACGCACACCGAAATTGTTGACTCCGACGACCCCTACCAGACCTCGAAAAAACGTAAGACGCCGACAGCTCTTTCTTTTTTTTTTGTAATCTATTAGTTTTTTTTTCTTGATACTACCTTAACGTACCCACCCCCCTCTCCATGTCTAGGTCTAGCCGGCGAGATTTTATTCAAGCATATATGCAAATATTAATTCCCTTGATGACAATTATTAAGCATCATTAAATTATATCGTGGGCGATCAATTGATTGATTGATTGATTGATTGATTGATTGATTGATTGATTGATTGATTGATTGATTGATTGATTGATTGATTGATTGATTGATTGATTGATAAGGGGAGAGAGAGAGAGCCTTTAATGATATTCTGGATATGTTTGCCTAGTTGTTCGTCCGACAAACTACTCCAGGTTCCAGGTTCTGGGTGGCGATTATGATATATACAATGATAAACGCTTAACAGCACATACAGTACATACTGTCACACACACATGTATTGTACTTCTTTGTCGACTTCGGATAGGCCAGACACAAATCACACATAATTACTTATTGAGAAAGGAGGAATAGCCAACATGTGACAGATGCCATGAACCGTTAACAGTAATACACATATTAATCGAGTGCTCACGTATCGAAACGCATAGACAAAAGCGATTCCCGCGTATAGTACAAGTCACACATCCCATTTCGCCCGACCTAAATGTTAGGAGATGATGCACTGATACCTTTGACTGATGTGTTCGACTTTTTAGACGAAACAGATTTTTTAAGTACTGAGGGTATGTTACATTTACTAACGAAATTTTGTCGCCCTGTGTCTGGCACATTACAGCGTTAGTCGCTTTTACGCCAATAAACCCAACTTAACTCACGCCCATCCTTAACCTCAGGGCTTTTGCGTGAGTACGAGTGAGTGCTTTGATGTTGGTTCGGAAAATTTTTTGTAACATAATAAGGCTGTATGGCAGGAGACCTTCACAGAGAGCGTATACACGCGTAGCAGAACATTTACGGAGCAGCCGTTAGTGTTGCTTGATAGCATACGGAGGATGCTCGCGTATGACCCAATTTTTCTTGTAATATTCGAACACGGGGCGTTCACGTCATTAGTCTGTCGATTGTCACGCATAGAAACTTGTGATTTGACATATACTGAATGGGAGAATGCACAAGCTTTAAGCTGCAGCGAGAGGCATCACGCCTATGTGAAAGCAATGGTGGCACACTTTCCAGGTAACATCGTTAGACCTCGTGCGAATAGAATTTTTTCAATAGAGTTGATAGCTTTCTGAAATTTTACCCATGCGGCACGTTTGTTGCGTTTGTCATCTTCATATAAAGAGATTTCCACCGATGTGGGAATGCACTTCTCCATTCCGATAAGCGAGGTGTTAAATAAGGTCCGACATAAACACCGCCCTGGGAAACTTTTCGATGCACTGTGCGCGGAGCTGTGTCGCCTTCTTTTTTGGACATGTAGACTTACCGATCAGTGAGCTGGACTGAGATCCAGCGGTCCATACGACCATCAACTCCAACGAATTTCAGAGCGTATAAGATAGCCTTGGGAGCCACGTTATCGAACGCTCCGTTGATGTTGAGGAATGCGTCAATAGTGATGTTGCGTGCAGCTTTGTTGAACTTTACGCAGTTGACGAGGCTAATCACGTTCTCTATGCTCCCGTGGCCCTTTCTGAACCCTGACATTTGCGGAGGCTAGACATGCGTGATCATCAGCAACCATTCCAGACTCGTCAATACCATCGTCTTCGTAAGCTTTCCGACGCCACTGAAAAGAGCTATCGGACGATAGGAGTTTATGTCTGTTTGAGGCATTCCAGGTTTGGGGACAGGGATAACACGAGCTCGTTTCCAGCAAGGTTCAAAGCAGCCACTCTCCCAGTTGGCATTGAATATGGTAAGAAAGCAGACTTTTGCTTTGTCGCCTAAATGTCAAATTTCAAAGCTTCAAGCGGGCGACAAGAGACGACCGCCTATAAACTGTTAGCAATTGGGATTCTTTAACATGTGCTTAATACACAAGTCTTTTTTGCACTCAAAGCCCTCGTGAATGATGTCGTAATAAGCTGGGCCATGAATAGAACATACGCCCTTGCGTTCAGTAGCCAGAAAGATACAAACGATGTGCAACGCATTTAACGTAGTGGTCTGTACGCCTGTTTTGTATTTACAGTGAAGTTGTTAAGAGGAGTTACACAGTCGTTTTCGTGCGGCGTTGAAGGCGAGCGTGCAACGGCGTGGGTGGTGTCAAATGTTATTCAAAAACAGCCAGAGTCCCGAATTCGTGCTTTGAAACGTATGTATCAATAATTATGAAATGAAAGCTACCATGCGTATCACTTTGGATACAAAAAGAATACTTGTGCGTATCTTTATTGCGATAGCAAATATATGGATACCCCAGGCGAATTTCCATCGTCGTTGGCGTCGGCATCACCGTGAGTTTCCGTATAAAGTCGAAGGGCAAAAAGTGCAGGCGCCGTATACAGTAGGTGCGAGGAAAAAAGTTGCAGTTTCGTTCGAATTGCGAAGCATCGATTGCAAATGCAAATTATAAGACAGATATACAGTGTAAATATAGTAGTTTTATCGGCCGTATAAACTTCAAAACAGTCGCTTCCTAAGTGAGTTAACAAGCATGGTGTCAGCGCGCACAAGCAAACGTGACACCACAAGCACACTCGCTGCAAAACGTTGGACATTGGTGTGAGCAAGCGCGGTAGCAGCGAGAAAAGTGACCTTCGTGCGGTGACCGCTTCAACACAGCGCAAAGGCATGAGCCATCGGCAGATTCCTTTCAATATGCGGCGCGCGCGACCGTGCAAAGTACGCACTTGTTGGCGAACTCGAAGCCACCAACACCCCCTCCCCCCCTTCATTACTCACGTGCTTTCACTCGTGCATACAGCATACGACGCGCGGTGGCTGTGTTATCGCCCTTGAACATTACAGTGTGACGTTATCGCCCTCGGATGTCGCCGTCGCCGACGGCGCAAAAGCGCCTGGAGTGTCTGTTGACCCTTTTCGCGAAGCATCTTGTTCTAAGGAAACGAGATGGTGTTACGTGCGGCGTGCCGCACGTAACATCAACGACAGCGTACGAATACCAAACCAATGCCACTTCCACCTAGCTTCTGTGAAATCAGCCGCGAAACTGTGCTCTCTCTATCTTCTCTCTTTCTCTTCTTCCCCGTACCCCTTCCTTCAGTGCAGGGTAGCAAACTGGACGTGCGTCTGGATAGCCTACCTGCCTTTCTCGTTTTCTATTTCTCTCTCTCTATTTCTCTATCTCTCTGTCGGAAATGCAACTGAGTTTTCGCTAATGCACTGTGCTTCGATCATACTGGATTGAATCATGTGGATTAAAGACCTGTGCAGTAGTTGGTTGCAAAAATAGTGACTGTGATACTAAGGAATGCAATGAGTCTGTGTGGCCAAGTTTGCGGACCGCAGCTGCAACTTTCCGCACGTGTTACTGGCACTGGTGCCTAGTTTGCATTGAAGCGAGAGGCAGCACGGAGGTGAATTTGCTCGCCAATGCTGCCTCTCTTCATCACGTCAGCGTTCTGACGGGGAATGTTCGCGGTCATCAATTGAGATGTGTTCGTGTTTCCCTGTGCGGCGTGGTACCATGCTTAGTAATTTATTTAGTAAGCGAATGCTTACAACAGTTTATGCAGCTTATAAAACTACTAACCTTACTGCGTATAGGCTTCTAATAATTTCTTATTGCAATCAACGCTTTGCCTTTCGGACTAAACTGCAACTTCTTCTAGAACGCAGCTCTTGCGCGCCCGTTAACGCATTTCGCGTCGGAGTCGTCGCTCGACGTAACCGAGCGAAGGAGCACAGAGAAAAATGAAAGAGCGAACGCGGATCGAAGCGGTAGATGAAAGACGCCGATAGTGAAGACAGCGCGAGGAGGAAATCGGAGGAGGAGGGCATGGCGAAAGCGAAAGAGGGGCTCTGCTGCGACGACCGCCATGAGATGGCGCCAAATTAGCGCGCCGTTGTCTGCTGTCGAATGGCATACGGCGAGCGCGTCCACCGTTATCATATATGAAAACAAAGCGCTGCATTTGTGGATGTCTGTTTGCGGCGGCTGCTGTGAATTGCCCCCACGCGCTGCCTCTTGCGCACTTCCGATTAGCGAGGCAGTAACGCCACACTTCACTCCGTGTGAAATGTGCCGCACGAGAGAGATTGTCCGCGCCAGACAATATATCGCGAAATGAAAACACATATGGGGCTGCGCTCAAATTTCACATTACGTGGTGTCGAATTCGTCGGTGAATTGCTCTTCAGCCAATGAACGCGCTCTTTTTTCTCACGTCGTGTTACACACTTCATTTTGAAGTCTGTAGAGTTTGGGTGGCTGAAAGCTGCAGGCTTGGTGCTATTTCGCAGAGCTACTGCTACGTTCGTGCGCGGTAGCGGCTGGCTATTCGTGACGGCTCTGACACCGGCTAAGTAGTGAAGTCTGACGGCCTGGTGCTGCAAGACAGCCTGCTTGGGAGGGAGAGAAAAAACATTTATTTTTACGCCAACGTTCGGCGCTTACCTCTGGTCGGTCAGCTACCAGTTTTGACCCAGCATGTCTCTAACATGCTGGATAAGTACCAGCTGGAGAATGTTAGCTGCATGGAGTGGTGGAGTGAGCCAGTTCATCCATGACTACGGCTAGATTTTAGCGGGAATGGTGGAAAGCGCTCACTGCAGCTTGGTTTGAGTGTGAGGTCAATATCATAGGCAATGCTCTAGAGACGGATATTCTGTATAACTAGCGCATTTTGGTCACCAAGGTAGACCTTGAATATAGTGGTGGAAAAGAGGAGTCACCAGTGAGTTTGTTGAAAGTCTGCGGAGAATAGCACTGTCTTCCCGGAAGAGGTTAGCAGGAGGAGTAATAATGGCGACGGCGTTGACGCGAAGTTCTTTTAGAAGGGATGTGCGCTCCTTGTACAAAGTATTTCTGTGTTCTCCTGGGTTAAATTCGGAAAGCCATAGGCGTGGAGGACACGGAAAAACTAACTACGCGAGTAAACTGATGAGCTCGGAGGTCACCTACCCCCCGCCCCCTCCGCACCGAATGCCTTGGTGTCCAGGTACCGACTACAAGGTAACACAGAGCGAAGGGTCTGCGTCCAAGCGACATTCAAGTAAATTTATATATCCCCATATAGCCGGTTGTCGCGAAGTATGCGGCATGCATCTTGGTCATCGATGCGAATAAACATGCGTAGGTAGAATGGTGAGGCCAGGTGACTGCTTCGGGAATAGCAAGAGCCACCACGTCGGGTGGGTCGGGATGTGTGCGTTTACATGCTCGTAGCCAGGGCCAACTACTACAGTTAGACATCTGCCGTCGGAGTGACTAGCATCCATGTAGTTATACGTAGTGTCTAGTAGTGCGTTCTCCCTATTTATTGGTTTAACTAAATGGGAGCGGCGAGCTTCGTATTTATGTGGCTGCACACGCTGTGGTATGGGTAGGACCATGAATCTGGGTAGTGAGTCCGATAGTGTTGAATACAGCGGTGGAAAAGAGCGCACTATACCTGTCTGGTGCCTTCGAAGTTCGAACAGTTGGCGCCTTTGTGGGGATGTTTGAAACCTTTGAATTTTCGCTTGTCTGAAAACTATAACTCGCTCTTCGAGTGTGTTGAAAAGGCCAGTGAAGGTCACAAGGTCGTTTGTGCCAAATCGAGGCAGTCCTAAAGCTAAACTAGTCTACATGCGGAACACCGTTTCTAATTTGAAGTGCTGGGTTCTGGCGAGAGGTTGATATGGAAGTTGATAGAGCACTGGGGAGTAGACAAGCGCCTCAGTAATCCTTCGAAGTTCTTGCTCTTTTAGCCCTCTCTGCCAACGTGTTACTCTTCAAAGCATGTGGTAAATTTGATTTCGTTGCCGGATTTTTTTTTCTTGATTCATACTTCGGCCCTACCGCCATCCTGAAAGAGGAAGCCCCGTATTTTTAACTTAGAGCGGCGTGGTATTTGGGTGTGCTCTATATGGACACGAATGCTTTGGCGCTGTTCTTCCGTTAGGCGGTCTACTTGATTAGTTGCTACTATGTACTCTGATTTTGTTGGGGAACACTTGAGTCCAATACCGGTAAGGCATCCGTGAATGGTATCTAAGTCTGACTGAACGATGCGCTCTCATTCTCCTAGTGAACTCTTGCAACACCATATAGTAATATCGCCTTCAGAAATATTGTGTTCGAGTAGTGTGATGGAAGCCAGCCAGGCAGGCATACCGAGCGAAGCGATAATAAAAAGAGTGGATGACAGGACTGAGCCTTGAAGGATGCCAGTACTTAGTGGGTATGTCACGGAACGCTCTCCATTGATCTGGATTTGCATGGTAGGATTTGCAGTGTAGCTGTAGGGGTGGGCGCCGCTTCATAATGTCAAGAGGTTTTTGACAATAGCGGATTGTTTAACGTGGTTGAATGCATTGTGTATATCTACACCATGCGATTACTCTGGTTTGCACGGGACTGTAATCATGATACACATCTCAGATACGAAGCATGGTATCCTGAGTGCCGACATGGGATTTAATGCCTGTCATTGCATAACCAAAAGCATTGCTGTTTTCTAAGTGCCAATTGAGACAGTCAAGGGTCATGTGCTCTATTAGTTTACGCGCGACGCTAAAGGTATACGACGAAGGTTGGTGATGCAGTTGGCCTGTTTGCCGTGTTTCGGGATTGGTATTATTCTTGCCGTTCTCCACTCCGCTGGACGGATTCCAGTGTCCCAAATATTGGCGGCGTGTTTTAAATGTTGCTCTAACTGAGGAGAGGGTAGGGCTACGAAGTGTACATTAGGTAATGCCATCTTTTCCCTGCGTTGTGTTTCGGTTCAGCGACGATAGAGCCACATGTAGCTCAGAGAAAGTAAACCGGCTGTTTATGCCGGTTGCCTTATTCTTGGGTGACTCAATTATGTAATCTGAAAATTATTCTCTATTTTGTTTCCAGGGAGTAGAATGTCTGACGAATTTCATCCCAATTTGAGAAATCTGGGCCGAAAAATTGCTCCTCCTGGACGTCTTTTGTTTCATCATTTGTTTATTTGCGCTATAAATTCGTGTTAGCAGCCAGACAGTGAGGCCCTTGCTAGCTCCACGTAGTAATGCCGAATGATTGGTTTAACATGTTTTGCGCCAATGCTGGCTCTGTAGATGCTGTATGGAAGCGCTGTTGCATTCTAGATCTAAATTGCACAAAGTTCATTCACGTAATTTATTTCACAGCCGACTTGCTATGTCCACGTAAAACACGACCCGAAATTAACCGGGATTGCATTAGGGCACCCGTTCAATCGAAAAACATCGGTTTCAATGCATATTGCTGGTCTAGAGTGTCGTTTTAAGAAAGCCATCAGTCAAGCATGCATTCAAAAACTGCCACTATCGTTCGGTGAACATTAGCAGAATGCAGATGTCACACGTTCTTAGATTCAAATGGCTCATTACTGAAGTTGGCGGCCTTCACGGAATTTTTTCGAAGACCGAATAAGAATAATAACTATTTAGTTTTGCCACGTCTGGAGAAATAGGATACGCGAAAATACACGACCTATTAACGGCAGCATTGTGGAAAAAAGAAATTGCAATCACATTGGAAGCCTTACTGGTCTTCTTTTTCTTTAGTGCATTGCATTCCACGACAAATAGCTTCCTTAATTAACACTTCCTAGTTCCCTTTCAAGTACAGAAAGGGGTCTCGAAATAGGTAATAAAATGTGATTCAGTAATCTTTGTGCTGCTCATCATGCGGTTGCAACAGGTGCGAAGGCTCTCTTCCTCCACCATTCCCCATTTCGAGCTGCAACATATGTAACAACAAAAAAGAGACGCTATTATCTTGCATTAATGAACAGCGGCGCGAGTACCTGGAAAAATAACGATGATGCTTTTTTTTTCGTTATCTGAGGCTAAGTACATCTTGGTGTTCATTGTACACTTTTGTTGCAATATACGGAGGCAGTGTCCAAAACAAAAAAAAAGATGGGGCCCCGGAGACGCTGTTTATAAACGACAAGCAAAACAAACAAATAAACAAACAAACGAACAGGCTTTATTCCAGGTGACGCTTGAAATCAATACAATAAATAATTTATTACGTGTTTATAACACTTGAAAATAAGCGTACATGAAGGCTTTTATTTCATGTTTGCCGTAACGAGGGGGGGGGGGGGGGATTATACATACCCTTGACTGTTTTTATTCTTTTTCTTTTTATTTGCGGGGGTGAAATGGTGGATCATTATGCGCAGTCATACCTCGCTATTGGTTATAAAAGCAGCAGGAATTTTTTTTTATGTTTTTGACCAAAAACTGAAGTATCATTCTACTTTTGAAAGGCATCCAGTAAGCGCGTTACGTGCGGACAATAAAACAAATAAAACACCGTTCTTGCAGTTACGAGCTGGCAAGTACTACACCTATGTTACTTCAATTAAGTCCAACCTCTCACAGTTTTTAGTTACAATTTGCTTTCAATTCGAATCTCTAAAGTTACAATAGACTTCACTAACGTATAGCAGTATACTGCCGTACAGAATCTACCATTCTACAGTTCACGCTTCGGCGTGTTCACCGTGATCAAAAATAGGGCTTTTATGAAATCGAAAGATGTGCGAAAAACTTTCACGCTAATCGATGACAAGCTGGAACAAGTTGTTCCTTCGCGATGGTACATACGTTTTCATTTTTCAGACGAGAATCAATGAAATTGCGCAAGCTAAGAATGACCAACGCGGTGGGCTAATCGCTTCCGGGTAGATTTGATTTTACTTCTAGCGCGGGAATAATAAAATTTGGCATAGCAAGAACACTTCTTTAAAACAATTCGCGTTCGCTGCGCTCAAACCGAACGATCTATCTTGCAGCACAACCGTCCGTGAACCACCGCACCGTCGTCGTACCATTTTTTTCGTCGTGCCTATTTCCGTCTCGCAACCCCTGGTGACTTTCATTTTTTTTTTTTGCACGTTCTGCTCGATTTATCTGCGTGTTGGAGTGGAGGTTTCGGGGCTGAAGTGCTTAAAGGTAACTAGATCTAAAAAGACTGGTCGCCGCACGCGCGGGCTTCGCAGCAAGTGCACGAAGTTAACGGTTACGAGCACCCACTTCTACTCTCGCGAGAAGCTGTATTCTGTATCCCAATTACATGGCACTGAAGCGAAAGCTACGCCTCGCCTTCTAACGCTCGGGTATGCGCTCAATACTTATAGTTGCGCAAGACTGCGCCGAAAACGCTCTGACACAGAGTGTCACGAAGCAATCGTGGCAACACGCTCAATCGCCCCGTTGCCACGATCGCGTTCCTGATTGGCTCACCATCTCTCTGTAGCATGACTGGGTATAAAAATCTAGTCTTTGTGATTCAACCTCGCAGCGAAACAATGCTGAATACTACACCAATGCTAGCTGTCCAATAAGATCCGTGGGCACACTGTGCTATCATAACTGCGCGTCATAATCAGAATATGATCATGAGATTGTGGAGGCGCAGGAATCAGTCCTTGAGAAGATCTTCTCGTTGGAGCCACTTGCGCACAGCTGTTGCCGAAGAAAATTACTGTTGTACAGCATGCTGCGCCAGGCGCCAGTGCCACGTTGCATGCCGTTCTTATTTTCTAGATAGTTGTGTGATTATTTGCGTTTTTTTTTTGTTCGCGTCGCCGCATGACATGGTGCTAAACTTCTGCCTAGAGTGGAAACTACATAAGCTTGTGCCACTTAAAACAACAGGGGTAAAAGTTGTAACGTTTGAGCATTGTTTATTTAGCGCTATTTTTGTCATTTCTGTTTTTATGCGAACGTGATGATTACTGAATCCAGCTCGCTTAGTCTAAGGCGTTACTTCTAATCTGAGTCAGGTCCACTGCATGACTTTTGCCTTAGTTTATATGTTGTCAAATAGATGAAGAAGTGTATCTGTTTGGTCGCTGTCTGGGTGAAGATGAACCATTTACTTTGGTCACGTATTAGAAAAAACGAGCAGAAGGCATCCCGGGTGTCTTTCGGCCAACAAGTGAAGGTTCTACTTTTTGGCAAGTGAATTCAAACCGAGTATCTTCCGAAAAAGTTTCCGCTGCCAAAGAAAAAGTACAGTCTTTCAGGATGGCCAGAGATGGAAGTTGCAGTGTCAGCGTTGATTCCATAACATCCGCAAAACGCCTTTTGATGCTCTGAAGTCTAGGTGGCCTGGAAGTCAAGCCCTTCATCCCAGAGTCATACACGCGAAACGTTAGGGAAGGAAGACATGTGCCTCTGCTGTATACAGACGATCAACTCCTAGACTTCTTGAAGGATGCAGGAGTTATATCGGCACGCAGATAGATAAGGTGTTCCCGCCAAGAAGATGGAGCAGTAAAGTCACATCGACTTCACACGGTAATTCTGACTTTCAGAGACGATCGCCCTATTCCAGGAAGAATTTACTTGGGTTTCACCAGTCAACCTGTCGAGGAATACCTAGGACCAGCACTTCGCTGCTATAATTGCCAGAGATTTGGGCACACTGCGCAAAACTGCTGCAGCACACGTCGATGCAAAATCTGCTCAGAAGGTCATGACCACAAGCAGTGCAAGTCACTCCTTCAGCCTAAATGTGCGAACTGTGTGGGGAACCATGCCGCCTCCTACTCAGGCTGCCCTCAGAACAAGGCAGCGACACAAATGCGTTAGTATGAACTTATCCATGGAAGACAACCGTGACGCAGTGAACCCTCCCCAAACCTTGTGATTGTTCATCCAGTGCAAAGTCACCCACAAGAGAGCAACCAAGAGTGCAATCAAGAGACCAATCAAGAGGATCACAGTCAAGCGCCCAGTCTTAGGCATCAATGCTACGGAAACTCAGCCGACAGTAGGTAGAAAGTAAGACAACGGGGAAAGATTTACTGAATTTTTGCAGGGGCGCTATAACGTAAAACTATTCCAAACCTTTTCTATTCCAATTCTGCAATCAGCCCTCCGCGGTTGGTCGAAACATTTTTGGACCCCCCCCCCCCCCCCCCCCCCCCCCCCCCCCCCCATTCACCTGTCTGTCAAGCGACGTCCCGAAAACCGCCATAGCTCCCCATCTGATATGACGTGCATGATTATGCATGATTATGATTTGAATGAACAAAAGAAAAAATAGTTGTTTCTGATTCGACACCGTTCCGCCCTTATCCCTAGGCTATCGGTTAAAAGTTTTCGGGCTGCACCCACTTCACATGCCTGTCACGCGGCGTCACCAAACCGCAAGGACTCACCGCGTCAAAGTGACGTGTACGCGTTAAATATGTATTAATATGTCGAACAAAACTGAATTTTCTTCTTAATAGCCACAGGCTGCCCCATTCCGAAAGGAATAAAACATGGCCGCCGCGATCGCTCAGGCACTGGCTACTCGCAACTGCCGGAGAGCATGGATTTATTTGCGTGTAATAAAATTTTTGCGGGGCCGTGTAACGTTTTCAAACACTTTCGGCGCGCTTACGACCTCGTTCTGCCAACTCTTCTTTGCTGAGGATCTGCATTAGCGTCATTGTTAAGCCTCTGTTGCATGCCGCCGTGATTTTCGACCAGTCACTGCAAGCTAAGTAAGGGAAAGCGGACCAATCGCAGACGCCGGCACCACCCTCTTCATCCGGTTATCGATTTTCAGTGCAGTGGCTCGGCCCCATCGAATCCCTCTCCACTTGAGCGTGCTCCTAGCCTCTTGTCAGCCAATTATATAAGACAAGCCACTATGCGTAGGCAATGCTATTCGTTTTTTTATGCAAACAAAAGTGATCTCTTATGAACAAGGAGAGCGTATGATTAGTCTGTTCAGACAATCCTTCGGGGGACCGCTCGATGTTTGCGTCAGCGGTTACGCAAAGTTAACATCAGGAGACTGGAATAAAAAGATATTGGAATAGGTTTACGTTATAGGGCCCCAGGATAATGTGAACGTATGCACAAAGAAGGTCTCAATTCCAAAAGATTATGCTACAGTTGACGGAGAGTATGAACACCTAAGAGCCATCAGACGCCGATCCGAGAGAGCATACCGACGCAACGGAAGTTTAGAAGCATACAAGAACGCTCAGAACATTCACGATGTAATGCGCAGACGCATGGTAAATTTAGGCAAATGGCGCTGGCGCGATTTCTGCGGCACACTGCCTCCTCACACATCTTTCCCACGAATTTTTGTAGTATTTTTTTCTTTAAGCGGCCCTGTAACATGGAGCTTTCCATTTCGTGCTCATGCTGTAGCTCGGGACACGGGTGAGGTAATAGCTTCAGATGAATTTTGCGAGCTTATTTCCAGACCTGTTTTTTCATCACAACGTACAGAATTTAATAATTCAGTAGTGTTAGCTAAGCAGAAAATTGTTGCTTGTTATTGGCACAACATCCTCAATTAGATCATGCTTTTACATTAAGTGAGCTTCAATGCGCAATTGTATCATGTCGCCAAAAGTATGCTGCTTAGCCGGACGGCATTACGTACAATATGCTAAGAAACATTGGGTCGAGAGGTACAAATGCACTCTTAGACATCTATTATAATCTATGGAAAGAAGAAACTGTGCCTGACTCTTGGAAAGACGCTCGAACCATCCCAACTTTAAAACCGGGTAAGACGCCCTTGTGCCTTGAATCCTTCCGCCCAGTTAGTTTGACAAGTTGTTTATGCAAAGTAATGGAGAAAATGATTGACGCTCGGCTTCAATGGTGGTGTAATGAAACGGATGTGTTGTCCAACTACTTAGCAGGTTTTAGAAAACAGAGATGCACAATTAATGCAATATTGGATATAGTCACTGGTGTGGAACTCGAACTTGCGCGTGGAAACATGAGGATAGCAGTGTTCCTAGATATCAAGAGGGAATTTGACACTGTTAGTCACGTTCATGTTCTGCTAAGGGTGTTAGAACTCGGAATGTCTGTTAGGTCCTTGCGATGGATTTCTAAATTTGTATTAATTCGCAAAATATTTGTTCAGATGGGTGAAGGAAACAGTGCTGAGCATGTTGTCAAACAGGGAGTACCACAGTACCAAAAAGGAGTACCAAAATCCTTTTGTTTTTAACTTCGTCATGGCTGATTTAACAAGAAGACTGCCATCACAATTAAGGCTTTTACTGTATGCAGATGATGTGTGTATTTGGACATCTGGGTCTAATGTTCAAATTTTTCAGATGGCATTGCAAAACGGCAAAAATAACATTAACCAATTTTTGAAAGAGAGAGGAATGGTTCTATCCCGCGCAAAGACAGCTGTATTGCCCTTCACTAGGAGGAAGTTAAAAAATTTGAGTCTTAATCTGGAAGGACACCCTCTAATGATTGTCACTCAGCATCAATTTCTTAGCATAATATTTGATAGGCAGCTATCCAGGGCACCCCACATAAGAGAACTCAAAAACGAGGTCAATTCGATAATTACTGTACTTCGCAGACTTGCAGGCACATCATGGGGTGAATCAGTATCGTCCATGCTGTCTGTTTACAATGCATTAATACGACAAAAAATTGCGTATTCCGCACCCATCTTGCACGGACTTTTCGCACGTCAGAAGAGCGACTTCAAAGACCTTTAGCTAGAGGACTAAGCCTATGTCTAGGAGTTCCACGAGCGACTTCTAGCTGTCTTGTAATAGCTGAGGCTCGCCAATCACGATTTCCAGCTATGAGAACAACAAAAACACGCTGACATTATTTCTGTCCTAAAACACAGCATAAAGGCCACCCGTAGGCTCTAAACATAATGAAAGGAGATAGAACTTATGTTCATACAGAAATGCCAGAAAATCTTCATATATTGCCAAGAAATGAATTTTGGAATTCAGACGTCGAATATCCTCCATGGCTACTTACACTTTCGAAAATCGAATTGTCAGTAGACGGGATATTCAGAAGAAGAGACATGTTCATTCAAGCTGCTCAACAACTAGCACTTTACCAGACATACAGTATATGCGGTATTAAGGATACAGATGGCTATACAGATGGCTCCAGTACAGAAACCTCCTCAACTTCAGCATTCATTATACCACACCTCAATAAACAAGAATCACTTATCTCGTGCGACTTCGTCCACAACGACTGAACTATTCAGGATGCCACGTGCGAAAAAATTTATGACATCAGTAAGAGATGCGCAAAAATGGGTAATTTTCAGCGACTCAACGGCGGCTCTAACATCAGTCTGCAGCACAAAAGGCAAAACATTATGTGATCGCATAATATATGAAACACTTAAAGACCTGAAAAAGGCAAGACAAGTGAAGCATGAAATAGCATTCCAGTGGATAAGGCCACATTCCTGGCAACACAGCAGCCGATGGAGCAGCATGACAAGCACACCTCAATGATGACGTGGTCCTGCTCCCCATATCAAAAAATGAATTACGCTGCATTAAAAGGACAACGTCTTTCAAAATGCGTAGAAATGCTTGGTTTGACCAGGATTCTGATAACTCGGATTTGTATCATATTGATCCGTTTATTGAGTTCAAATTTTCATTGTCATTAGACACAAATATGGACATCCTTATTCATTGATTAAGGCTGGGAACTGCCTAAACAAAACATTTCTCACATAGCGGTGCGGAAACCTCCGAATGTGATTGTGGATTTGTAGATGAAGATACACATCACCTCCTTCTAGATTGCCCACATCACAACACACCAAGACGCCGACTTAAATCAACCTTAATTACATTAGACCGCAGACCTTTCAGTTTGATGAAACTTTTGGGTCCTTGGTCAAAAACGGCTTTGCAGAGGAGCGCTTTAAAAGCACTAACTCATGACCCAGTATGGACAACCCATACCCAAAGTCGAGAAGATAAGGGGGTTGGGAATGATCATAGAAACCAAAGGCACCAGCGGACAAACTATTCGCAAAATCGATGCCAAAGTTTCTCAGACGATGCGACTGATCAAGAGAATCCCCAACACGCACGAGGGAATGAAAGAAGCAAGCATCATGAGAATCATCCAGGCGTTCGTCATAAGTCAGATCGCGTATGTGACGGCATACCACAAATGGGACGCCGCAGAAAAGAAGAAGCTAGACGGCCTGATTAGGAAGATATATAAACAAGCGATTGGACTCGTGCTGAGCATGAGCACGGCGAAACTTCTAGAACTGGGACTGTAAAACACGCTAGAGTAGCTAACAGAAGCGCAATATATAGCGCAATACGAACGCCTCTCTAAGACGACAGCGGGCAGACACATCCTAGATGAATTAGGGATCCGCTGGCTCGCGCAACACGGAGACAAAAGGAACATAGCCAAGGAAATAAGGGCCAAACTCACGGTACCCCCCTTACCCAAGAATATGTATCCTGTGCACCACGAGGGCAAAGAACATGGCGAAGAACTACGCAAAGAACAAGGATGCGGTCTTTGTAGACGCCGCACGTGGCAAACACAAACGCAGCTTTGTCCCAGCAGTACTTAACCACAACAAACAATGCTACACAACCTTGAATATAAATACGACATGCATCGAAACGGCGGAGGAAGCGGCTATAGCGTTAGCCATAGCACAAACCAACGCATACCGTATAACCAGTGATTCCCTGACGGCAGTACGCAACTTCGCGAACGGCTGCAATTCAGCTGAGGTGCTAGACATACTCAGAAAAGGCAAACCAACACGGGAACACAGATGCGTCCAAATCCTATGGATACCAGCCCACACAACCGACTCAACGGGAGAGGACAACCCTAACGTGGCGGCACACAACGTAGCTCGAGGACTGACTTTCCGAGCTGCGACGAACGTAGACCCCTCGACAAGGCCCTCCGAAGTATGGGAATGGGAAGACAGAATGACCATGTTCAACGACATCACCAACCATTACAAGATGCAAAGACGCACTCATCCACCACCCCATCCACAACTCACTAGATCGCAAGCTGTCCAGCGGCGACAACTACAAACCAAATCATACAAGAGCCCGACACTAATGCACGCTATTTATCCAGACATACACACAACAGATAGATGCAAACTGTGTGGCACCAGAGCCACGCTAGAACACATGCTATGGGTGTGCCAGGAACTAATACAGGGCAATGCGAGTGAAGCCTACGTCGACAGCCTCCGCGCGCGATGGCAGGCCGCGCTGCTCAGCTCGAACCTCGAAGACCAACGCTGGGCAGTCCAACGGGCCAAGGAAGCCGCCGAGAGGCAAGAACTCTTGGCCGTAACCTCGGCAGGTGCCCCAGCCCACTAACTCGCCGGACGCGAATCGTTCAAATTCGAAATAAAGTTTTCTCACTCACTCATTTTCTTGAGGACAGCCGCATTGTTGACCGTTGTTAACGCTTTTATTGTTCATTTCATTTCAATGTCGCTGTATATATGTATGTGTTTGTTGATTATGTTATGTTGGCGGTTCTGTTGTGACTATATGTGATAATACATTTACACGACATATGTACCACCCACTGACTAGGCACTATACTACTATAGGCGATAGTATCATTTGTATTTTTGAGGCTTTCTTCGACAGAACTGTGGATTCATTTAACTTGTATATTTTATGTATGCTGGGAACATTTTTCTGACATAAATCGATGGTTAGAACCTGCTCCACAACAGAATATTTATTCAGAGCTTCCAACTGAACTTTCCCTTACAATTGTTTACATAACTTCTATTCGACCATTGCAAAAATAAAGTACAGACTTAATAACTAACACCTACTGACGTTGAATAGTTGTGTGGCCTGATTGGGACTTTATAAATCTAGCGGAGTAAGAAAACAAAGACAGGCAGAGAAGATAAAGATGCAAGTGCTGATGTAGTCTTACGTATCAATAGCACATACCTATTCTTGGGTATAAGGCAATAAATGGGTAGCCAAAAACATAGGTTATGGTGTATAAAATACAAGAAAAGAAATGTATAGATGAAAATGCGTAGGTTAGCCAGAACTTTACGAGTATACAACAATTAAAATTCCGAAATTAATGAGAAAATGTCACTGTCCACTCTCTTGTCAACCCTGTTTTGCACTGGTTTTGTTAGTTTACTTGTACTTAAAGAAACCTAAATGCAATTGCAGCAACACCAAATCAAAATCAAAGTGTTGGACACTGATAGAGAACGTATTAATGAATTTAGACGTTTTCAACGCATCGTTTACAAAGCAGATGTCTGTTATTCGAATAAATCAAATCAGCAGTTCGCACTCTCGTTGATAGGGTCGCTAACCAGTGGTAGTCAAACATTCTTTCGTCCTTCTAAAATACTACGCGAAGATGTATTAGGCAACTGTCACTTGTTTGGTTAAACTAATAACATAACATACGCATATCATTCAGCTATACTCCAGAAATCATTCATGAATGTTCAGAATAAGGACGCTAGAGCCATGCCACCACTACGTGCTATTAGCAAAACCATCCTCTCATAAAGCCCCATAATCCTGCTCCATTTGCTTATTCCCGCTTTTTCTATACAATCAATGCAAAGTTTTCCCAGTTTTCACCGCCTAACTAAACAAACAAAAAGACCACCGCCTCCGCTCGGAGACTGCCTTTAATGAAGTTACACTCATAAAGGATCTCGGTTCCGCTTTATTAAATGAGTCTGATATACATGTTGGCTATACGGGAAAAAAAAAGAAGCTCACTACAGAAAGACGGACAGGCTAGTGCAATTCGCCGGGAAACGAAACAAAACTACCCAGGCGTTAAGATGTGGTAAAATTACTTTGCCTGGCATTCTAGACTTTTCACGCTGACTCACGTTTAACGCAATAACCCGCATACCTCCCTCTTTTTCTTCTCATTCTCCCTCCACGGTTCTCGTAATTGCCAGGCGGATAACTTCCTTTTCGCGGTCGGCACAACAGGGCTGCTGGTGCGTTCGCGTCACTAAAGTCGTCGTCTGTGTTGAGAAACGCGCAAACCTCCTGCGCGATTCCGTAAGACAACTCGTGACCCTTCTCTCACTTATACGGGCCGCCAACTATTAATTTCTTAACGTTGCAGCATCCCGCGTTGCAATCCATTTTTGGTCCCGTGTTGGCTTAATGCATGCAGTCAGGAAAGCTTACATATCTCACCTTGAGTGGTGCGCTGGCCCACCCTTAGACTCCTTTAGTTTTTCACTTCTCGGCTTTCCTCAACCTACGTGCCAACCTAAATATACATAATTCCTCTGTAAGTCAAAAGAAAAATCATATTAGAACTGCGGGTGAAGCAGCAGTTTATGTAAGACAAGTGCAAATCTCTGCTCTAACCACCCCGACTTTCAAGCACGCAGGGAAAAAATATGGCGGGCGTGGATCTCGTATATACGCACGAAACGGTGTTACTGGTGCTTCCGCACTTGGGTGTACCAACCATAACGCAGACGTTCCGCAAGCCAAGTTACTGCGTAAGGTGAAACACGCGCAGTTATGCCTTCTACTACGTATTCATCTTGCCTACGACACGGTTTGATTCAACGTCGACAGCATTATTACCACATGCACTGTCTACAACCTCCTTGCTGTGTTAGCCGTGTAGAAGCTAAAAGAAAACAGGGTTAATTTCGGGCTGGGGCCTGCCACTTTGAAGCTATTATGCTTGTAAAAAGGATTATTGGGCTTAGTACTAGTTCATTGCCCAATTTCTTTTTCACCAGGACATCAAAGACTATTAGTTGTCACTTGTTTTCTGGCACCGCCGTTGGAGCCAGGTCGCGCTGAAACTACTATATTTTCAGGTACGTGCGTGCAAAGAATCATTAGGGAAGGGATTGCCTAAGCTAAAAAAGAAAGTAAACATTGAACATAATAAAGGAAGTAGAAATTGCTCAATCTGCCTCCATTTTCGGCACACCGAAGTACTCTGGCCTTTTTTTTTAGTGTAGTACATCCTTGGTAGCGTGCATAGGAAACAATTTCGGAACACTACTTGACCCTCAGCTTACTTATATTGCTGTTTTTGGGTTCAGTGAGGGATTGCACCGGCTTCGAAACAAATAGAATTATAGCAAGTTCTTAGGTGAAGCAGTAGCATCTTAAAGCAAAAGTGCACATTATTACGAACAAAACCACTCGAAAGCGTGAACGTAAACACCGAAAGCGTCAATGCGCAGAATGCGACATATGAAACTTCTCATTCTCTCTTGTTTCCAAGTTTTGCAGAAAAGAAGCATTATCTTGGAGCTTGACAGCGCGAAGCACCAAATAACGTACACACTAGTGGGTCTACCAAATTAGCTAACCTAGAGCAAATGGCAGCGCCAAGTGAATTTTCAAATCATCCTGCTGTGAGAAAGAACGCCGATTAACCGAATGAGTTCTGCTGCGAAAATGCCCACGTATGCCCCTTTCGTTGTAGCCAAGGCGTCAGAGGTTTTCTGCACACGTTTAGCAAAGAAGTATCGCAGGCACCAGCCATTATGTATACCTTTATTTTCCATCTCTTACCGGACGTCTGCAAATTCCCATTAGCCCCTCTAAAGCTCTCTTTTTCTCGAGGCACCTGTTGCACACGAGCAATTAGGCCGTATATCCCAGCACAGCACCATGACGTGGGCGCGTGAAAGAAATGTCTGCCACAAAGAAATAACAAGAGTGATGGAAAGGCGATCGACTCAGAAAGCCGCCACGGTCATTTCAGTAATCAAGTCCACAGGCAATTTATGAGGAAGCTCGAGGATCTCTCGGACAACATTTTTTCAGGCAGGAACAAAGATAAACGTTTCCGTATAGGGGGCTGAAGTAACCTCTGAAACAGGCAGAACCGAAAAAAGGAAAGAAAAGGAAGAAGTACAGAGGGTATAAAGGCAGAACTAACTAACTAAAGAAACAGAGAGAGCTTGATCCTGGGACTCATCACAAAAGTTTCTGGCCCATTCGCTGCAGCCTAAGTAAAACAGGACCTGGCAAGCTTCACGGACCGGGTCGTATAGCAACAGAGGCTTATCTTGGGTTCGCTTTGCCCCCCTTCCACCCTGCTGCTGTTCCTCTGCCCTTTACTTTAATTTTTACCTGTGGATATACTGACTGCTCCTCATGAAGTAATTACGAGCAGAGACCAGACGGAGAGATAATTCGCGCGTAGGCGGTCGCCTGTCATGGGCGCATTAAAAAGAAATTGGAACTGCAGCTGCCGCACTACCGTCCGCCAGCCAGCTTCCAGCGCCACGGTTAGGAGGAGCCAAGAGAAAGAACGGGACCAATGTGCAGAAATGACTGTACAGGGCTGCCACTCGCGTGGACAGAGAGAGCGGAGGGGCTGCTTCTAAATGAACGCTGTTACGGTGAAGGGAGTGTCTGTCCGTTCGAAGGCTCAAGGGCAGTGTACAGGGGGCTCTGAAAACGCGGACCGTCTGAGCGAGTGATTCGAAATGCGAAGAATACGCGTTATTCAGCTTGGGATGAAAGCTCCTCGCCCTTATAAGCTTCGAAGAGAGACAGGTTGGCGAAGAGAGACGAGCTATCTAAAATGGTCCTGAAGAGCGCCCCCCCCCCTTTTTTTTTTGTATATATCGCAGTTTTTTTCATAGCCTCTTTATCCGGGCTCCTTATTCGAAATGTTCTGCATGGCAGAACGGCCAGGGCCCGCGGATAACTGCGACCACCTTCAAACATCCGGCGATTCGTACGTTGAAGTAGTGCGCCTTTTGTGAACCGTCATTTAAGAGGTGAGCTCAACTTGAGCAATAAATGAGAGCAGACTGGTGAATTACACCTTAGGAACACTCGTTGCATTGGTTCGGGGGTCAAACAGAAGACCGAGCGCGAGTGCAGAACACGTGAGGCGGCGTCGACAACCCATCTCGTGCTCTCACGTCACCTTCTGGCATTCAAAGGCTTACGTTCTCCTGCGAGCCGCGCAATTTTGAAACAACTAATAGCCTAACATTTTAGCGTAGCTTAGCTTCATTTCTTCGTCGGTTAACAGCAACGGCAAACTTGCAACTAGAAAAAAAAAGAAAAACATTTTTTTTTTTAAAGAATGCTCGAGACTTTCTCAACGTATCGTGCCCGTGTGTGGAAGACTGAAATAGGAGTAGTTCAGGTGCGGCAAAAAAAGAGAACAATAAAAAAATGAAGTGACGAGTTAACGGTAAATGCGACAAAAATGCGTTTATATATATATATATATATATATATATATATATGCCCACTCTTCTAAGCTCGCCCCTCCCTATTACGTGGGTAGCGTTCCACACCTCGCAAACATACGCACTTTTCCACTTTAACACTTTTTCAACTTCAACTTCAACTTTATTAATTCTAGTACACACTGCAAACGTCTTCCTGGGCTAAAAGCAGCCATAAGCAATGCTAAGCTAACTCATTAAAATCTGCGCTTCATTGCACACAGCAGGAGTCATACCCTTAAGTTCTTGATATCGTGACTGCCGGTGTTCCCCTTAATCAGTAAAGTTGCGGTAAGGTGTGTGCGCTGAGAGAAACAACGCAGCTGACGCTTAAGAAAGTAAGCTTAGGCCGATTATAGAGTGTCTGTGGACATCTTAGAAGCTACTTTCTTTCTGTGTTTCCTTTTGCACACACAAGACACGCACACATTCACGCAGGCACACGGATGCGCACACACACGGTCACACGCACGCACACGTAAAGAACACTTCTAAAAGCAAAATGATCACAGAACTAAAAACAAGTGATCGGTAGCACGGCTGCCACGAATGCCGGCGCGTACAGAAGAAGAAAAATCTCGCATGCGTCATAATGACATACACTGTGATATGAATATAATTTGCAGAATTAATATATCTCTGCATCTATAGGAATGCTACCGTTACTGCCAAAAAGTGATCGTGTAACTTCCTTTGCTGACACTTTCCCGCATTTTTCCCCTATTGTCCGTTCGCGCTTGGAATCAAACTTATAAATTACGACTCCCATCTCCATTGGAGCATCAGAAGGCATCTTATAACAGCAGAGTCGGCCAAAGAACGCGTAGAATAGAAGCGCATAAGCGTCCGAAGAGAAAGAGCCCTTCCCAACTTCTGAGTAGACGACAAACAGAGTCCTTGCTGCTAAGCAAGTCGTCATCAGGTACATTTCCTTCCCTTTTTTAATGCACGCACATAGCAAATGTAACTCACCTAGACAGGGCTGTGCACCCCGATTTATGTGACTACGGTATCTCTGGGCATAATGCCTCGTTTTCCAAAGAGCACAACGGCAACCATCTATTCAAGCTGCATCGTACAAGACTGCACGACTGCGTAACTGCAGATGGCTGACCAAACTACAATGCACTGGCAAGGATCATTCCCGCAAACGTCGTGGACTTACAACACTCAGAGTCTGCATGGCACGGCAGACTCTACGTCTCTCGGCGATTTCTCGGGTTTACTCTGCCCGAGAGTCATGCCTCAGCTTCACGTTTATTGCGTTGTGAAACAGCAGCTAACCCCAAATAAATGGCAGCTTTGCGAGCATAGACCGCTTTCTGCCGTCCTCTTGCAACTCTCTAAACGTCTCGCGAGCATCCAGACGCTCCGAGGATTTGGAGTAAACAGAGTGGACGATGCCCACACCAATTCGTACGTCCTTGTTTGGTATGAACGGCCATGGGAAGGACGGTAATGTAATGTCTACATAATAAATTGCCAGAGCCAATTCTCTCTTTCGTGAGCTGCCACTATGAGATGAAGGGATTGAGCTCTCAGTAACTGAAAAAAAAACGTAGTTTTCAATTTCACCAGGAGCTAAAGTCGGCGAAGAAAGCATTATTATTTAAATAAAATATTTCTTCCTTAATAAAACAAAACTGAAAAGCCTTTCTTTGCAAGGCTTTGTCTTTTCCTCCTTAAGACCAATATTCATGTTCACGCCTGACAAACGCTCAGGTCCTTCATGCCTCAAGAGCATTATTATAAATAAATTCTGTTTATGGCCACATTGAACGTGCGTTTACTACTACACCTACAATTTGCAATTTCTAGCCGCTTCCTTCCAATACCTCCAGTTATCATACTTCATACTTAGCCTTCTTATCGATCGTCTGTATATTAGCTTGTTCGTAAAGCAGTGATTAAGCGAACAGCTAGCGATTGCGCACACACAAAAAAAAATCGAAGTCAAAATACAATGTGTTCTGCCTCATTAACTTACATCGCTAAGAAGCTGCCCGATGCTTGGGCATGAACAAAGAAGTCCACGAAATTGCTTGCCTGAGTCAGTTCCCCACTTGCAAGACGTCCAAAGCATCAAATTATTGACCTGCAACAATCAGCAATACAAGTGAATGAAATATATCGAACTCCTCGTGTAATCGTTTGAGAAATGAGAAACATAAGATGCGTTATAGCATTCGATAGGCTATGTAATTCGATATCTCCCAACAGACATTTGAATTTAACCAAGCCTCTGCCTTAGCACGACGAAAAGCTTCTCGTCCTTCTGCGGTCACTTTCTTTCACATGACGCAAGTTCCGATGCTGGAGAGCGTTTCAAGTGAATGGTGCCTTTCTCAAACATTTGCGGAGCCAAACGTTACCACCGAGCTTCCGCCTGGTGACGCAGTCTCTTGGCAGCAACAGCGGTTGCCTCCTCTTTGGGCGTGGTCACCTTCTTGCGAAGCATCTTGACTGACGCAATACACACCGCAGACGCTTTATATAGCGAGCGAATAGGGTGATGCATTGGGCAACGCTTCCCGCATAATTCACCGAGCATAGACAGGATAATACAATTGGCTTCGCAACCGGTGTACCGCAGCGCGTTGGTGGCGTAATCACTTCAGGGCGACCCCTCCGTTTATCTTATAGCCGACCATGGCGGCGGCGCTGTCACGTGGAGCTGAAGGCAAGTGAGAGCGCTTGCCTTCTGCTCTTTTGTACAGCGCCCCTCTTCACGACGCCAACTAGGCCTGTTCACTCTGCTTATGACGTCATGCTACTAAGGCCAGAATTACCATTGACAAGCCCGGACTGACGAAACCGGTGACGTCAAAATCACCATGGTTTACTCGGCAGCATTCCCATTAGATTCTGGAGCAGTCGGCCCTAACAGCATGACGTCATAAGTAGAGTGTGCAGGACTTGTGCTATATAGGTGACTTTTCTCTTCATCTCTTCGCGTATTTTCTCTCTCCTCTCCTCGATGCGTCCCTCCCTCTATACCAACTGTCTTTGATAATAACCCAAAACGATGAGCACCCTTTAATTATCCGTATAATGTTATTGCATTAAAAAACAGGGCCTGCGGATTCACGAAAAAGCACTTATGCTAGAATTGTTCGTAGGAGCGGACGCCAGCCAATCATTGTGCCGGACATATCATTAACGAGGGGACTCAGCCAGTGGAAAACAGCATTTACGAACGAAAAGCTTTGTGAATTCGGGCCCTGGGTCCGTATTCACAAAAACTTCTTAAGTTAAAACTGTTCGTAAGAAAAATCTCAACCAATCCTTACACTGCATATTCATTACCAAAGGCGGCCAGGCAATAGCAAAGAGCACCTGCGAACGTAACGCTTTGCGGATTCGGCCCCTGATTCGTGAGAGAAAGCGCTCTTGGAGAGGAAATATAATACAGTCATTATATTTGACAAAAACAAAAAGGTTAGATGATAAAGCAGTCGAGGGTCTTCTATTCCGCTCGTCAGTCAGCGGTCTCGCGACTCACTCAGTACGCTCAAGCGTTTCTGGGAGAGCAGGGCCTCAGTTTTAACTTATGAACCTTCCCTCGTCCCTTCCCTGCCCTTCATCCTTGACCGTTTTTCGTCGCTCCGGGAAACCTTAGTAACCTCCGCCAGGAATGCATCCCTAATGAGATAGGTTTCCCGACTCGCCCGGAGCCTCGCGTGCATGTCGAGCCACTGCGTCGGCGCAAGCAGCTCGGTTTGCCCGCGTTGACGGTCGGAGGGACGGTGAGGACACGACTCGCGCAATCTCCCACCCTGGCCGCCCGCGACTTCCGTTTAATCAAGTTTCCAATTAGAGGCGAGGGAGGAGACGCCGTCGCCTGCGTGCTAGGCTTGGGTACACGCTTTTCGCTGATCAGCTCTGTCCCCGGGTAAGGAAGAAAAACGGTGCCGAGGACAGCGGAGGCTAGACCTCGGCCGCGGCCAGCCCCAAATTAAACGCTGAGCCACGTTCGAACTGCCCGCCGCATTTCTGGACGAAATCAGAGACCGAGACGACCGTTTGCCACCAGGAGCCCCGTTGCGGAATCCTCGCGCGGCTGTTCTGACAAATTAAAGTCGTTTCTTCCGGTCTTCTTTCTTTCTTTTTTCCTAGCGTTCTACTCTGCCTATCCTCGCCCACTGAAGATGGGCTCACATGTATTGAACCGAGCAATCTTATTAAACAACGCAGCGTGGTAGAAAACAAAGCGCGTGCTCAGACACAGTGGTGTAGGTGACAGGCCATCGATATCGCATTGCCAGAGTGCTCTGTAACTTAGGCCTGTGGTACGTGCAGAAGCTGTTGGAAATACCCAACAGCACTCGACGCCATCATTATGCCCTCGACGTGAATTCAGCATGTGAACAAGTTATTTCCGGCGTATGAAATTAAAGTGACGTGTTCATTATATAAGAAGCCAACAGACAACGAAGCCAAAGAACGCATACGGGAAACTGACTGTGGTTTCTAATTCGTGGTGGTGACAACTTTATTTACAGAAAATTAATTTCTGCGCAGGTACCTCATGGTTGCTCCACCCTGGAAGCGACCCGTTCTGCCCAGGCAGCGATAGCTAGCTGCTTCTCCAGTTCGGGGTCTCTGACGCGCTCTTCCCATGTATGTTTTGAGAGAGGTGGCAGGAATGATCTGAGGGAAGGGGGGGGGGGGGGCGGAGAGGAACTCTCGCATCCTAACATGATATGAGCTTGGGTACCCAATTCTATTGAACCACAATTTTGGCCATTTAAATCAAATTCTCCGTTTGTAAATATAGCCAGTCTATGTGGACTGGTGAAGGACTCTGTATACGGCGAAGGGTTAAGGGTACAATTAATGGCGATAGGACAGTTTGTCGCTGGTGGAGGTCGAACTAGAATGAGAATTCTACCCGAAAAAAGAATTCTGGTAAAATATATGTAAAAGTAGAATTCTAGTCGAAGGCATGTTTATTTTCCTTGCTCCTGTCATCAGGCCACGTTCTCAGACCATCAGCAAGGTTGCCAACTATGATGCTGCAGTGACCCGGAAACCATTGGAAGATGATGTCATGTCCATTACAGAGGGCTTGGTGAAGAGGTTCTTTTATGTATGATACCCATAAAAAACTCGGACAGTGCCCATATATTTTTACCAGGACAGACGCAGCGACGGGTCCCCGTATACTTCGTCACACCAAGACTCAAACTTATTAGAACACGCAGAGTATTCTGAACTGTCGCTTACGCAGACTTGACCCATTCGTTGAAACTGCAAATACCGTTGCACTTTTACTGCTGAGTCGCAGCTTTGCTGTGCCGCCTCCAGTTAGGGGTGGCTTTTAGATCCTGCTATTTTTGTCATCGGAACAGCAGACGCATCTGTGACTCGTCCAATTCTACAAAGAGACGGTCGAACACGTATCGTTTTTTGTGATGAGTATACCAAACAACGCAAATTGAAATTCAGTTGAACTGGCTACATTATAGACCATTTTACGAGCCAAAGAGAGCAGGGCAGGCCCCATGCGTCGCAGGCTTAGGAAGCAAAGCGGGCTTCAGTCCACTTTGCTTCGTACGCAAATCGACTGGTCTCAGAGACTGAATGAAGTCGACTGGCTTCAGTCATCGATTCTCGGCGTGATTCGTAGCCTCATGTGTTTGCCTTGCTAATGCTTGTCTCCGCCCCATCTTTCTTTCCATACCATAACTCCTTTCTTCATGCGTGCGGTAGCAAACCGGACGTGCGTTTGACTGACCTCCCTATCTTTCATATCTATTTCCCTTCTACAAGTATGCAGATCGAATAGCCCGGTGGGCTCATCGAACGACGCGTGAAACTTTGTGCACAAGTACAGACAGCGGAAGCAAAGCCAGATGACGTCTACAGCACTGAAGTTGAGGACTAAAACAGCTGATGAATTTGTAAGGACTAAAAAGAAAGTACTACTGAGAAATGGCACTGATTGAACAGCAGCATTCTTAAGCACTCAGAAAGTTCTCCCGTAAGAACTCGCGTCTGTCTCTATTGCCCTTTCGAACACTGTGCAAGCCTTCACATTGAGCAGGTCTCCAAGATTTGTTAGCGCTCCTATTCACGAGGTAACCTCCCTAGTTTCTATAACCTTAAACTTTCCTACTCTATATGCTGAGCTAGTTAACAGAATACGGGAGCGAAACGTTTTTTGCTGTCTGGTTAGCGTTGCAAGCGCCGCGAGATGCTTTGACGCACATGACGCAATATGGCTAGCGCAGCGTGGGGGTCAATTCTGTGACTCTGAACTCACGCAATGACAGTAAAAGAGAGAGAAAGAAAGCTGGCGCCACGTCATGGCCCGAACACCGTTTACGAGACGGGCTTCGATCGCACCCTCCTATGAGCAGGATATTGATTTTGTTCAGTAAGTGGTTCAGCTGCGAAGTGTTTATCGTAGTCGTGTACCGAGACACGGACGCTGCTGCTAGATGAAGTGAAACGTCTGGTCCTAAATTCCGTTCCCTGTGTACGAATCAGCTTGTCCAGGACAGCGGTGATTGGAGATGGCTGGGAGAGGCCTTCTACTTGCAGTCGACGCAATAATCGGCTGATGATGATGATGATGATGATGATGATGATGATGATGATGGTGGTGGTGGTGGTGGTGGTGGTGGTGATGATGATGGTGGTGGTGATGATGATGATGATGATTATGATTGTGGTGGTGGTGGTGGTTTCCCCTCCAACTTGTGCTCCCAGCGCAAAAAGGACAAAAATATGAACACTAAATTCTCGCTTACAGTGCTTGTGTTCATCGACCACTTGCCGCCCGAAGGCATGTTTGACACAAGAAATGTACTGGAAAGAAGCTTAGCTCGCATTAAGACAACGTAAAAAGTGCTTCAGCGAAAATAGAAAGAGCGCCTGCAGAAGCGTAAGCTTAAACGGTCCATCAGATCCTTTAATTTAAACACCAATAATATCGTCCCGGCAAAGTCGTTATATATGACCTTTTAGTCAGCACGGCTTATAGTACAAAGTGAACTTAACCCTGGTATCTATGGAATTAGGAGCCGAGTTCGCCGCATGAAAAAAACTTACAAAAGAAGTGTTCGTCAAACTTTCGCTAATTCATTCAAGTGAAGGACCACTAACCACGCGCGCTCTTTTTGTATTTGTTGCTAATGCTGCTTTGTATTGAAAAGCCGGCCTGTATATAGTCCCATCGTTCAGGGGTCGTTCCCCGTTGTCGAAATAAAGTTCGATAACTCCGACTCGCGCACGCATTAATGCGGCGTTATACGGCCCCACAAAAGCCAAACGGTTTCGCAGCGTGAGCTCTTAAAACTTTCGGCATTAGTCAGCTTTCCTTTGTGTATTTTCTTCGGCGCGCTTAAATATTGCGGAATGAGGCCCCAGACGGACTGTTTTCGATGGAATTAATCCGCGTCCCTAAGCGGCTATGCAATAAAACGGGGCCTTTAGGTTTCCTTAAGAACAAGTCCCGTAAGGGCACTTTTGGGAACAAGAAAGCCGTTCCGAATATTCGCTTCTCCGGCACTCCCTTATCCCGAGTGCACACTCCGCATCTTAAACAAAAAAAAGACGTAAGAGTAACGCGAGAGCCCTAATTTTATGACTTTGCCTATAGCACCAGCGCATATTGCAAGTTAGGACTAATAGTAACAGCGCTCGTAATTACGACACGAAAACGCATGCCTTATTCTAACCAAACTGGAAAGCGTGCAAGCCAAACACCGTTCGCTATTTCACGCGTGTCGGCAAACGGCTCCCTATAGGGAAATATCAGTTGGCGTTATTGCACGCTCTGCTGCGCTTGCCTAACCGTCTTCGCAAGACATGTCGCTATACCATCATTGCTCGCATTTGTTACTGCGGAAGCTTCGGGGGCGAAAGAACACCTGCATTTTCGCAGTCGTGCCTAACTGCTTTCGATCTGTTACTTTAACTTGTGGGTCGCAATCTCGTACGCAGCTTCTGCGGCGGAACACTCGCGAGAGTGAAGGCACTAATTGTGTATACAGCTACAGTCACCTGCGTGCATGTAGTTTCTTACAATAATCGCTACAGGGAACCCTGGCGCTGTGACCTATCAGTCAGCATGGGAATGATGGCTGTAGCCATCAGACAAATCCATAGTAACATGGATTTGTCTGATCTTCATGGAGATCTGCCTGCACTGGCCTAAATTTCAAAGCAATCTGTGTTTTTTTTTTGTTCTTTATTGCAGAAGGCAATAAGCCTCTACAACCACGCACAATCACTGGCAATTGCATCGGTTTCACTTCTCCAGTGCGTCAGTGGCGTAATCGTTTTAACAACGTGCCGCTGTGCTGTACACGTCCGGTGTTCGTATTCTGCCTTCCAACAATTTTGATAACACTGTTTATTTAACTATTTATAACGCAGTACTTTCTCTAAAATGATCGATTAGAAAAGCCACGAGGCCGTTTGAAGCCATATGGACGAAATTTAGGCAAGTCCATGCGCCATGCATCGTTCCCGTGCTGGCTGAACGGCCCCGCTTGCAGCTCCCTTAGACGCTAGCGCCACAGTTCCCCTCTAGAAAATGTATGAAAATCTACACTCTTAAAAATTTCAAGCTTAATCTCACGCTAAACTCAAAGTTTAAGCGTGACGTGCATGTAAATGAGGCGTGGATGACGTTTCAATCACCACGTGACCGAACATAAGCGTGGCACTTCTTCACGTAAGTGTGAGGACAAAACTGCGTGCCATGGTTCACTCTTGTGCGAGCGTGAGCGAACCGCGTATGCGTGAGAAACGCTAATCACACGCTTAACATCCCGCGGAGCGCTCGCGCGGCAACTGTCAATCATGCATATAAGAATCCGAATCGGGGAACCGTAATGTATCACGTGATTTAAGCATAGCGCGGGTGAGGAAGAACGCCGTGTGTGTCAGATGTGCTTTTCTGTTGTCCTTGTGCAGCTTGCGCTACAACAAAACGAGAAAGAACAACGCTCAGTGCTTATCACCGTTATGCGTAGAAGCGGAGAATACGAAACATTTCTTGGGGATGCTGATAAAGATAGTGGTGTTTTGAAGACTGCTCTCGGCCATTTTTGGTGTGAATTCCCCGGCGGACTATCACGACGTTCGTTCAATGCAGCACAGAGCTTTCGGTCTAATTGTCAGAGTTGGTGTGCATCACCATGTTAACTTCTGCAGACATTCTTGGCGTACAACGCGGGTGGTGCATGCATACAGAGTGCGACTGGGCCGAGTTTACGAGAGAAATTCCGCAGAGGTCTGACACGTCAGGAACAACATTTCCATATGGGTGGTGCATATATTGCGGCCCCTCGTCTGTCACTTAGAAACGATTGGAATATACACGTAAGAACATAAGTCATGGTTCGCTCTTATTAAATGGCGGCCTACCGGTTATTTGTCCTGATTTCCGGTGTCCGCTTTTATCGTGTGTGGTGCAAAATGCAATTTAATAGTGCATTTAAGTGGAAACGAGAACCTTCTACGCAAGCAGTAGATTTGATCGAAGGAAAGAGTACTCAGCCTAGAGCTTTTTTAACACGTTTTAACGCCAGACTGTTGAATTCCCCAGAATTGTTGTTTATTGTGCTCAAGCACCAAATCACCACGATTATAAGGCGAGGTAATTTTAGAAATTTCTGAAGTCGAAATGCGTCTCGCGTTATATTCTGGTTCATGACGCGAGCATAACGTTTTATCTTTTAATTTATATTTGTAAACTCACCGTTCTCTGCGTGCCTCTTGGCACTTCACCTTGGCAACGGTGGCGGGCTGGGAGTTGCCATTGTGCATTTTTCTCCGTGTTTCTTCTCACGATTTTGAATGCTGTTATTGGTTAATCTATGTGGTTACGGCGTGTTAATCGCAAGCTTGAGCAAGATGATCGGCGCTGTTGTGCAAGTGCGGAAAGCGAGCGGTTTTAGGGGTCGCGCGGCCCACCACAACGCAATCCGTGAAAGGCGTTGCCGTGTTCGATTGTATCGCGAGCCCTTGCGTACGACGTTTATGCGATGACCTTGCTGGTTGTCACCGAAGACGACAGCATACTCGCTGACAGCGACAAAGGCTTAGGTCTCGTCGTTTCACTTCATTTTGCGGTGGTAGTTCGCAAGAACGACGAATGGAGGCCTGCGGGCATCACGCGTCCTCTGCAGCGTATGTTCGTGTTACAAGCGTACTACATTTTTCTTTCGTTTCCTCATAGTCCAAAAGTCCCCCTTTGCATCCTATCTGTGGTTGCGTTATTTGCGCGCAGATACGGTATACACGCTTAACGATAAAAATAACTTTTCCGCGGTTTTCCGGCCGGCGATAGTAATGAATATTATTTCACACCTCAGTCCGAAACCCTCTTACAGCCTACGTTCTCTCGGAACATTTATACTTACCCTCTGCGTTGGTCAGCGAGGGAATCGAAGTCTTTTATATTGTACCCCTGTGACGGCGCTATAGTATTTAGCGCCCAATGTAGATGCTCGGCATTGCGTGCGCTCCGCATTGCGTACGTATATGCAGGGCAGGTATTTTGCTGGTCAGAAAAGTTTTTTCATCAAAGTAGACAACTTCGTGCTCCCAGCCTATCCTGGCTGGTATTTGCTTTGGTGAGCGTGGGCTTAGGGCAGGGATGGTACGAGAAGCGACATCTGATAAGACTAATCTCGTTTGTTGTTCACCGTGAAGGATCAACGGGAAATAAAATTGAATAACATAGCCATTGAGCATAACATAGAGTGACCATACATCTTTGAGCGTAATTGGCAGAAGCATGGCGATAGGTGCATTATAACGCGTTAACCAGAAATTAAGACGCAAACACACTGCAAGCTTCCCGGCGAGCCGCACGCCACCCAGCGGTTTTTTTTTTTCTGTAAATTGAACGAGCGAGGCGGTTCTCCGCTGGACGTCGCTGACATCTCTCTGCTTCCGGCGCGCCCGCTGATCGATCTAGTTGTCGCGTATGCCGCTCATAGTATACCGTCTACCGATAAATTGAAAATTCGTAATTTGGGCAGCCGCTCGTCCATTGACAATAACCTGCATCTGAGAAGCGCTGCATGCGAGGTCGCAACCACACGTGCTACTTACTTTGCAACCTGGATTGCACTATGAATCACGATATCTGTCTATGTGCAGCTTCGCATATATTAAATTTCGGGCCTTAATGAGAAGAAGCGTGACGGTGTCCCACGAACAGGAATGTACTCTGTTGCGAATTTCCTTATGCAGTTCTTGATTTCCAGCTGCAAACCGACCTATGCATGCTGTGAGATTTCACGGGTGACAAGTGCACGTAAGTGTCATTCCTGCCAAAATGTTCACTTCCATTGTGTTGGAAATTATGCAGCAATACGTGTTTTTAGCTCGTTTTTTGTTTTGACGTTAAAGAGTTCCATCGGATGCGTTGCCATTTGTGTTCGAATTTTTTCACTTAATTTTTATGGAGAGCATGATGAACTAAAATCAGTTTGAGCTATGTTTCTCGCCTAAGTGCGTTTTCCACACTGTTGCTTCGCTTTTCAGATAGCATTTGAAGGCGAACTAAGCTTTGGAAGTATGATTGATGAAAATGAACAAAAATAGAAAAGATTACTTCTGGTCGCATCAAAAATACTGAAATTTTCTGAGCCGTCACACGTTGTTTGAGAACCGTGCATGTGACCCAGGCTTCCAAAGCATGCCCCAATTACTGCGGCGAGTCGACCCTCTTTCACATATCGCCTACTTCCAAAAACTTCCAGACTGCAACAGTTAAGAGCGCTGAGTAGCTGAAATGTCAAAAGAACCTTCAATCAGTGTTAAAGCGGCAAAAAAAGCAAGCTGTCGTTAGTTTCCGTTTTTAATCTACAAGAAACGTGTTTCCACCTCTAAAGCATTATACTCTGCTTATAAAGGTCTTTTATTTTTTTTCAGACACCACTAAAGGACCTTATAGGACTTTGCAATTGTCTGGGGGTAAACAAGGCTCCTCGTCTGTGGGTGTGAGCAGGAAAGCATTTAGATCAGTGATGACAAATCCCTAGATAATGCACTAGTGATGTGCCTATGCCTTTATAATATGCAATATATAACATACCCGGCAGGCATAGGGCTAATTTCTATGCAAGAAGATATAAAAACAGAACAAGCAAAGAAATATCATGGGCGCAAACAAGACGTTAAAAAATTATTCACTGCGTTGCGCTTTTAAATCAAGCTTATTTAAAGACATGGGGCTCCTCAGTGACCTGAAAATGCTTTAACTCGAAGTTTTTCTTTTAAACATTAACGTTTCATTGGATCCCATCTTCTGGGAATGAACACTTTGAATGAAAGGTTTACCTCAGGAAGAAATACGTGTCGTATTTGTTACGCCTTTCTTAGAGAAAGAGGCCAGTGAAAAGTAGTGTGATCAGGTATTTTGGTACCAATTGGAAAAATAGTGCAATAACATCAGGATTTTAATGGGGGGAATGCTGTCCTGACGTCCCTATCCTGCACCCGGCTCGCTATCTTCGAACGTGCGGCGCTGCCGAGCGCAGTTGTGCGGGTATTCGTCCTTTTGTGCAAGGATACCGATGGAGCTTCTTTACGTTTTTCCTTCCTTGGCGTCGTTGAAGTGCCCCTCCTTAGAGGGTTAGTTTCAATGTCACCAGGGGGAGCGTCTTGCGCAATCTCTCTGCAGCCTATTCAGCTTCTACTTAGCCGGCCTGCTTCCACGCCATAGCGTCTTGGTTCGTCACAGTCTTCGCCGGGGAAGCAAAAGTTAAAAAAAAGGGCTGCGAAGAGCTTGGTGGTGAGCAAAGCGCGCTTAATTCGGAGGAGCGACCCAAGCCGACAAGAGCGGGTGCTTCTTCGTTGCCTCCCCCGCATGCAGAGAAAAGGTGATGGAGGAGGGGGGGGGATTGTTCTCACCCCATCCTCCTACCCTCTCGGGCGCCGTCTCTAAGCGTGGATAACGGTCGCGCCATAAAAAGCGTCAAGCGTCAAGCGTCACGATATAATAAGAAATCACACATTGCGATTAGTCACGCATGCAATGGCCGTTTCTTGAAGTGATCCAACTGATGTGACTGAATCGAAAGGTCATACAACAGATGACACTTCATTGGGCCATTTGTTCACCTGTGCAAGAATGGCCCTCGGAGTTCCAGCTAGCGCTGCTCTTGGCCAAGGAAACGGATTTTTCAGATGTGCGGCCTTAGCTCCAAGAAAGGTAAAGGGAGGATGACCGCCACGGCAGCGTAATTGGTAGAGCACGGCACGCGTAATGCGAGGGCTGTGGGTTCGCGATATGGGCGTCAAGTTCCTCTTTCAAGTACTTTTTTTAATTACACGTAATTTCGAATAATTATTTCCCCTATGTTGTCTTTTGCTCTATTGTCTGTTACTTCATTAGCCTGTGATTAAAAATTAAATGAGCCCCTCAAATTTCCTTATATTTATCGACTCTCTCTCTCTCTCTCTCTCTCTCTATATATATATATATATATATATATATATATATATATATATATATATATATATATATATATATATATATATATATATATATATATATATATATATATATGTATATATATATATAAGTACACCTGAAAGATATGCGTTCCTGAGAACTATATCGGTGTATTGTCTTTTTCTTCGTCCACTTTCTCTTCCCTTTATTTATCATGTATACGTCTCAATAAACAAGAAATTTACTCTATGGGTGCGTGCGTGCGTGTGTGTGTTTGTGTGTGTTTGTGTGTGCGTGTGTGTGCGTGTGTGTGTGTGTGTGTGTGTATGTGCGTGTGTGTGTGTGTGTGTGCGAGTGTGTGTGTGTGTGTGTGTGTGTGTGCGCGCGAGTGTGTGTGTGTGTGTGTGTGTGTGTTTGTGTGTGTGTGTGTGTGTGTGTTTGTGTGTGTGTGTGTGTGTGTGTGTGTGCGTGTGCGTGTGCGTGTGTGTGTGTGTGTGTGTGTGTGTGTGTGCGTGCGTGTGTGTGTGTGTGTGTGTGTTGCACGTTGGCTTTACATGACAATGACTAGTAAACATCGGATGCCTCGGTCTCCTTTCTTCTCGTTCATATAATATAGGCGTGTTGTAAAGTCCAATCCACTTACAACGGTATGTGATATCGCTACTAAATTCGAAAAACAGCTCATTTGTACATAGACCACAAACTGCGGCTGATATTTAAAATTCCCAGTGGCGTCGTTTTTATGACTGCCATACGCCATCTTGCCGTGCAAGTGCGAAAATCCCAGCGTATGCCCCCTTCTCTCATACGTCTATGACCTCCTTTCAAGAGCGTCCAAATCGATTTTGAATTGTTTTTGGAAATTTTTAGATGTTTCTGAACACGCTAAGTCGGCAGCCCGGGCATTCGCTCCGTTTTCAGGTCAGCCGCGCTCCGGTCATTTACCTAATGTTATCTCCGCATTCCAAAGCAGCCATCAAAGAAAAAGGAACCGAAATTATTTTTGCGGGCATTTTGGCAGAGGCACCGGCTCTCTGGAATGTCCTCCCGATGGGCGCCTAAGCCCATGAAGCAAGGCGGTTTCGCGTCATCAAATAAATGCAGCCGACATCGTATGGGAGATCTAATGACGCGCGCAGTCATGAGAGGATAGCACGCATTTTATGCATCTTGGAAGTCTGCTGGAGCTTTCGATACGCATGACTGTTAAGCCCGGATAGAGCGTTGGCATAAAGTAAGCAACACGAAATGCGCTGCAAGAGGATTGCAGAATGTTGCACACGTACTTTTGTGTGTCTTATATGGCAGCGTGCAATCTATTTTTTAACGTTATGTCTAGTGAAATTCTTCTATAATCTTCGTTGTGTGACGTTTGTGTTCTGTCTGGTATATCTAATGGAGGCATTTTTCACTTCAACGCGCCGCATCATTAAAGAATGTATTTTCTACGCTTGAGAGCAACGGTGAAACAATATACTATGAATACAAGTTTTCTGAAACCTTGTGCAGACACGGCCCAGCTATATGAAGTCTGGTATAACGTTCATAGTAGACACTAAAATTAAGCAAACACCACTGATTATTTTTAGCTTCCAAGGTAACTGGCTGTGAAAGACGCCGTTTGTTACAGAAGGCTTGGCTGCATGCCCCATAGGTTATTTCTACTTGCTGAACTTTGCGCTTGGTTTAGTACGTGAAAAAAAAAACGACAGAGGAGAAGCAGGGGTGCCTTAATGTCTCTCATCTGTCCTTTTTCACGTTCTAAACTACGCGCCAAAACAAGAATGTGCAGAGAACCTAAGCACCAACTTGCCTAAGAAGGTGTTTTGTTGCTTGGACTTCTTAAAGTCGCTCATTCGTTCATTTTATTTCTATATTCCGCAAAAGGGCAATTCTGGAAACCTGGACAAAAGATTCACCGACGTTTACGACACTCCCTAACTCTAAATTTGAGTGTAGCTGTATACGTGTTTTCGTTTCGCAGTATTGGCTGGCGCGGACAAACGGAGCGATATGTGGCGCGACTACCTCGCTAATTGGAAGATCGAGGGAGGAGGCGCGTGGTTGACGCGTGGGCGCGATTCCCAGCAGCCGCCGCAGACAGACCTCCGCTCATGCACCCCTTTGTGTCCATACAGATGACGCGCGCTTCTCTGGCGCCATCTCGCAGCCATCGTAGCCATCGTCGCCGCTCTTTTCACACTTTCACCATACACTCCTCCTCCGTTTTTCGCTGCATGGTTCCGCTGCACGCTCCTCCTCCGCTCTCCTCCTCGCACTCTCTTCGCTATCGCCATCTTTCATCTGCCGCTGCGCTCTGCGTTCGCTTTCATCCTTCGCTGTGTTCGTTCACTCGGTTACGAGGGACAACGCCGACGTTCGCCGCAGGTACGGACGCCTGAGAGCTGCAATTGAAAAGCTTGCATTATGACAGCTTGACGAGGTCATTTATGGGCATCTAAAGTTTAGTGCAGGATACCTTTTTTTCTCACCAGAGTGCGCCAGTGGTAATTGCAAACTCCACCCGCTGCCTCAAGCTCCGACACACTGAGCCACTACGGCAGACGGCGACCACGATTCTGCACTATGGTTCGATTCACGCATCACGAACCTATAGCTAAAATTCCTCGATATCGCTGTCGTCTGGATAGCAGTGTTTTCTTGTAGCGTTCTGTGTAGCTTAAGGGCTTCGTTTATTGTTGTACAAGCGTGCGCACTACCTACTACAGTCAAATTCGCATGCATACGTTTTCCTTTCCTACCATCTTTTGCATCTCTCTTACCTATCCCCTTACCCTTTCCTCAGTGTAGGGTAGCAAGCCGGATCGTTGTAATCTAAATAATTTCCTGCCTTAGTCATCACATTTCTCTTTCTCACTCTCAGGCTCTCACGCGTACTCGGGAAGTTTCATTTACAGCTTTCTTAACCTTGACATTCCTCCTATAGGTATCCAAACAGCCTGTATTATGTTTGTGATGTACTGCACAATAAACCTAGGACTTGAACGTTGACGAATGTTACCACGTCAATCTTTTTTGTTTTCCTATAGGTCGCGTATGAGCACAATTAGAGTACATTTCTAACGACTTCACTTGCAGCGTCAAATATTGGTATCGATAGCCAACTTGGAAGTTAACTATAGAACATGAAGTGATAAGAAATATTTTACCGCGATCAAAATATGCTGTTTGCATTACTTCGTAGCTCGATAGACATCTCGATAACCGAATGCAATTCCTCGTGCTACGATAAACGCGCAACATGGTATGCATTAAGTATGGTCTAGGAAAGCTTTAGCAAATGATGAAACGGCGCAGCGCTGTGTTAGTGTGTTAGATAAGCAGAATGTGCAGGCAGAGTGCATCGGGACAGTAAAAATACGCAGACGGTAGGCTATGCAATATTCCAACAGCACATTCGCAAGCCCTCCGAGAAAGTAATTTCCCCCATGCACGAGGATCAACATCGCTCGGGTTCCTAAGACTTTGCTAACGCTGCGGTGCAACTTCGACGCAAGAGTCTGAGCCCCAATATAGGAACGTCGACGCAGTTCTTTCGTTGTCAGATTCTTTGCTACTCATGGCGACGCGCCGAGCTTAAGTGCAGGGCATATGTAGTCTGTCATCTGAAAGATATTCCTGGTGCAGACACATGTGAATATGAAGAAGGGGCGCATAAGAACAACATGAGCTATGGGTTGACTTTCTCCTAGTCCACTTGCTTCGTGTGCGCATGTACAGAAGAACGTTTAGGGGATTCTATGCAGGTGCAAGTCACAATTGTTGTTATACAGTTTGTAGCTTCATTCCTTGTTCGATCGATGATGCGAAATTATCAGAATGGCCCTAAGTGAGACGCAGTAACAGAGACAGCATGCGTGACTTCTTAAGCCAGTTCGGAATTAAAAGAAGTAACTCACTAAGGCAGACTGGCCAATAATAAGGCAGTGATCGTGAAATCAGGAAAGTATTTAAATAGTATGAAGGATTTTGAAGAAAGAGACCTCTTTTAACTGCGAATCTTTTTCCCTGGTAGTAACGACCCCCTCTCGTCTTCCTCGTTGATTAGCTCTAGTACGCCATTTCTGACAAGGTTCAAGGTCATCGCGTCGCAATGACCTTGAGCCGTTGGAACGCGTGTGTGGCAGGTGTGACGTCACACCACGTGAACCGCTGCGGAAAGGCGTCGCAGCTGCGCTCGCTCGAAGCCTCGCCGCTGCGGCACTACGTGACTAGGCAATGCCTTCGCCGGGGCTTGGTCGCTCAGTCTCGCCATGGATGGCGCGCCGGCTTGGCCGTCTGCGCGTGCGTGCGCTACAGCGCAGTCGACAAGCTGAATCTAACCATCTAGTAGATATAGCTTGACGGCAGGCTGCGAAATCTCAAGCAAAGGCAAAGTTGACTGCTGAAACACCGGAGCAAAGGGGGGCCAGATTAGCACGTTACAGAGAAGCTTACCAAGCGAGAAAGTGGGCCAAGATCGAAGCTACTGCAACCACCGGCGTTGTTCAGCACCACGAACAACTAGGAGAAGAAGCCGTGGATACAAGCAACGGCACCCACAACGAACTTTTGTCGAACCACACCCTTCGTTTGGCGGCAAGCTTGACTACGACGGCCAGGTTTCACCGTGACTTCACGGAGAACCCGTTTGGCAACGTGTGTAAGGTGTGTGAAGGACTGTGGCCTAACTTTAATGAAACACTGTGCGCATCGTCTTTGCGAAACCAAGCCAAACAGACCTTTGGCTCGGGATAACTAGGCGCACAAGAGTTAAACCTCAGCCAATATTTTTATTCAGTCTGAGGACACGGGGTGCTTTAGCAAGCAGCAATATTTAGGGAATGTGTGTATGCACGCTTTATCTCGAGATGCACAACAGCAGTTTCGAAGTGTATTTTGCTATCACAACGACAGGAGATTGCCGTCGGCGAGCAGTAATACGAGTGCACGGATACATACCGGAAAGAAATATAGCCAATGTCGTGCATAAAAATGGCTTTTAGAAACAAACAAACAAACAGAAGGATACAGCCTTTGTACACGAGCGTTAAGGAAGCAAATTCTGACCACTAAACGACATGATTTCTCAAGCACTTGTCTTACGTTGTCATGTAGAGATTCCCCGCCTAAAAGTAGGCCTGTCGAGGGCAAATATAGCATACCCTTACGCTGGAGACGGTCGTACGTCACTTACTCCAACCAAGTGCATCTAGAGCGGAGAGAGGATTTCTCCTTCAAACAGCAGCAGTTAGTTTTCTGTCGGCATCCTTTTCTGCTTCCTGCTGCTTCTTGGTCCTCCCTGCGTTTCTTCCAATCGACCGAACAAGTAAAGCTAGTGCGAGGAGGTGCGGCTCAACAACCCGACGAGGGGATCCATTTCCATGCAATGACACAGTATGAAAACGCGAGGCGGCGGCGGCAGCCGCCACCGAAACGGCGCGGCGAGGCGTCTTTATTGAACGCAGACCCCTTGCCCCCTGCGGTGACACGGTGAAGGCGCCTTTCAGTGTCGTGTATGCGCGTGTCTTCGTCTCCGCTCACTGGGATACGTCCGCCTCTGCCATTGCCGTGTTCGTGCGCGCGCCCCCTTCGAGCCTTAGAGACGGTGTCGAGCCTCCCTAATAACGCGCTGTCACGCTGCGACAAAGCGAAACGACAACGTCTTTGGCCCCCGACATCACTCTCAGGACTGACAGTTATTGGTGCTACAACCGGTGTTTACGGGTCGTGTTTCGGACGCGTGACGTGCGTGAAAGAAAGTGTTAAATTATAGATTGTTGTGCGTGCGTGTGTGCTTGGAGGGGGTGTGGAGGGGAGGCAGTCTTTTGCGCATAGTTCGATTCAGTACTCAGTTAGAACAGAAGCTGCTTGATTCTTTCCTAATAAAAAATGCTATTTCGAAATTGGATACCTCAATATTTCGATAACCATCCATGACATGCGAATGATTGGAAAGCAGTTTTGTAACAAATACGTAGGTGATAGTTCACTTCCTACAGTCGCGAATCGATGCATTCAAAGGATAAAGTCAGCTGAATTATTAGGAAAGCTTCCGTTGTGTTGGACTTACATACTACGAAAACGTACGCAAAATATTCCATTCGAAGCCATCATTAGGCAGCTCGCGTTTGAATTTGGTTCCAACACTTCTTACTTGCGCCCCTAGTCATATGGTAGCGCACTACAAAATCTATGCTACCGTCGTAGTGCAACAAGCGCAACGATCCTGCAAAACAAAGAACTGGGGGAAAAAAATGCAGGCATATCGAAGCGAGCGTAGGTGGAAACCATGAGCGCACACTTTACGTAGAGACACGCGACACGCCCGTGGAAATAAGCGGCACGCAGGGAGAGAGGTCCGCTAAATTGAATACACGTGGATCGTGCGGCTTAGCTGATGAGGTGCTGATGGACGCGAAACGAGCAGCACTTCTCTGCTCTCGATCAACACCCCTTGCGGCTGGCGCACGCAGATAGAAACGCCGAGATGCCCCGGGGCCAACCAGGAGGTGCTAGGAGAAAAGGATATGCATGGGGCGAACGAAGACGAGATAAAGAGAAGGGAAAGGCAAAAAGCACGAATGCAAAGGTGAGAATCAACTCAGCGCCAGGGAGAGATGGCCGCGGATAACGGTGCGGGGCGCTTTTGATACCGGGCGACCGTGCGGATATCGACCGGCCAATTAACGGGCTTAACGGACTGCGCCGACGCAAAATCAATAAGGTAGCAAAGCCTCCGTTTGTCATGATTAGGCGCTTCGGTGCGCTCTCTCGTCGGGCTCGCTGCGCGAGAGCACACCGTGTCAGTGATGCAGAAGGAAGGAAAAGTAACTGATCCGCCGGGAACCAGTAAAAAAATATGAATGAAAGCTTAGGCAAGAGAGTGAAATCGCTGCGCTGCGCTGCGTGTATTATTCCAAGTATACAGCGGGCTCTTACAAGAAGTTGCATTTGGTTCGTGCAAAAGTAGTTTGAATTAATGACGACAGTCGAGGTGCTATTGCTCGAACAGTTACACTTCTGCGCTGTCTCACTTTGAGAAAATGTAAGTATGTGTTCGCGAATGGCATGTTTTCGAGCACCGCGACACTTCCTTTGTCATCTCGCAAGCCCTCTCATTCGAATTTTGACGAAGGCTTCACTAAACCTTTCATTCACTTCGTCTATTATTTAATATTTCCTCTCGCACAATGGGCTTTTTGTTCTTGTCTTAATCTTTCCCTCCCCTTTTCCTTTCCCCCAATGCAGGGTAGCCAACCAGGCTCATTCGTGATTAACCGCGTGATTTTGGGAAGTTACCGCAAGGAAAGCACGCGACTTGAAGAAAGGGACAAAACGAAGCGGTTGTTTTGCTCGCGTTTTCCTTGCGGTAACTTCCCAAAATCATGAATCACCAACTGGCCTACATCCACACTCTGCTGATTAACCTCGCTGCCTTCCAATTTCCTTCTCTCTCTCTCTCTCTCTCTCTCTCTCTCTCTCTCTCTCGCACGCACCCTATAGAGCAAGCCACTACTACTGCCTCGTAAGGTAACCTGATCTGCATATTAAGGAACTCTGAGCAAGACTTCCGTGTGCAAGCCAATACGTTTAACCCCTTCGCCCACACCGGATTCGTCAGCGTTCTGTTTTTCTCTTGCTTAATATGAATTTAAATCCTTACCTGAGGAGATACGATTTTACTGCACGCACTTCGACGTTGCAATAATATAGAAGTTCTTTGTAGAGTCCCATTTTTATATGAGAAGGTTACCGATTGATTACCGACTTTTTAAAAGCCAGGGCCTTCTTTATAGAAAGAGCAGGCTTCGTCGTAGGGAACGGACAAGTACTTCAAACACGGAGAATAACGGGTCAGCTTGTGCTCAGCTTTATTCTATACCTCGTGCGCACGCTGCGTGGCAAGCGCACTCCTCTCACCTTCTTCTTCTCTGTGAACACCGCAACGTGGTGTTACTTAAAATGTAACTTGAAACGAGCGTTCCAACGCCCTGAAGTGTTCATTGCCTCTTGGCTCTTTTCTAAACATTTATCTTTGGCATGACGACATAATATAAATCGTTTACAGGACGCTAGTATCAGCGATACATTTGTGGGAACTGCATATGGTAGTCACCTTGAACGGAGCTGCCATAGCAGCGCAGGCACCGTAGCCAATCTTGGTCCAACGCTTGGCTATAATGGCGCTGCATTGAATCAGTTATAGGATGGACATCAGTCCTACATTTCCTAACAGGCGTGAAATCCTAACAAGTCCTAACAGGCGTGAAATCCTGTTAGGACACGAGGGATCGTGCATCCGCTCTGCAACGTGTTCGCAGTTTTCGGCAGAGTGTGATATGTTTTCTGTGGATTAGTAGGAACAAGATATTTAGGGAGGCGAATGCAGTGCTCGACTCTTCCTCGTAAAGTCGGACACTTCAAAGGCATGAAAGTATTTACGCCACCAAAGAAAAAGAAAAGCTACGTTATCGAGAGAAACCAAATAAAACGGCTGTTATATTTATTTGTGTTGTGTGTGTTTTTCTAAGGGACATCCATGCAAAACGGCTGGGTTGTAGGAAGAGGAAGATGAAGCGATAAACAGCTAGTAACAAGGTACGAGCCACGCTTTGAGGCCACAACAACAAATATTTTTACAAAACTGCTTTATTGCGACAGCAATTATATGGACAATCCGGGAAATCTTTCGCCGGCGGCGTTACCGTGAGGCTCGATGTAAAGCCCAAGTGAATTTTATTAAGTGCAACAAACAGAGCCCATACTCGAGCTCGACGCATGGCGCACGTGCTTCATATCTGAACACATCAAGAACATGTGCCTACAGTACACTATGCGTGCAGTACACTGTGCATGACCGGAAGTTTTCGGGGGTCATTAGTGCACAGCGGCCACAACATTAACAAAAAGGGTCTACACAAGCAGCCACACGGGCGTTCCGCTTTCTTCGGGACTGAACTGCTTTCGGAAGCACCATGAGGCGTTAAAATTTTCGTTGAGAACATGTGGGTACGAAAATCAGTGAAAAAAAAAAAAGAAAACTTGCATATCACGCGCCCTGTGCGAATCTATGTTATGCGAAGCAGTGTGCGGGGGGGAGCCTTCCAAGTTTACGAAACGACCATGAGAGCGCCAAGACGTAGGTGGCTAGATATATACTCTCAAGATATATATATATATATATATATATATATATATATATATATATATATATATATATATATATATATATATATATATATATATATATATATACTCTCGCCAGGAAATGCTTCGCATTTCAAAAAGAAAGTTTTGTGTCCTGGGGGGCATCAACCAGAAGCTACCTGTTTCAGCACAGTTTAAGTGCGTTCAAGTTCGCGGCAAAAGAGAGCTGATAAAAACTCTTCGAGACTCTCTTTATAAAAAGGCAAAGTCCCGTCAAGAAACCTTTTGTAACAGTCCTAAGTCGATCACATGAAAATAAAAACGCAATGCATATTGCGAATGACCTTCCTCATTTCTACGTAATGACCCTGTCATCATAATTGAATAGTTTGCTTGTCTTTTGTGCACTACGCACTTTTTAACGTTAGTAGAAAGCTTTACTTTTAGTCAAGGTTCCGCTTAAGCGCAGTGGTTATATTTTCAATCAATTTGTCTTCTTTCCAGGGTTCCTACCAATATATTTTATTGTAATCATATCTTGCTTCAGATTGCCTGAGGCAAACCATTTAGGGAATTACAACTGTTTCTTTTTTTTTTCTAAATATATTGTCCCTTTCCAGTGATCACAATCACATAAACGACGAAACGCTAAACATAACTGAATATCAGCATAATAATAATGATATCTTTCCAAATTTCGAGATCATCAGGGTTTTTCAAAAATAAACCAAGGAAAATCTGTCGTAAGGTACTGATATCGCTGATAGAAACGTTTCGAAAGCTGTGTCAAACTCACAGCAACCGAAAGCTTGAAAGTGGCAAAATACTTCATTAATTAAAAAGTATACTCTCGTCAATCACCTTAATAATCTCTATGACGCTAGGCAGACAGAAATCGGCGTTTGTCTGTATAAAAAAAGAAAGCTGGGAAAATTTACCACCGAGACACTTGCTACATCGGTTGAATGTGCACGTGCTACAATGTTTGTATCACCGTAGAATTGGATATCATCATGCAGGCCCTCTGCCTGGTCACACTCACGAGCTCATACGATCGCTAGAATGATAAAAAAAACATAGGTATTGAGAACATTGGCAAATGCTCCTTGAAGTTGGCTTGCTCTTTAGCAGCCAGTTTAGTCATTTAAGCATTGTCTGGCCATATTCTAAGCGTTCTTGTTGTAAAACAGTGTTTGCACAAGGACATAAAACGCCTCATAAAAAGGTAAAACTCACTTCTCAAAACTCCGCGATTCAAGAATCACAATTAATTGCGCGAACGTAAAACGGCACCAAGACTGGCCAGATGTGTAACGGTGAATTTTTCCACGTTTGTCATGGCATATTAATCTTCCTAACGACAGTCAATGCGTGCAACGATAGCCATTAACGAAAAAGGAAGAAAATAGGCCAAGAATATCTACCATCACCTGACCTCGCGCAAGCTAGAACAGGATTGCCGGCACACTTAATCTTCATGTCAAGGGGACAAAGTTGACAAAAAAAGAACAGATACGAAACACGAAGCAGTTGCTGGATGCGAAAAGCAACTTCCAGACATGCAGCAGTGCATGCATGCACGCAGACTACACAAGATATATCACCTGTGAGTGCCAGCCACCCATCTCTGCCTTCTTTCTCTTCGTTTTTCTTGCCTTCACCGTGTCGTAAGTTCCTCGAAAGAGACTTCTCTTCTGGAGGCAGGTCCAGACCATTACCAGCTAGCTTTTCGAAGAAAGCAAAGTCATTTATCTTGTTTGTGCTTTTGCTTGCCACGACGCATCTTGCTCACCTGTGCATCGTTCTGCTCTTCTTCTCCTCCTCCTCGCCCACCCACCTCTCTCTGTGTCTGGCTTTTTCTTCCCTAAACGATCCCCCCTTTCCTACCATATCTATCCCCCCTTCCCTACAACCAATTCCACAACAAACTCTCGTTGCGAACGCAGTGTGCACAATAATGAAGAACGGCACCTTCTCCATCATCGCGCCCACCACAGCCACGTCTTACGCCACCCTGGCGTCGTACGCCAACACCTTCCGGATGCCCTTTGTGAGCCCCGCATTTCCACAGGTAAGAACGGGACTCGCGACAAGCCGCGCATTTCTCAACTCGAGGAAGCGAAACTTTCCTCGCTTTTGCCATTGATTTGTTTTCCGTGCTCTTCTTTCTTTCCGTCATTCTTTCTTTCTTGCTCTCTCTCTCTCACTCTCTCTCTCTCTCTCTCTCTCTTGGTTTCCTTCTTTCTCTCTGTCTTGGTCTTCGTGCACGTTTATTCCGGGCTGCCGCTCGCGTCCTCCATCATTTCGCAACCTTGCATCACTTCTTTTCTCCCGAAAACCGTGCACGTTCTTTTCTTTTTCTTTCTTGCTATCCTAGAAATAGAAAGCGCTCCTGCTCTAACATTTGAATCACCTTCGGTCCAATAGATAAATGTTTGTTTCGTCTCACTTTGGTAAATTTCTTTTTCGTGTCTATTTTGGAAAGATGCCTTCATTGCTAGGCCTTTTCGCAACCTTGCGCAGACAGATTCAGGTGCTGCGGTATTTGTGCGCCCCCCTTGCATTTGCGCGTGAAAGCAGAAATGTTTTGCTGCATTCGAGACCAGCGTTTACTCTCATAATAATTTGGACAGTTTTCTTTCACGCTTAAGAACTGTAAAAAAAGAGAAGAAAAAACATTTTGTCAAATATTTACCTGTTATTAGGCCCAGAATACAAAGTAAGATAGCTTTGGCTAGCTCCGCGTCAACTGTTGCGCGACATACCGCGCGTTTCAGGGACGACTACGTCTACCTATTAGGGTAAGGAATGCGAGATAAAACCAAATTTGTGACAACGATGCTCGATCGCACCCGCCGTGGTTGCTCAGTGGCTATGGTGTTAAGCTGCTAAGCATGAGGTCGCGGGATCGAATCCCGGACACGGCGGCCGCATTTCGATGGGGGCGAAATGCGAAAACACCCCTGTACTTAGATTTAGGTGCACGTTAAAGAACCCCAGGGGGTCGAAATTTCCGGAGTTCCCCACTACGGCGTGCCTCATAATCAGGAAGTGGTTTTGGCACGTAAAACCCCATATTTTAAGCAAGCTCGACGCCAGCGGAGGACATAAGCATTTACGAGATAATCACCAATAGCGCTGTTAGACCGCAGAAATTTCACTAATCAATTTTTTGATTGGTTACGTTAGGAGGCAATGTTACAAATGAAGGAGTCAGCCAGTGCAGAAAACGTAACCTTTTACAAGAAATTTCGTGCCTAGGAGGAGGAGAGAAAAGGACAGGGAAGGGATTTTCACCAGAAATGCGTTAGGTTGCCTACCCCACGCTTGGGGACGGGAAATGGGGAATATAAAGATGAGAAAGAGAGAGAGAGAGAGAGAGAGAGAGAGAGGAGGAGGAGGAGGAGGAGGAGGAGGAGGAGGAGGAGGAGGAGGAGGAGGAGGAGGAGGAATGAGGCAGTGAGTTGCGCGTACGCGCGCGGAGAGCACCATTAAGTAAAAGGCGTTCACAAATGCCAGTGTCTCTCACGAAACCCAAAAGTGCTTTCACAGTAGTGTGTGCCGACGAGCAATACGTGCAGTCTTCGAGTAGCGCCTGCACGGACAACGGCCGATCGTCCAGTCGTTGCAATGCAATATAAAGTGTTTGTCTTTCCGACTGAAATCGACGAGAGTGGCACAATAAGTGCTCAATTTTTATTTCGCTAAATAAATAATTTGGCACATATGCGTGCTCAATGTGTGCCGTGAAATGCATTGTTCTTCGAGCTAACGATTTTCAGCGCTGCCCTTTTCCGCAGTGAGGAAGTGCGTCAACTGTAACGGCCATGCAGCAACGATGCAACAGCAATGCTGCAGCAAGGCTCGGAATTTCTAGCGAAAGTTCGTGCTTCGAGCACTGGCTAACTTTACTTCTGCAATCACAACATGTCCTCACAAATAGGTCGAATGTCCTCGTAAATCACAAACTTAAACTATCCGTAATGATCACTGGTAAACTTGTTAAAAAAAATGGGATGGCCAATTAACACGCACATCTTGCAGTGCGCCGCTTCTCCAGAGCTTGGTCAGTATTTATCGCCATTTTGACGGGGATGTATTATTATTTATTAAAGTGACGCTTTCTTTTAGTCAAACTCGACATTGCCTTCAACTCCCCATATTTCTTGCTTGATTCGCATTCTCGCTATCATGTTTGCAGCATGCACCAACACTTTCGCAATTACCACAAGAGCAGCGACGTCGGTTCAAATTACGCATGCTTGAATTTGCTTCGTGTTCTCAGATAACGGACGTGAGACCGGCGCTGTACGGGATAAGCCTGCGACCCCGCTACCTGCCGGCCATTGTGGAAGTGATCAAGCACTACCGCTGGAAGAGCATCCTGTACCTCTACGACTCTGACGATGGTGGGTGCATGTTCGACTCGAATAATATTTACGTCCACCTCCTCTCTCTCTCTCTCTCTCTACAGAGCTACATATAGAAGGACTTACACCAGATAGGTCCTGCAAAATTCCGCAAGGTGGAGGAAGTGTCATGAAAGGGCAAATTGTCATCCACCCGAATGTAGCGCGAAGCTACATGTGTTCCCTTTGTAGCTTTGCGATAGATTCGCGTGGATCACGATTTTACCTCTCGTGACACTTCCTCCACCTTGCCGGATTGCGCAGAACCTATTTGCTAAATTCGTTCTCCCCGTGCTTAGAGTTGTCGATTAATTCGCCCTGACGTTGCGACCTGGTTGCCTCCTGGTTAGCTCATATGGTAGAGAAACCACCCCGGAAAGGTGTTGTTGCCGGATTCAAATCCCGGGCCACGACAAATTTTTTCTTCAACTGGAAGCTTTATTTCTTAGAAACCTTTAAGGGTTTGCTTTTAGCTTCGTGTCAAAATTCAGGTGGATGACTATTTTTTCCTTTTTCAAATCAAGGGATTGTGAAAAAAAAGTGTTTTGAAACAGCTCGAGCAGCTCGTGGATAAATTCGGAACGGCAACAGTACTTTAATGAAACAAAGTAATATTGCACAGACGCCAGGACCCGTGTTTACAAAACTCCGTTACGCTAGAATTGTTCCTAAGAGAAAATTTTAGCGAATCCTGATGCTGGACATGTTATTACAGAAGGCGCATGATCAATGGAAAAGAGCACTTGCGAAAGAAAAGCTTGGTGAATTCGTTCGCGGATTACTGTAAAATAAGTACACTAGGAAACAAAAAGAGCGATGCAGATAACAATAAAGATTGACAAAATCGCTATAATTAGGTGACAATGATTAAAATGTTTTTGTCAGAACAGAAAAGCTAGATTTAAGCACGCTAAACGGTAGTATTAGCCTTAATATAGCAGTAAAGTATCCTTCTAAACTACCATTTGCATATACTGGCCGGAAAAATACATATATTACTAGCAGACAGGAGAACTATGAAGGCCGAAGTTTTCCTTTGAGTTTTCTGCCTAATATGCGGTACCTAGCTGTGCGTGATTGTGAAGTCGTGAATTTCAAAGTAATTTTGCGCGTTAGAACCAAGAAAAAAAAAACGTTTTGATTACGTATTCAGAAAAAGCTCCTTATGCTAAAGCTGTTAGTACGCGCATATGTCAGTCAATCCTCATGTCGGACGTACCATTGGCGAAACCGGCCGTTCAATGCAAGTGGTCCTTACAAACTAAAACCTCTCTGAAGTCGGTCACTGAAGCCTCGCTAAGTTTGAATGTTTGGCTGCTTTGTAACTTAGTGTATAATCCTTGTTCACCCCCAAAAAAAGAACTCAGCGCTCTTCCACCCTGTGAAGAAGGATGACCAGCCAACCTGTGTATGTGGGCCCCTCAATGGCGAACTGCACCTTCACCACGGGTCGGCCCGGTATTGCACTATCTCCGGATCCCCACGTGTGGGAAGTGCTTAATTTGTAAACGGTACAGGTGTGGGTATGTGTTCGTTTGCAGGCGGTGCCAGTCCCTAGCCTGGAGTTTATTCAGAGCTTTGTGTGGGGGAGCGTACTGTGTTCTTTCGAGACGTTGGTCCAACAAATACTGCAGGACCAATGTCTCGAAAGAACACAATACACTCCCCCCATAAAATGCTCTCAATAAAACTCCAGGCTAGGGAATGGAGCCGTGTGCAAGCAAACACATACCCACACTTGTCCCGCCTACACGCCATCGCCCCAGACAGACATGCGTCCCGGACAAGTCCCTGGCGTAGCAAACACACAGCGACACTCATGCACATAAAAAACGAATGCGCCGGCCGTCCGGACGAGGAAATCTCGCCACGAGTGACAGCACACACACTCACTACGTGGTCTTGGGAGGACAAGACTGTCCGAACTGGACCTGGGAAGCCAACTGGCGACCCTTGACCAGGCCCGGCGAGCCGCGATTGCCTGTGGAGCCCTGTCAGAGGGAACCACCCGGAAATGAACCGCGCATAGATTTCTGTATTAATAAAGTTTTACCCCCCCCCCCCTTGACGCCTGCTTCACCTCCCCCGCAGGTCGGCCCCGGTATTGCACTATCTTCGGAATCGGTTCACGTGTGAAACATTGTTGGTCTACGCGCGGACGCGATCCGCCAGATCGTGCCATAGACAACTTCACTATAAAATGAACTTCGTCTTTATATGCTTCGGCACAAACTCAAGCACTGGGTATGCTCATACAAGTTATATCGATCGAGATAAGTTACAATAAATGGGTGGAAAGTAGTTTGAACTTGAAGCGTCTAGAGTTGAAAGAAAAGATTATCATTTAGGCTATACAATAAAACCAACTTTCGTTTCCCGTGCTGTTATCTCTCCCGCAAACATTTCGCGCTTTCGTTCGACATGGCCTAACAGGACTGTCAAAGCGCCTTTCAAAATGGAACAAGCTGTCAAAAAAGGCTTGCACGCTCGTCGAGCCCTATTCAAATCACATTGCTCACTTCCAGACACGTGCGTTCTATCCTTGAATGTCGTCTTGTCTTGGCTCTTCGGCTGTCTCCTATTTGAGCTGAAAAATCGCGCTTCATCAAAACCAACTGGCTCAACAGTACATTCTCGCAACGTACGTTCACTTGGTTCTACCGCTTTTTTTTTTTTCTCGTCCTGAGTCGCGAACTTCATATTTCGGTAATCACACTCCAGAAGCAACACAAAAGATGGCGACAGCAAGGAAAGCTTTCATCCCTGTGTCGAGTTACACCAGCCGGGCGTAATTCCGTGCCAAAAGTTTTCGCTCCCGCATAAACCCGGTGACACGTCCGCTGCCCCTGAGGCGAATATGGCAGGATACGCAGCCGTGACTCAGGTCCGCTTCTTCTGTTCTCGCGCACCACCCGCACAGAGATCCCAATTTTCTCCGGTTCAGGGCGCGAGCACGGTGCCCTTTTGCGTAGCTGGGGGGCCAAACCCTGTCGAAGCGGACAGTTCTTGGAGAAAAAGATCAGTCTCCGAATGCCGCGGAAACTTGTTCCGAGGAACTTAACAAACCGAAAAAGGAAAAAAAAAAGGAACGACGGCAGAATGAAAGAACGAATTCGCGCTCCCTTCTTCGCTGCCCCCTGTTTCTGTATGGGGCCCGGCCGCAGCGTCCCAGCAGCACATTTCTTGCCCTGCGCCTCCTCAATCGAGACCACGCGGCGGCTCCGTTTGATTACGTGCCGCGGAATCTGAGACAGTGAAAATTTTCTCACCGCGTCTTCGACCTTTTGCGTGTCCTCTCTTCACGCTTTTTTTTCTTTTCTTTCTCGTTTTTCTTCCTGACTTCTTGCTTTCCGCATTCTCGGCTGTTATTGCTGGGCGTCCGAGATGAGATTTCTCTTTCTCATCGTCTCCTTCTTACTCACCCGCTCGCTCTTTTATGCTCTGCGGTCTTCGTGCCCGCGCCTTGAAGAGCTGGGATCGATAAAGAAGAACCGTGTTTTTGCATGCCATCCCTTCGATCAAGCCTTATAACGCAGGCTGCTTCCCCGAGAACCGTTCGCAGCTGAGTTAACAGCTCAGCTCTGTGTCACGGTAATCGTCCGTTTTCTTGGAAGGCAGACGTCCCGAAACAACAGCGATGTCATTCAGTTCTCTTTGTCTTAATTAGCCTTGCTTCTTTTTTGCAATATTTCCTTTCCTTTAAATTCCGTGAGTGACCGAAAACTATGGCAGCATAAGGTCTCCGTTAGGACAATACTTTTGCTTTCCATTTATGACTGCCTGAAAAACGCACTCAAGCATATATTCCAAAGGTCATATGGTGGAAAATCACTGCATTGTCTTTCAGGCATGGCTGACTTTCGACCGCAGTGTATATAATGTACTTAGCGCCAAAGTGTGCGGCTCTGCTCTCAAGGGAAGGCTGTCCAAAGTATGCCGTGACTAATGTATTTTGACTAAACTTTTGCATTTATATCATTCTTCCAAACGTAGCGTCTTTCTAATCAGGTTGTAAAGGATCAAAGGTCATAACTATTGAAAGTAATTATTTTCAAAGCCGGGAGTCATCGATTGCTGCGCACTTAGAGACACACTTTACGGCTTATAAATGTGCTAAGATGTGAAGTAAACAGAGAGAGAGTATAAGATTAAAACGAACAAGTGTGCGCGAGTTCAGTTTTCTCTCTCTCGCTTTCTTTCTTTCTTTCTTTCTTTCTTTCTTTCTTTCATTCATTCATTCATTCATTCTATCTATCTATCTATCTATCTATCTATCTATCTATCTATCTATCTATCTATCTATCTATCTATCTATCTATCTATCTATCTATCTATCTATCTATCTATCTATCTATCTATGCAACTAGCAAGTGATTTCTAGCTTTCTGTCGGTCGGTCCCTCAGTCAGTCACTCGTACAGGTCATACTGCACTGATATGTGATAGGCACATCGCTAATCCAAATCGCTCTTCTTGTCCACCCCCCCCCCCTCCCTATACAAGTTGCATGTACAAGGCAGATAGAGCTGCATTCTTTCTTTCTTTCTTTCTTTCTTTCTCCTTTGATAACCTGAACACGACATCAGCTATGTTGTTTGTAATAAACAAAAGGCCAAATGACATCTGGTGGTCACACCTGCACTGTTCAAGCTGAAACTGAAAGCAACAGAAAGCGATCAACTAAAGTGTGTGTGTGTGGGGGGGGGGGGGGGGGGGGGGGGGGGGGGAATCAATGAGCAAGGAGCCAGAGAGATCGGCAAAATCAGAAGTCACTGCTACCTGCTCTATTGGCATTCGCGAAAATCAACCTAATAGATAAAAAAAATGTTTCTACGAGAAAAAAAGAGAAACAGAGGGGAAACAAGAGATACACTGGAACAAGCGTAATGACCAGAACGGGAGGCTCGAACACGTAGCACGCACACGGAGAGGACGAGGAAAGCATCCCGAATGACCCTAATTATGTAAACCCAACAGGCCCGACATTTGGGCCGCCCTGTCACTAAGAGGCTCGCCAAATAAAGAGTACGACACGGGCCAGAAAGTCAGAGATGTGTTCCCAGGACACTCGGTACACGTGGCTCCTCCGACGTCTTCGTTGCGCACTATCACGAGTCATCCGCCATTAGGGGCGAGAAGAAAGAAAGCGACCAGCGAGCCGTAACGAAAGCTCGTCGCAGTGTCCCGCTCCTCTCTCTCTCTCTCTCTCTCTCTCTCTCTCTCTCTCTCTCTCTTTCTCTCTTCCCGTCTTCTTCCTTGCCGTGGAACCGGCGTCGGTTTTCCTTGGTCCTAATCTCCGGGGTCCCACGGTGGCTGCCGCGGCAGGCTCCTTTTGCAGGGCCACGGAGCCCGCGCCTTCCCGTCGCTTTCATTAACAACGCCGCCGTGTCGGAGCAGGCCCTCGTATAGCTGCCGGAGTACCGCAGTCGACTACGGTGTCCTCTTCGGAGCCCCTGCCTCATACCGCACGTATCACCAGCTCCTCCTCCTTCCGCCCCACTACGCCCCCCCCCCCCCCCCCCCCCACCCGGTGCTACTTCCTGCCGGAAACCGTAGAAGCTTGAGAGCAGGCTGGAAAGCTTTCTTTCATTATCGGTTGCTGCGGTGATATTAGGCACCATTACGCGTCACCTGCCTGCAAACTGCCTGTGTGTTTGTTACGCTTCTTTTATTGCGACTTACGTCTAAAGTCTGCGGTGTGCGTGTCGCAGGGCGAATGTCCATAGAAAGTGATGAAAGGGCCATTTGGTGACACGAGCGATTGCAGATAGTTATGCTTCCGTGTGGTGTGACCGCTTGGAACTTGATGGCCAAAATAAGGGACGCTGAGCACCAAGAAATTTGGAAGGGACGTATAAAAAATTAAATGCGTGTGCACTCTTTATGAAGCTTAGGTAAAAGCGATAAATAAACACCCAGCTGCTTCCCATCCTCCTCCTCATCCGATGATTTCATCACGAACACTAGCTATCAGTATCAACGAGTGCTCCTGGGTTTATTCCTCCTGCAAGGTACTCCTAAAGCACTAGAAAATGTAGAAAACAAAAATTAGCCTCTTTCATTTTTTCATCTTTCATTTGAATGTTTACGTAAGGCATATTTGCAGTCGTGAGCTTCCGCATTTGATGCCTGTTTTCTAACGGGTATTCTCCCTCAAAGCATTAGGCTTGAGTCAGCCTCCATGAGCATCTCGTGCCTAATAACCAGAGTGGCATGGAGTGCCGAGGAAGTGATGTGTTGCCGCCGCAAACTCAGAAGCCTCGTTTGTCCTCAGACTCAATATACTGGCACCTGCTCCGGACACATTCGAGGGTTGTCACTGGTCGGTTGCAGGCCGCCAGGCCAGCTGACGTCAGGTGCCATGGCCATCCGAAGCAGAAGACTTCTGAGACAAACTTCGTGTCCTACTTTGGCAATGTCTTTCTACAATATCAGAGAAAGCTAAATGTACAAGTAATGCAATTACGATTGCTCTAATCCTTTTTTAAGTAGACGTATTGCCATCCAAGCGCAATAGCGTTATCAATTCTAAAATTTTCATCCTTCAACGTGTTAAAAAATTTCAAATATTGCAACGAGTAACCATTTGATTCACTTTCTATTTCGACAGTGAGCAATCGTTGGTGAACAGAAACCAAGCACCCATGTGCATGCTATTTCTGGAACATGTCTGCAACTTTTTCATTTCTGATAGTGCTTATCGGCATTTAGCGAGCCACTTACACTTGCAAAATTACCGCTGCCTAGGATCACTTCCCGTAGCATTTTACTGTGGAAGCCATTACGGTGAGGTTGACTGACTGACTGACTGACTGACTGACTGACTGACTGACTGACTGACTGACTGACTGATTGATTGATTGATTGATTGATTGATTGATTGATTGATTGATTGATTGATTGATTGATTGATTGATTGATTGATTGATTGATTGATTGATTGATTTCGAGTTACACAGAAGTCGCAAGTAGTTGTCTCCTTGTTGTGGGGATGGTCGATTAATTTTTTGTTCGATCAACAATTAATTATTCATCGTTTTGGTTTTTAATCGAGCAATCACTTTTGATGCAGGGTTCTTAATCGATTAATTGATTAATCGAAATGTTTGCCGGGAACCTTTGAAAGGTTTAAACACAGTCATGTACATTTTTAGGGACCCATCTTAATGTTTGAGAGGCGTAACCAAGTCAGAAATACGAGTGTATTAGCTACGAGGTCTTTGAGTGGCGCCCTCTAGCGTGTGACGCCAGAAGGGAGACTCCACTGCCGCGCCGTGCGCGCACTCCCTGCGTGAAGGCAACTTGGCGCTGTCGGTCAACCGGCTCTGCTCGAGTTTTTGAAATGCGAGTCTGCAGGTTTGTAGAACAGTAAATACGGAGCGTTGCGAGACACTATTTCCTGCGAAATCAAGAGGAGTTGCCGTCGTCACCCGACTTAGCGTCGATTGCTCCTGGCGTCCTCTGCCGTAGTCGCCAGTGTGTGCACGTTCCTGTACGGCTTTGGTTTCTCGTCATTGTTGTTCGGTTGTCGCGGCGCACTCATAATGGTTTGTCGGCCCCTTTGTCGACGATGAACTTCCGCATTTAGCCTTCAGCTACTGCGTCTGCACTGTAGTACTGCGTTCGTCTGTCCAGCGCGTGCGCGTGTTCGGTCGCCCTCTCCATTTGCAACCGACATTCTGATTTTGCCGCTGATCAGCGCGTCAGGCTCATCACGAAAGACGTTTGATGCCATTCTCAGGAAGTGAGGTAATCGCTACAGTGCATTAATGGATGCACTGCGATGCGTACCGACCTGTTTATCGCCATCTTATGCAACGTGTATTCTCGTGCAACGTTTATGTTGATGCACTCACACCATTTTCTATCAGATACGAATATGTTTCGCCTACCTACGCTACGAATTGAGCACACGCAGCCAAGGTGCCACAGTGCATCATGGCCACTGTAAGTCCGTTGTGGCATTCTCTGGCAACGTTCGTTTCTTCTATATACTATGAGACCCTCACTGCAATATGTACTCTGCCAATAGCGTTGCGAGAGACTATTTCCTGCGAAATCAAGCGGAGTTGCCGCCGTCACCCGACTTAGCGTCGATTGCTCCTGGCGTCATTAGCACAAGAACTGAGCAGTTGATGAATGCCGCTTCCCGTAGGCATCGTCACAATAAATACACCAAACCCGTGCAAGGCAGTCAAAGCACCCTATCGCCTCTGTTAGTCAGGAACGAGGAGGATGCGAAGGCCTCGACCACTTCCCGCCGTAAAAACCTCCTGTTCATGATACTAGTTACACTGAAGGATCACGGATGGATTAGAGGCGCACATTGGCTGCAGTGTACGAGTCCTTATCCTGCTTGTCATCCCTGACTTACTAACTTTATGCGTAGCTTCGAGCGTGCTGCGCGGATTTCGTAGTTATAGAGAAAGTCTACCTTCTCTTAAGTCCGTCAACTTCACGCATGAATTCTTCAAATTGCAGGACTCTGCAGCAAAAGTCTAGAGAGTGTTCAGAACAATAAGGAAATAGACTAAGAGTAACACAAAAGCGCAAATAATGAGCACGCCAACCTAATCTTTAACGATATTCAGGGACGAAATGAATGCTCCACGCAACGTACAACCGTAAAGCGCTGCGAAAAAAAAAAAAGAAGCCAGAAAAATTCTGTACGTCGAATATGCCGAGTGGCTGCGCTTTAACAGGTGATTTTACCACTACGCAACAAAGTGCACATGTAAACGTTCCTTTCAGCGTGTCGTGCGAAGTTCTAATATTCTGTTTCGTTTAGTTTTTATTTCTTAGCATACCTGAACACTGAAAGGCTTATTTTTCACTTCGTTACTAAGCCTATGTTAACGGACAAAAGTTTCTCTAGTGCCCGTGCGTTTAACGAAAAACCGTTAGCCAAAGAATGCACACATCGTGGGAGCGACTAATTTAAACCGCTTTAATTACGTGCCACGGATGAAGCACTCCGCGCGTCACTAGCAGCCTTTGATGCTGTCGTTTCCCGTTATTCCACGTCGTTTACAAGATTAATGTTACAAGACACACAGAAAGAGCAAGAGAATGTTCCGTCGCCTACGTGTATGCCTCGCTTCAGCTAGAAAAGCTTTCGCTTGTGCGCCATTGAGGCTTAAGTTACCCACGACTTTCGGAGTTCCTTGCTTGAACCACTAATTCTCTTTCAAACTAAAGGCGTCCAATGGTTTAGGCATACCAAACCAGGTCATGTCAAGGCAATGCATATTTGACAGTTTTAGAGTAGCGTTCGCAACCAAAGGTAAACGCATTACGTACGTAAAGAAATAGCGTGGTCCTCACTGCGCATGCTCCGAACTTTATCGGGTTTCTGTGGTTTACGTGCGCTATGATAACGTACGTTATATTGTGAGTTTAACGCTCGTAATGCTTACGGAGGCTAAGAAATAGCGTTGTCCAACATGGCGGCACCCATGGCTCCCGCTTCAGCGGGAATTCTGGCCATATAGCTACGCTGTTACTCGCGTTGATCGCCAGTAACTATTCTAATGAGCTTTTCTCTTTCTGTAAACTCACCTAAAAGGTTATTTATGAGTGCGTAGCGCATCCATTTTCTGAGATAGTTCGGCAATTCTGGCGCCCTTGGGCCTGACGAGACGCGCCCGCATAGCAACAACAGGATGGTTGCTAACGGATTGTCTTGGCTTGGATACGTTTGGCACGAGGCACCAGACGGCGTTCTGCTTTATAACGCCTTCCTTACGTTTGCGTTCCCGTGCGGTACACTAAAGGACTTGAAAGGACGCGCACCGTAATGTCCCGCAATGGTGATTACGTTTAACGTAGGTAAGGCGACAAACGCTATTCTAAAACTGTCTATTGCCACGTAGTAGTGACGGTTAAAAAACAAAACAGGAGAAGAACTGTCAATAGCTTATCTTTTTAGTGGGCAAAGTAGTACCCACAAAAGCGAGTTACACTCAAAGCACAGCGACAGTGGCGAGCACAGTCGGCGTATGGCGAAAATACCATCTGCCGGTCAGGCGCATCGGCTTTTATACGTGAGTCATCGAAGCTTCCACAATAATCGCTGGCGCTCGCTTGCCTTCCAGAAAGTACTTCACAGTCCGCGTCGCACGTAGAGTCAGATTACACAAGCTTCGGTGACAACAGACAGCGCATAGAACCATCGATAACATTCCAGGAGGTTACAAACATGCAGGCGCGTCTTACGCTAAGCGATAACCTTAAATTGTTAGTGGCTGAAATGAAGTCTCCGAGAAAAGGATAAATAAGTACACGTGTGAATGTTGTGAATTTTCTTTGGAAAATTTTTACAGTCGCGTGCGCTTTCGGTTGCGGAAAATGTTGGTTGCGATAAAAAAGGATTGCCCTCTGTTTTACGCGGTTTGAAAGGAGGCATGTTGCTATTACGGCGAAGCTGTATATTTCTACCGTCCTAGGAAATTTTCGGGTCATTGGGGTAAGCAAAAAACTCCCCACACGGGGGCCGATTCCGGAGATAGTGCAATGCCGGGCCGACCCGCGGCGGAGGCGAAGCAGGCGTTAAGCACTCCCCATACGTGGGCCGATGGTCATCATTCTTCACAGAGTGGAAAGGCACTGAGTTGTTTTAATCACGAAAGCATGCGTTCTTCCTTGCAAGCAATACATTGAAGGCTCGAAATATGTGCAAGGCCTAACAAACTATTCTAAGTACTGCCACGCATGTTTTACATGCTCATCTCATAAGCATCATCACCAGATCGGGCGTCCATTTTTCTGGCTGGGTGTGTGTAGAAGACGACGTGAACGACGTTGGTGGTTGTGGCTCCGAGTAGAAGAAGGTGCGGCTCTTGATGCGTGGAGTCAAAGAGCAACTATTTGCCGGCCTTGTGCGTAATCCTCCAACCACTGTAGCACAGTTGCTTCGTCAGGCATCAACCATGGAGAGGATGCTTCGGCAGCGGTTGTCGCAATGTGAGCGTCTCACAGCCACCGCCTGTTCCCTCGCGACAGGAAACGAAAATGAAAGTCTATCTCGGGGAAACTAGGGGGTGAGGCCGATATCCGCGAAACTGTAAAATTTTCTCCCTCGACGCAACGTGTGACCAAAGAGCAACCGACAAGCGACCGACCAGTTTCCGACGTCTCATCTGATACTACAGTTTCCGCTGATATTACGGTTTCACTTGATGACCATCAATTAACTGCTCTCGTCGACACCGGTGCCAATTATTGGGTTATCAGTGGTACATTCTCAGCTGCACTGCGGAAGGTTACGACGCCTTGGGAAGGTCCCCAGCTGCGCAGAGCCGTTGGTCACGTTGTAGAACCAAGAGGGTGATGCACGGCGAGAATTCAAATCCGCAATTGTGCCTTTATCGACTCTTTCGTCGTACTGCCTCCTTGTTCTTGGGAAATAGTCTTGGCGATGGATTTCCTTCAGGAATATCAAGCCGTCATCAATCTGCGAAACCTACTCTTTACAATCTCTAGCCAGCGTACCGCACCACCGGATGAATACCCCTCAGAGTGCACAGTGCTGAGGGTCGTTGTATCGCAGAGTTGCAGTACCACCGCGGAGTAGCATATTCCTTATCGTCGAGTGCGAGTACAATCAAAATGTACCTGGAATCACGGAAGGGAACGTTTCCGTTCTATTAGGTCAACAACTCTGATTCGCAAGATGTGTTGCTGAACTCCGCCGCAAGCAAACGGCGATCGTGGTCACGAATTTAAGTGGACAGTTCCAGCATTTGGTTCAGTGCAGTGCTATAGCGCACTCCGAACACTTCGATGTATCTGAAGACTATGCGTCTTTGACACAACTGTCGATAAGCAGCACCCATGACACAAAGGCCGTCGGTGCCATTGATGTGAGCCCGTACCTAGCTCCGGCTCAAAAAGAGAATCTCCTCAGTCTTCTGCACTCGTTCAAAGATTGTTTTGTGCGACTTCGCGAGTAAAACAGACTCCGCTCACGAAACACCGCATCATCACTGGGCCGACCGTGAAGCACATGCACCAACATGTCTGCCGGGTTTCCCAGAAGGAGCATGATGCCTTTCCTAACCACGCCAGGCAGATGCTCAAACACGACATTATACACTCTTCCACTAGTCCGTGGGCATCATCGCTTGTGTTGGTGAAAAAGAAGAATGACAGCCTACGTTCTGCGTGGATTACCGCAAACTCAACCGCGTCCCAAAAAAAGACGTTTATCCATTGCCGCGCATTGATGACTCCTTAGATGGCCTCCGGCATGCCTGCTATTTTTCGTCCATGGTCTTACTCAGTGGCTACTGGCAGACTGAAATGGATGAGCTAGACAGTGAAAAGACTGCCTTTATGTTCGTGTGTTCGTGCTACGATGAGTGTCCTTAGCTCGCGAAATTTTTTTGTGTGGTGTTCTATACTGCTCGCACAAAAGCGCTTTTTGTTGTTTCCTATTCGCGCATACCATATATGGTCTCCTCTTATTAGTCCATCGCCCTTGCATTGAGGTCTGTCAAAACCACATGTGGGGCACATACCGTGAAATCAAGCGCTTTATCAGGCAATCTGTGCATAAACTTTAGTGGCTTAGTGGCAGCGGCTAGCGCCAAGATTGGCCCCATCACAATGGGAAACATTTGCTAGGCCCAACGTCAGGCAAGTAAATGGTGGCCAACCGAGCCACGTGTGGCCCATGCTTGACCATTTCGGTTGGCCGTTCTTTGGGATTGACATTGGCCAACGATTATGGTGCCAACCTAGGGCCGATCATTGTTGCCAACCCGACCGGCTCCAAACCTGTCAAGGTCCATGACAATATCTAGATCGGCCCAAGTATGGACCTACATTAAACCTAGCATGGCGTCGGACAATTTGAGCTTTGCCCAGGTTGGGCCTACGTCGAACCTAGCATGGTCCATGACAATTCAAAGGTTGGCACATGTCTGGGCTTACACCGAACTTAGCACTGCCCACGAAAATTTATATGTCGGCTCATGTCTAGGCCTACATCAAACCTAACATCCAAGTTACAACAATGGACATTTTATGGACATCCACTGTCCATAAAATCGATATCCTAGAAATGGGTCGAATATGCCCTGCGGACGTCTCCCACATGACCGTTTGGCCGCATTTTCCATGCCCTGCTGCCATCCCTTGCATGTCCGTGAGGGACATCATAGGGACATGCTGGGTACATTTTGCGGACATGTCAGGGCCTTTTGCACATTGTTCGCCATAATATCTGTAACGGCCGCAGCGCAAGCAACGGGCAGAGTGCTCACGCATGAAGAACAGATACATCTTGTGCACACGTTATGCGCGCACGCATGTGCGCAGAAGTGCAGCGTACTCGTCATTCTTCTAGGCCTTGCGCCAAGCGCGAGTGGCTCATTGAACTAACTGAAGTTCTTAAAGTAAATTGCGCCAGAAAATTTGTAAAGGACGACGTACAGAAACTGCAGATACGATAAGTTCGGATTGCAACTCGACATGCGAGAAAACACAATTATGTTACGAAGAAACTCAAAGAGAAAGCCTCAATTGGAGAAAAAATACACGTATGCCGAGAAAGTTCCGTATGGGATAACCTTGGGATATCCGTAGTGGATATATATATATATATATAGTCATATCATAACCGTTTGATTCTGTCGAAACCTCAGCAGTCATAGAGGCATTAGGGAATCAGGGTGTAGACGAGCCGTATGTAAAAATACTGAAAGATATCTATAGCGGTTCCACAGCCACCGTAGTCCTCCATAAAGCAAGCAACAAAATCCCAATAAAGAAAGGCGTCAGGCAGGGAGATAAGATATCTCCAATGCTATTCACAGCCTGTTTACAGGAGGTATTCAGAGACCTGGATTGGGAAGAATTGGGGATAAAAGTTAATGGAATACCTTAGTAACTTGCGATTCGCTGATGATATTGCCTTGCTTAGTAACTAAGGGGACCAATTGCAATGCATGCTCACTGACCTGGAGAGGCAAAGCAGAAGTGTGGGTCTAAAAATTAATCTGCAGAAAACTAAAGTAATGCTTAACAGTCTCGGAAGAGAACAGCAATTTACAATAGGCAGCGAGGCACTGGAAGTCGTAAGGGAATACATCTACTTAGGGCAGGTAGTGACGGCGGATCCGGATCATGAGACGGAAATAATCAGAAGAATAAGAATGGGCTGGGGTGCGTTTGGCAGGCATTCTCAGATCATGAACAGCAGGTTGCCATTATGCCTCAAGAGAAAAGTATATAATAGCTGTGTCTTACCAGTACTCACCTACGGGGCAGAAGCCTGGAGGCTTACGAAAAGGGTTCTACTCAAATTGAGGACGGCGCAACGAGCTATGGAAAGAAGAATGATAGGTGTAACGTTAAGGGATAAGAAAAGAGCAGATTGGGTGAGGGAACAAACGCGAGTTAATGACATCTTAGTTGAAATCAAGAAAAAGAAATGGGCATGGGCAGGACGTGTAATGAGGAGGGAAGATAACCGATGGTCATTAAGGGTTACGGACTGGATCCCAAGGGAAGGGAAGCGTAGCAGGGGGCGGCAGAAAGTTAGGTGGGCGGATGAGATTAAGAAGTTTGCAGGCATGGCATGGCCACAATTAGTACATGACCGGGGTTGTTGGAGAAGTAAGGGAGAGGCCTTTGCCCTGCAGTGGCCGTAACCAGGCTGATGATGATGATGATGAAGAAGCCAGCAAACACAGACATCAAGGACAAAATAGGAGAAATTACTTGTGCTTAATAAATGAAATAAGGAAACGATAAATTAATGGAAATTAAAGTGGATGGAAAAACAACTTGCCGGTTCGGTTCTCACCTGCGGCAAGTTGTTTTTCCATCCACTTTAATTTCCATTAATTTATAGTTTCCTTATTTTCCTTATTTCATTTATTAAGCACAAATAATTTCTCCTATTTTGTCCTTGGTGTCTGTGTTTGTTGGCTTCTTATGATATGACTATATATATATATATATATATATATATATATATATATATATATATGGCCACGATGGTCGGCAGCCGACCTCCCCCCCAGCAGTTTTCCAACGGCCAGCCGTCGGCAGATTCCGCTCGGGATGACGTGACGCACTCTTTCCTTGGCTCCTGTTTGTCACCGCGGCTAGCTAGAATTAGAGCGCTTTCTGCGCTCTCAGCAGGAACTACTACGAAGTTTCATGCCGGAACTGCGCTCCGCAAACCTTACCCCGGAAAAAAAGAAAGAAAAGAGAAAACGTTTGATTTCTCTTCTTTCATCAGTAAATGAGGGGAAAATACCATAGCGCAGTGCAGAGCGCAGGCTCAAATGGCAAGAATGCCCCAACTTTCATCTAAGCTCGCAAAATGTGTAGCATTCCTTTCCTATGTAGATTTCTTTTTTTTTTTTGCGCTGCGATCGAAGATGAAAATTTGCGCAGCATTCCTTTCCCTCACTGCGTCCTCCTTACAAGCGCGGTTTTCTTCGCCGTTAAAAAAGCCGCGAAACTACGGTGACGTGAAAGGGGACGCAAGGAACAAATAACGATAGTTCTAAAAAAAGACAATTTTGAAAAAGATAAATGAAAAAAAGACAGGAGGCCGCACTGCCAGGCCTATAGCTGGGTGCCCGTTTGCGGCCTCGAAAATCGCTCCGGCGAATGCGAAAAACCGCGAGCCCATTAGTCGACGCAGCGCGCCGCCGCTGAGCGTGATACACCGCAGGCAGGAAGACAAGGTATATATGTACACGGCCGGTGTCAGAGTGCAGCGTCTGTCACCGCAAAAAGCGGCGCGAAGGCAAAAGTGAGCGCGTTCACCAAAGCTTATCCGCGTCGGAGAAAACGGGGCCGGCCGTGCACGCCCTAATTGGAATGCATGGCATTGGTGAAGCGCGCGCGCGGAGGTCAGAGGCGACCCGTGCAATCAGAGAAGGCACGTCGTACCCAGGCGCCGTCGTCGTTTTCGTTCCGAGACACGGGCGGAACGGGTAACCGCTCGTGCAACCGCAATCCCGGTCGTTCGCGCGCTTGGCGGCGAGAATAGGTGATACGCGAAATACTGGACGCACGCTTTTCCGCACTATTAGCGTTGCCCGACACGAGATGGCCGACCTCGCCCGCTTACGGCACTGCTGAGCCGAAGGTTTCAAGGCTAGGAAGATATGGCGGCAGGGGACAGTGGCGCCGGCTCGAGCACGCGCGCGCTCTTGATTTCAGCTGCTCTAGGGAAACGTCCGCCAACTCGTGCGGGCCAAACTATAGATTAGTGGGGGGTCCCTTCAAATGAGAGCGTTCGTCGCGGTTTCGGCAAAGAGGAAGAGGAGTGTTCCTCGGTGCAGGCGAAGCTGCTGCATTGGAAAAGTTGCCGGATATCGCTCCTCCCCAGCGCCACTCCAATAAAGGGCCGCATAAGGTCTGATGCTTATCGCGTTCCATCTGGTAACACAACGCCATCTGGTGCTGTTGAATAAGAGAATGCTAATGACGAAGAAGGATTTGAACCGAGGCGCAACAGGTTGCGCGCGATCCATTGCACCTCGAGCCACTCGACTCACCATTCACACTCTGGCGCTCTGTACCCCAGCAGGAAATTTAGAAGGAGCCGTGGAGTCTCTGTCTCCTAAATATCCAATGTCCTTGCGTGAATAAAATGCCACTCGGGCTTGCGTGTGGGACCATCGCGCGCTTCGGTCCACCTGTTAACACTTTACGTTCTGTGTCAAATTAAGGGCACTCTAACAAATAACTGTTGAGAGAGGTAGCTTCCAAGAGGGTTACTATGTATAGGCCGACTGCTTTGGTAGCTATACTGGTTGAACTTGCTAGATGGGATGTCGGCAGAACCCTCACATTATCACTAAATTGAAAGGCAGTGATAGCTGTAGCTAGCTATCGCTACGCCAGTGACTATTAGACAGAGGCGATGCTGTGGACTTACTCAGTGTGTGATCGTGGGCTTTGGCGCAAGAAAGACTGATTCTAGATGTCCCTTTTGCAACAACTGCATGAACTTGGCTCTTTTCGGCACTGGATCAGCGCCAAGTTCGGTGTAACAGTGCAGGACAGGACCTGAAGCGTCGTCGTTGTGTGTGCGTCGTCCAGCTCTTGGTGACATCGAGCAGTACTTGTTGGAGTGTCCTGAATTTGCTACATAACGCAATTTAAACCTCCAATAGATGAACGCAAACGTAGAATATGCCCCCGCACAAGCGCCAGCGATATATTTCTTACCGTTAAGGCATTTCATATTTAAGAGGGACGTCCTTCACAAGATCCACGACGATACAGAACTGTACTGTGAATGGTGAGCCCTGTGGATGGTGGGGAGGGAGCAGCAGGGCGAAGTGGGATGCTTGGCACGCAGTATGCTGCACCCCGGCGGAACTCTAAGTTCTCCCTTAGTGTTGCCTGTATGCGTTGTGACGGGCCTCTCGATCTAAGCTCGATCAATTGATAAGTCCGTGCCGCTCTAGCAGAACAATTGCCGGGCAGTTTTTTTTTTTTTTTTGCAAAGCTACGTTCGCCTGCAGCTAGCAACACTCGCCCTCCTGATATCTCTTTCTTTCTCTGGCTTGTGTAACAAACAGCCTGCGCCAAACACGGTACATGCATTTAGGCTTGTAAGCCGGCTTTCTTGTCACCGGTGTCAGATCGCCGGGACAGCACGCGCCTATAGTTCGTGTTTTTACCAGGCCGTCATTGCGAAACAGCTTCCAAAGTGAGGGTTGCGTAACGAGCGCTGAAAACGCAGAACAGACCTTACGCGTTCCCGTGCGCACGGGAAACGAGGCAGCTGCTGCTGCGGCTGACGACAACATGCAGAGCAAAGCAGAGCTGCGCTCCGCCGACCGCCCTCTCCCTGAGCGCTTACGAAATGGCCGGAAATTAAACATGCTCGATTTTGCTCACAGCGACAAGCGACAAGCTGCTTACGGGCCTGTACCACAGGCCTATACCTCGCTCACGCGACGACAACGTGGCTGCTTTATTGCGCGCGCCGTTCCGCGCATCCCCCCATGCAATGATCCCGAATATCATATTTCACTGCGTCGAAGAGGAGCTCGCTGTATAGTTCCGGCCCTGGAGCCTGGCTGCTTCCTCTTAACCCGGCAGGGCTTCCTGCTGCGTGCTTCGGCGCTGCTGCGCGCGCTGCTATAATTGCCGGGGAGGGGCTGGCATATGTGGCACATACTATATACCATCGGTGTTTGTCTGCGCATTTATACCCGCGCGTTAATTAATTTATTTTTTTCTTTATTTCCAATCGCTTGCAGCTTCGCTTGGAATTCATATCACGCCACGTGGACGAAAAATAGGAACGTCCCTCCGTCCTCCTGGAGCGTCCCCCACCCCCTCCTTTCTCGCGGACGATGGGGAACGCCTTGACGATGCCTCTGCGGTCGGCGCGATCGTTATTACACCCCTCCCCCCCCCCCCTCTCCTCGTGTGGCTTGCCGCCGAGGCGGCATTCGCTCGTATAAGGCGTCGCCTCGTCTTCTCCTCGGTGCCGGTCACGTAGTAGCGCTCAGGCATTCTCACGCCTTTTCGTCCCGGCGGTCCACGTGGCTTCATACTGCCAGGTCCCCGCGCTACGTGTGGACGTCAAAAAGTTTCGACTCTGTGAGGAACGAAAGCTTGTTTTCTGCTGTTACGATTTTTGTTTTGGGGTTTTCTCTCTATCCCTCTTAATCTGCTCTTCAGACTCGGAACCCTCTTTCAACTCTAAATATCAGATGCTGCGGAGTTCGCTTCAGACGTGTCCTGGAAAGGATATATGAACGGGTTCTAAGGAAAAAAAAATACGACAGGGACAGAAGATAACACTTCTCTAGCAGCGCAATAAGCATGGTAGCGCTTCCTCCGTTCGAGGAAGAGAACAAAAATAAATTGAAGAAAAGAAAATAACACCAAGCACAATAACTTCTTTTTCCTAATATCGCCAAAATGACTTACGCCGCATTGGAATCAGCTGTGGCGCACATTTGATTAGGTGTAGTATGCACGTGCGATCGGTGCTAACACGCGTGTACTGACATTTCAGCACACCTTCAAGAACCACAGACAGACAAAATTAATTCGGAGCTCTCCAGTACTGCCTAAACCTTCGTACATTGCTCGCCATTGTTGCTTTGAGGTGTTAAACACTATGAATCAATAATCAACCAATCAATCAACCAACCTCTACATATCAGGTTTCTACATGTAGGTTGCCACTGGTGCCTGGACGCCGTACAGCGTTAGTTGTCCTTTGTGCTAAAAGTTATTCTACAGTAATCAAGTTATATTCAGTGAACCACGAGGGTGATAACCTGAGCTGTGTAAACGTCCGTTGAGTAATCATTCAGGTAAAGCGTAGGGCAGAGTCACGAGGAGATACGTAGAATGCACGTCGTCAGGACAAGGATGGCTGCACATTCACTGGCCTAAAAGAATCTGCCGCTTCAATTTGAAGTTATTATTATTATTATTATTATTATTATTATTATTATTATTATTATTATTATTATTATTATTATTATTATTATTATTATTATTATTATTATTATTATTTGATACTGAAACACACAAAGGAAACAGGGAGGGAGCAAGCTGACAACTGCCACCTAGAGGGGCACAACGTCTGCCTACTCTTTCTGGAGGAGGGAATGAAAAGAGGAGAAGAGGAGAAGATAGGAAATAAGTGACAGAGACATGGACAAAAGAAAGTATGAACAGGGAAAAAATGTCTATGTCCGTGAGGCCAAATCAGTTTTCTGCATGAAAGTTAGCGAAGCTCTATGGGCCTTTCTCAACAGCATGCTAAGGGTAGCACGGGAGTCTATAAGGATGACGACTTTCGATGTGCTTATTTCTTCCTCTACGCACTTCAAAGCAACGTCAATCGCTGCCAGCTCTGCATTTGTTGATGAAGACGGATGAGGTATTCGAAACATTATGTCAGTCGAAGGGCAGATGAAAGATGCTGCAGAGCCTTGAGCGTCGCTCCTAAGCGATGCGCCCGTGAATACATTAAGATGGTCTCCATATTTTTCAAATAAAGTGTAGCTGGCCCAACTGGAATAGTGCCGAAACAGGCTGGTCAGACTTTTTGTGCACCTCGAGAATCGAAAGATGAATAGGGTAGGGGCATTTGTTGTTGTGTTCCTTCGAAGTTGTCAGTGAGATAGTATCTTCTGAACTGCCAGCAATGGCAACGCATAATGCCGCCAATTTCTCCATGCGGGAGAACGGTCACTGAATCAGCTGTTTAATAAGTGCTTGTACATCTGATGCTCGATGCAGACGCTCTACGTGACGTAACGCTCTCCGGTTTACTTGCAGCCTCAGGGGCAGCTGATGTGCTTCAGTGAGTATTGGAACAGACTGCGCCTCACGAGGTAGGTCAAGAATGACTCGGAGGGCAACGCGATGGTCTCGTTACAATTGAATCATCAAACTTGCCAGCACGTTCAACACTGGCATGGCATACATCATGCCAGAAAGTACAGATGATTGATATACCTCTAGTGCTGTCATCTGGTCACAGCCCTAGCCCCTAGCAGTCAAGGCGGCCATATATCTGAGGAGGGACTGCGATTTGCGCCGCACAGAGGTGACGGGAGGCCACCATGGTAGGCGATCATCTATAACTACGCCCAGATAGCGGTATTGCTGTACCCAATCTATCGGTGTATCTCCAAGGTATAGCAGGCTCATAGGTCGATGAACGCGTTCTCTAGGATGATACGCAATTGCGGATGACTTAACAAGTGAAATCTGCATATGAACTTCATCCATGTACTTTGATGGGACATTCAGAGCTCTCTGCAAGATTCCACGAAGACGTGGACCGTGGTGCGAAGGACCGCTGATCCACAGTGCGATGTCATCAGCCTAGATTGCTATGCCTATTGGAAAGTCACATTCTTGAGACAATCGGTTTGGATGTCCAGCAAGTACGCTGTTACAGAGAGGCGGCGATAAAACGCTGCTTTGCGGGACTCCACACTTAACAGTGCGATATTCACTTATTGCTCCTACAACGCGCACTTTCATTTTGCGCACCGATGGAAAATGACCGACAAAACGAAGCAAACGACCCGAACTCCCCGCAGTCATATGTGCGAAAACAATCGCCCTATGTGGTACCGGATAAAATGCTTGCTCTGTGTATAGGAATACTATATGTGCAGAGTGCTTGTTTTCTCGAGCAGATTCAATCGATAATACAAAGTCTGCAATGCTGTCGAGGGCTGAACGATGGCGACGAAAGCCGCTCATGACATCAGGAAAGAAATTCAGTTCCTATAATCTGCTATCTATACGAAAAAGTACCATTCGTTCCATCAGTTTGATAATATTAGATGTTAATGATATTGGCCGGTATGACTTGAGATGTTTTGCAGGACACCCGGACTTTAAATGATTATTTCCATTCGTTGGGGATGAGATTCGTTCACCACATTCCATTATAATGGTCCAAGATAAGCTGATGAAATGTTTCATCGATGTCTCGTAAGGCTTGGTACGTGGCACCGTCTTCGCCTGGGGCAGTGTGGCGTTTAGAAAGACTAAGTCCATAGCGTAACTCCTCGAGAGTAAAGTCTGCCTCATCTATCTCGCAAGCAGGACCATAGCAAGTGGTTGTGGTACCGTGCCTTGTCATAGAATTAAGGACGCCGTTTGTAGAATTAAGGACGCCTGACATGGCAGATACGAAAAGGTCGGCAAATGCTTCCGCGGAATTTTTCGGTGACCGGCCGGTTGTTATGCGCAAAGCAGCAGTTGGATTCGCGCAGATCTCAGTTCTGAGAGCCTTCAGTATGCGCCATACACTTCCGAAACCGCTTGCCGTATGCAGCGAACTAAAAGTGCGACCCAGCTCCGTCGACGAAGTTGTTTTGTGTGCCGCCGTATAGCTGAATCTCGGCGGTTTTATACCGTCCAATCAGAGCTTCGTTTAGAGCGCTGCGCCCTCCTGTAAGCGCGGCTCAAAAGCTTAAGATCAGGGTTTGGTTTATCTATGCGCCACCTTCGTCGTATACTGTAGCTCGTAGACACTCACTCACCAGTTCGAACAGCTTGCCGTTGAAATCAGCTGACAGAACTTGTCCCAATTTGTCAAAGCGTAGGCGGCAGTCTGGTGGCTAGGAGCATTTTCTGGAACGAACAAAATTTATAGGTGATCTGAGCACCATGGGTCAGCTTCCCATGACCAGGCCAGGCACACATTTCTTGTTGATATCGCAAGGTCGGTGATGAATTGTTCCTTTTCTTTGCCGACAAATGTAGGTGAACTGTCATTGAGGGTTTGTAGATCATGTCTAACAATAAGTTCATTGATCTCCACGCCACGACTGTCTTTGGGACGCGAACACCAGCGAGGATGATGAGCATCAAAGTCTCTGCATAGCACAAATGATGGGCCGCAACGAGAGACTAAGTACTCCAGTAATGTGGCGTCTGAAGACCCCGTCGGTCGACATTTTATGCTTGCCACAGTCATCGTTGTATCTTCGAGACTTACAGCAACAACCGCACATTCGAAATCGGCGTCGCAGTTGTCACCAGTGTCAGCTCGTGCGTATAGCGATGCTTTTGAAGCATTTCGTGGATGCGTGACGTCCGTGCACCGGAAAGTACCGCATGCTGGCAATGTGCATCGCATGTTCCTGTGGACGCCTACGAAGCCTGGATGTCTGAATTCTTTTCTTACGTTAGTTTCTTGAAGCGCTATAACATCTGGCGGGGTGTTCATTGCGAGGAGCCGAAGGACTAGATCAGCATGCTGTGGTCGTAGGGACCTGATATTCCATTGCAGCACAGATGGACGAGGCTTTCGACAAGTGTTCATATTGTTTCTAGTTAAGGCCGTCGAGAACTCGAATGAGAGCCTCGAGAAGTAGCTCTGCGGCTAATGCTGCTGGCGTCTGACGACCGGCAATCAGAGGCCTGATAGCTGGTTATCGTCGTTGACTGAGACAGTTTGGGCACCCTACTACAGTGTTTTCTGCTGTAAACGGGGCGGAGCCTTGGCAGAAGCTAGTTCGGACGCTTTCGGGGGCGTGATCTCGGGAGAGGCAGGTTCAATTGTTTTCAATAGAAGCGCCGAAGAGGCGCTGACAGGCAGAAGTATCGCCCCGCTTCTTCCCTCCGATGCATGGTGTCTGCGCTATTCTTCGAACGTGCGGGTACATACTCAGTTGTGGCATTTGCAGCCGCTGGACGAGTGCTGTGGCTACGTGTCTCCTCTCCTGATGCCTTCTTTCTAGCTTCTTTTTTTTTCAGAGCTCTTAGATTTTCCTTGGGCGTGGGACAATCTTTGCCTGTTGCCAAGTGTTCACTTCCGCAGTTAGGGCAGCGAAATGTGGGACTGTCGCAAGAATTTACGTCCTGAATTTTGCCACATTTGGCACAGCTAGACCACAACACTCTTGCAGTAACCCTGTACATGACCAATCCTTAGACATTTACGACACTGTAAAGGCTTTGGTACAAAAATGTCGAACTGGGTGTCGCATCAATTCAGCCTTTATATGGCTTGCTAGCTTTTCACAGTCAAAGAGTCAATCGCTCGTCAAACACTTTGACGAGCGGCGCCTTCGAGCGCTGATGATTTCTCATGGTGGTGTGCAAACGATCATGCTTCTCAAAACGGCGTCTTGAAGTTCTAGGTCACATCAGATATGACACGGACTGTTACATTCGCCCCCTGTGGTATGCAAGCTCGCGTGTTGACACCACAAAGTTGAGACAGGCCAAATAGAGTTTGTACCGTCTTCTCATTTGTTGTATCTACGGCAATGATATTTTTCCAAAAGTTCACTCTAACCTCTTGAATAAGACCAGGGGCGGGTTTGAAAAAAGAAAGTCATGAAGTTTCTGTTTAAAGATGCCATTCAAGTTTACCACGACGTCAACAGGCACGAAGGCTGCTGTTGTATATGATGGTCGCTTCACTTGAGGACGATGTCGAGGACTTCCATCTCGAACGCCAATGTTTAGCAGGTATGAAGGTATCCGAGGCATCCGACCTTGCATCAGACTCGGAATCGCCAGCTTGTTATGCCACTGAAGAGCTGAGGCGCCTCCTTGTAGCGGGAGGCCAGTCCCTGCCGCCAGACGGGTCCAGCGCCATCTCCTCAAGTGCAAGCTTTGCGGGGAGGGTCTTCCAGCAAAGCAGTCTTGAAGGAGGAGGGAAAGAGATAAGTAGAAGGCAGGGAGGTTAGCCAGAATAAAGTCCGGTTGGCTACCCTACACCGGGGCAATGGGAAACGGGGAAAACAAAGATAACAGAGAGAGAGAGGAAGGAAGGAAAGAAGGAAATTGCGGTGAGTTCGCTGACGTGTGTGGTCTTACACTAGCCACAGATACAAATAGTCACAAATGGTCTTACAAATAGTCACAGACAGTCACACAAGCCCGTCGTCCTTAAGAAGCACAAAAGCGCCTTCACCGCTTTATGGGCCGACGGGCGATGTGGGCGGTGTTCCAGCAGCATCTGCACAGAAAGCAGCCGATTGTCCAGTTTTTGGAAAGCTTTGGCAAGTTCTTGTCTCTCTGGGGTGTATCGTAGACAGTGGCACAGCAGGTGGTCGATGTTTTCTTCGGTGCCACAGACCTCCCATGCTGCACTGTCAGTCACTCCAATTGATGTAGAGTATGCCTTTGTGAAGGCAACTCCTAACCAAAGGCGGCAGAGAAGCGTAGCTTCACGTCGAGGAAGTCCACGTGGAGGTCGGAGATGCAGGGAGGGGTTTAGTCGATGCAGTCGTGTAAGTAGTAAGTTTGGCGAGTTCCACTCGGTCAGTGTGAGACTGCGTGCCAGATGTCGAAGCTGCCTTGCAGCGTTTGTCCTCGAAAGCGGACTTGTAATGCTGTGCTCCTCTTGATGTACTGTGCGAGCAGCGCTATAGGCGGAATCATTGCCACTGATTCCATAATGACCAGGTACCCATTGAAAGACGACCTCATGACCTTTTTGTTGGACGTGATGGTAAAGCTTCGCGAGTTCGTATGTCAATTGGTCATGGCATCCGTGTCGGAGAACTGACTGCGTGCACTGTAATGCCGGTTTTGAATCACAGAACAGAGCCCATTTTCTAGGTCTTTCAGAATCAATGAATTCCAGTGCTCGACGCAGGGCCGTCAGTTCTGCCGCCGTTGAGGTCGTCACACGCGATCTCTTGAACCGCAGTGTAATTGCTCGCGTTGGTATAACCACGGCACCACCAGAACTGTACGACGTAGTCGATCCATCGGTATAGATGTGCACGTGGTTGCTGTACTTTTCATGCAAAAGACGAAAGCTCAGCTGTTTTAGAGCAGGGGCCGGTAGATCTGTTTTCTTCTGTAGTCCTGGAATCATTATATGTACTTGTGGACAGCTCAAACACCCTGGAGGAAACGCTGGCTTGGCCGCAGGTGCGTACCCTGAAGTAAACGACGCACGATGTGCACTGACAATACCGCTAAATGTCGAGCAAGGCCTTACAGCAGTGAGGCTCGCCAAGTGGTGGGAAGGGGTCCTAGCATAATGCCTGAGATGCATACGCATTGTCTCAATGGTAATGTGCGTCGTTATTGGGTAATCCTGCGCAAGGGCAATGGTTTCAGCCGTTGACGCACTGCGTGGTAAGCCAAGACATATCTTAAGGGCTTGGGCTTGAATGGTCTGAATCGTACGCAGGTTAGTCTTGCAGGTGTTGGATATTGCAGGCAGGCTGTATCGCAGGAATCCAACGAACAACGCCATGTACAGCTGTAAGAGCGTGTATAGATACTCCCCAACTTTTTCCTGCAAGGAACCTGAACAGGTGACAGATAGCAGTCAGCCACTTTTTCACGTAATTCACGTGCGGAGTCCAAGATAGGTCTCTGTCAATTACGACTCCCAAGAACTTGTGACTTCTGCTGTATGGTATAAGTTACCCGTTAAAGATACGCCGTAAGCAGACATTCGCTTTCTCGTGAATGCCACCATTGCGCACTTCCCGCATGAAATTTCAAGTCCTTGTTCACGAAGGTAGCAAGATGTCACTGTGGCTGCCTTTTCAAGCCGAGCGCGAAGCTGAAGTCGTGTCACACCTGATGCCCAAATGCAGATGTCGTCCGCATAGATGGAAAGTCGTACGGTGCTTGGCAGGTTGTCAACTAATCCACAGAGGGTGAGATTGAAAGAGTCGTGCTAAGCACTCCGCCTTGAAGGACTCCTCGGCTACCGTAATGCTCGGATGTCCGGCCATTTCCTGTGTGCACGTAGAATGGTCTCCTCTGTAAGTAGCTGCTCACCCACATATGTATCTTGTCCACCAAGTCCGATGGCTTCTAACGTGCTAAGGATGGTTTCATGGGTGACATTATCATAAGCCAACGGGGTTTTCATGCTGCTCAGTAGAATGCGCATGGCGCCCGTAAGTGACTTCAGCATCACTATGACTTGCGATCCTCAGTCGTCGCCGCATCCGCGGTTCGTGAGGTCATTGAGGGCGGCGCAATTCGATGTGACTCCGATGCAGGTTGTGCTCGTGGATGTGTAGGCCACTCTTTAGGAGGTGCGAGTCTTGCCCCTTTCTTCGTTTTTGCCGTGTCTGTCTTTGTGGAAGTAGGCGTTGATACGGTAGCCGCTTTGCCGGACGATCTTGTATATCTTTCAGTAGATGTAACTCTTCGTGATGCTCTTCGGTGGCGATGTCGTCGTCTTGAAGGCCAGTACAAACAGCACTGGGTGTTAATGATGCACGAAGAAGCACAACATTGTAAAAAAAACTTCAGAATTAAAAGAAACCACCAACCGAGCGCAAGAACTTCGTCGTCATCGACGGAAGGAACCGAAAACTAATGCGAACTAAACTCCTCTTTGCAGAAACTGAAATTACGAGATAGTGCGCTGTAATTCACCAAGTCGCGATGCCACTTAGTTTGCAGGGAAAACCTGCGTAACTTATTTGTACGACCAGGTGACTGTCTGCCTTTGCTCGCATTTGGTCTCCTGAAGGTGCGAATGAAAAATGGGGGTTGACGAGTTTGACGACGGTTTTCGTTACAGCGGTAACGAAAACGTTAGTCAAAACGGCTTCGTGCCGATGCAAATGTAGAGCGAACTAATTTTCATGATGGCGGCATCATCTGCGACGAGAGTGCCGCCGCTGTTAGAGGTACGTCCCCTGTGTTCAGACGACTCAGCTCGTTAGCCGTTTTAAACGCCGGTACTAAAATTATAATGTTAAATTTTCTCCAACCAGGCGCGAAGCGCCTAAGTGTAACGCGGCATGTTTATGCGCTTGGACGTTCAGCCTGAGCGCAGCGCTTTATTCGGAGAATTCGTGCTCCTCCACTGGCGACCCGCGTTGACGAGGCCATCGATATATCCGTGCGAGAATTCCTTTTCCTTTTGACCCGGCAGTGAAGCTTTTCGCAAACGAGTCATTAGTGGTCTATTCAGTCTGCCGGAATTCGATTAAGTGGAAGAAAACTTCGATCCAGCCCCATTCGCTCCCGCCACTTCTGACACTCACGGCACACACGTTCAAGCCGCAGTTGCACGTTATAGAAGCACATTGCGCACCACGGTACGAGCCAGCCAGCGGTTCGAGGAAGAGCGCAGCATTTGCAGCCGCTAGAGCAGCGGCGAGGATGCTCCGCGCTCTCGAATAACACGCAATTAGCCTTGCAAAGCACCGTTTCGCCGAAGCCTTGATTATCCTCGCTTTAGGGAAAAAGTGGATGGAACGAGGGAAAGCGAAAGTGGCAGGAACGGAATGAAATTCTTTCCCGTTACTCCGCTGCGTGCGCTCCACAAGCAAGCTCGGCCGACGACGTAGCGAAGCCGGCGACCTCCTACCATAGCATCCTGCATACGGTTTCCCTAACTCTCTGCCTCTCACGCTCTATCCCCTTCCTCTTGTTACTCTGTATTAAGTGATTTTTCAAAGTGGTAGAACCCGAAACTCCGCTTTGGCTTGCCAGACGCTAATGACCTCATACAGGGTCGCGCGCCGCGCACGCCATAGCGCCCGCCGGTAATTCGCTCGGACGACATGAGCTGCGCGTGCGGTATCTGTTCACTTTGAACCGCTCCGAACCTTCGCTTTCATCATCGAAGCGAGCCACGTTTTCCCGGTATCGGAGAGCTGCACCGCTTCTCTAGAGAAATGCACCGCCTTCGGCGTCAGCGCACCCTTCCAGCGTTTGTCTATATCGGCTCCTCTTTCTCCTTCTCCCCCCCCCTCCCACCCCTTTTCCCCCGTCGCATCTCTCTCCCACTGTGCCTGTCTGTCGTCGTCAATTCCACCTTTTCTCCCTCTGCTGTCGCCCCGTTTCCGCTGCTTCAGCCTTTCTTAACCATAGCAACGTTCGGGCGCATTGTTCGGTCGAGGTGCGAACCCTGACCGCTCATTCAAATTCGTGACGGGTCCATTACGAGGCGCGGGCGCGCGCCGTCCAATTAGAATCTCCGGAGCTCATTAGGCGGGACTTCCGCTCGGCTGCATGTATCAACGCCTTTTCCGGTACGGACACAGCGCCACATGCGCTCTTCGTCGTTTTGCCGCATCGCTGCGTGCTCGCCCCCAGCCCGGAACATCAGACGGCGGGTAATTATTTAGTTATTCAGGAGCGGCGGCATAAATTGCCGGAATTAGCCGCTGCTGGCCACCACGGGACCAACTCGAAACTCCTTGCTCTCTGGTAGTCCTATATTTTGAGAAACACATTTGGCGCGCTTGGAAACTTACGCGGTCTTTGCGCTCTGTCGCGAAGGAACCCGCCATGCAGGCTTTCGTTTTTCGCTGGACGATTTGCTTCGCCGCACAGTTTTCGCAGTTAACATTCGGGGTCAAATTGAACAGCGTTCCATGTGGACTCCTGTAGCTGTGGTTTGCGCTCTGGTCTTAGGACATACAAAAATCTTAAGACATAACAGAGGGAAATTAGGCGCAAGGTTGCTATGAAACAGCTAAGGGCGCTTCAGCTGCATCACTGTATCCCTTCAAATATTAGACAGCTTTAGTATACATATACAGGCGTATTGAGCAAATGCAAGAGGTTGGCGTTAGCGTCGTGTTCTCCACACTGCACATGCGGTGGTGGTGATTTCACATATATATGCACGCTATTTTCAGGATTTAGCGTTCAACGCTATAGCGTATATGGGCAAGGGAAGCCAACATGGCCGCACGCGTCGAAGTGAGAGACGTCCGCGCTTCCGTTCTATCGGGTCATCGATTTGCACTGTTCGGCTCATTCGTTCCCCACCAATACTCGTATTTGCTCTAGATTTGTGTAACAATGCTTCGACAGTGGCGTATTGGTGACAAAGGGGGCGCTGTTTTCGAGGTACGTTCACAATAGGCGGTGTAGTATAGGCTTATCGAGAGAGTATGCTCGTGTTTGCGGCAGCTGCTTCGAGATATATCGCCAAAACCTGTATCTATAGCAGGAGGACCTTTGGCGCAAGTACTTGAAGAAAAAGAACAGCGCAAGACAGACGAGGACGGAAAGAAGATAGGTACAGCGGACAGGCGCTAGTCTGTTGTACCTGCCTTCTTTTCGTCCTCGTATATTTTGCGCTGTTTTTTTTCCTGCATCCATAGTTTCTAGTTCATTCCCCCGCCTCAAAGGATATGGCCACAAGTCAAGTTGAGAAGCGTCACATTTTCCTCGGAAAAACAAAGTGAAGTGTTGTCGCTGTTCTGCGCCCAAAGCGTGTGCGCTTCACGACTGCAGACGACATCGATCTCCTGAAGGTATTCGCCGTAACTCCACTTGAACAGACATCTAGCTGGCGTCGTATATGCTTGCGTTAGCGTTTCGCTCCATTCCGTTATTCTAAAGGACTAGTTGGTGCCGCGCATGGCAGCCTATCTTAGCGTTAGTGTTGTGTCGCATGCTAACGCTAACGAAAGCGTTTTACGCTATTGTGAAGCTCTCTAGTTTGCCCTGCAGTGTCTCTTTGTGCAAGCATGCGTCAAAACCACCAGGGTTATAAGTGAGCTGTGACAACGCCTGTTGAGTAATCATTTTAGAGGTGCCACGTGTGGCGCTCAAGGCACTGCATTCCAGGCGCGCAATTTATAGTGTGCTGAGATGAAGCTTGTCAATAAGTCCAAGAAGCAAATTATTTCAGAGGAACATAGCACTCTATGGGCATGTTGTAACGTGTTGTTCGCTTGCTTCATTACTGTCATTATAATAGTGTACCGGAGAACTGAAAGCAACGTATATTATTCGCAAGCACCTCAGATGACAGGATGTCCAGTTGTGGACGGCATTGCGTGCATCTATCAAATAATGTAAATCCCTTTTTTAATCAAACGGAATCTCCAAAATTGTATATTCAGTTTGTTTGGGAAAGATAAAGTATTAGGTATTCGATCTGATATTCGGATGTAGTTTTTCTCTAATCATCATCATCAGCCTGGTTACGCCCACTGCAGGGCAAAGGCCTCTGCCATACTTCTCCAACTACCCCGGTCACCTACTAATTGTGGCCAGGTCGTCCCTGCAAACTTCTTAATCTCATCCGCCCATCTAACCTTCTGCCGCTTCCTGCTACACTTCCCGTCCCTTGGAATCCAATTCATAACCTTTAATGACCATCGGTTATCTTCCCTCCTCATTACATTTCCTGCCCATGCTCCCCCCCCCCCCATTTCTTTTTCTTGATTTCAACTAAGATGTCATTAACTCGAGTTTGTTCCCTCACCCTTTCTGCTCTTTTCTTATCCCTTAACGTTACACATATCATTCTTCTTTCCATAGCTCGTTGCGTCGTCCTCAACTTAAGTAGAACCCTGTTCGTAAGCCTTCAGGTTTCTGCCCTGTACGTGACTACTGGTAAGACACAGCTGTTATACACTTTTCTCTAATATCTCTGCTTTATTTCATTCGTAAATTACAATATTTCAGCCCATGCTTATGACAAAAGCGTCCGCCCGGCCGCGCCAGCTGGCTTCAGCAAAACAAAATTTTGATTATTTTCTTAAACTTCAGTGCATTGCACCATAATGCGTAGACCCTGTTAAAGGCTTGATCTGTGCGTAAAAGCGTTTTTTCCTTAGATTCGTTGGACACAGTTTCTGGTGAAAATGTGCGACAAAGATACCTATCACTTTTTCGATAGAATAAGCGCCAAAATTGACGGCACACAAGAAGAAATACAGACAGGACAAGGCGCCAAGGACTTATAGCGCCTTGTCCTGTCTGTATTTCTTCTTGTGTGCTGTCAATTTTGGCGCTTATTCTATCGAAAGATATGCACCGACTAGCCTCACAACGTGTTTTACTGCAATACCTATCACGCACCACCATTCAGTATTATTTAATGCTGCAATGAATATTAAGGTATACTTGACGTCTCAAGAGACATACGTCGGCTGATTACGAAACGGCACTCTCCTTCAGTTTTTGGAGAGCCCACTCAAGGCGTATTCGCTCACGCACTGATTGAAACATGGCAAAAAAAAAAATTACTGAGACCGGAAACACGCGTTCGCTGAAGCTGCACGACAAGAGGTACCCAGATTGCCTCAGTCCCCCGTTCGCTGCGCATTGAAGCTCTCATCTCAGCTTTGCCTGTAATATGACAAGATGGAGAACACAGTATGGGTGCCGACAAAAATAAGAGTTACCGCGTGAATCAGGAGTCCGTGAAAGACATCTTGTTCCGGAATCTATAATTTATGCTCAAGGGAATGAATTTCGAGTGCCGTTCAGAAGAAAATTAGAAATCGATCCTTCGTATGCCCACACCTTCCCGGTGTAATATGCTCCAGTTTTCGACCATGTCCGCAACTATGCGCGCTGCAGCGGGTGGCTGCAACACTATCGGTGTTTATGCCACAACTCTGCCAGTACGTGATGCCTGCGGTTGAAAGAATGTTCCACGCTCGCCGCCATGGCCATGAGGGGCGCTCGCTAACTCCCCCGGGGCCAGTCTTGTAAGCATACGCAAATACCGATGAAAACTGGTCGCGAGAGGACGAACAACGCGGTAACTTATGGTGAATACTCCTGTTAGATAAGGAGCGGTGGATAAGGAGGATGCATGTTAGATAAGGATAAGGATACGGATAAGGATAAGGAAAGATAAGGATAAGGATATAAGGGTGCATGTTAGATAAGGAGCAAGCAGCTTCGGAATTCTCGAGGGTGCTTGCAGATTTTGTAAATCCGTTTCTACCAGTGGAAAATAAACTGCACTGCGCCGGGTCACAGCGGAAGCTACTGGGCACCACCGATTGCGCAAACGGCATTTCACGTTTGCTCGGTGCGTTGCCGTGCGTACACTGTTAATTTAAGAGATGTCGCCTTAAATGACAGGAAATATATTGGCAGCTCTATTTCCAAGCATTGGACCGTTGAAGTGACGGAAGGCCGTCATTTTGTAAGGCGCACACCACGACGCACTGCGAATGGCAGCCAATGGAGTCGCCTTATTATCACGAGCAATTTATTTTTTTTCTTATTTTTTTTTACAATGTGGCATTCACACGGTGGGTATTCGTGACTCTGTCCTTCTCTGTTTGCTCACTACGATAGAAACATCTTGTCGGAATGAAGACGATGGCTTGTCTAAAATGATAAAACCATGACCGTTTAAGTTACGGCTGGTTTTTACAATGTAGCGTAAGTATTTGTGCCGGTGCCTGTGTTTTGAGCGCGCATATCGGGGGGTGCGGGGGGTGGGGCGCATGTGCTCGACATTGGTGTTGAATTAGCATGGACACTACCGTGAATGCAACGTTGAATGTGCGTTACGATAATGCGGCCCGGCAATGTTTGGAATTACCGCCGCGCAGCCACCGCTACAGCCAAAGCCGAACTCCTCCTGCCACTGATACGATCTCAACCGGGTCAGGTGGGTCTTCGCTGCAAGAATCAGGATACTACGACGAAGGCGGGCATCCTGAACATGAAAAAAAAAGTAGAAAGGAATGTATTCACTTCATTGGTACATGGTTGTGACTCTATCCGAGTCTCGAGCGGTTCTGATCAACACGAGGGCCAGGACGGCCTTAAATAACCCCTCGCGGTCTTGTGGTCGTCAATGCCTTCTTGGGAAACTTGGGGAACCTGTGGAAGTATCAGTACCTTTGTTGGGTTGTGATGTCAACGAGCTGTTCCCCTTCGTGCCTTCTCCTCTTGGGCCTCCCCTTTGTGTCTGCTCAGAGCACAAATGGGTTACGCTTTTTCAGGGAAGAGGGCAATTATGTCGAGATGGGGACGCCCGCTTGAACCTTTCCCACGCTTGAGAGGTCGAAGTCCAGGCTTATTCTAACAGCCTTTTTTGGTATGACGAAAATCATCTCGTCATGGTAACGCACACCTGAACGTTTCTCACACTTGGCAGGTCGATCATAACACCACTCCCGCTCCTCAGAACAAGCGGAAGTTACATGCGACATGTCTTTTAAGCTCCTGCCGAACCAGTGTCCATACGGAGAAGCGAGTTCACCCAAAACAGCCGGTGTAACACGTTTACCGGCTCAGGATCTTCCAGTGAAAAACGGATTCCTCGCCACGCAGCAATAAAACTTGCTTCGGATCTACCACTGGAAATTTACGATCAATTGGTAAAGCATCGAGCGTGTAGTACGAAAGATGTGGGTTCGCCTCCCACCTGCGGCAAGTTGTCTTTTCATGCGCTTTCATTTCGCTTTCACTTAATATTCCAGAATTTCAATTTAACGTCAGTCAATTCCTCCTATGCCTTCTCTCACTTCGTCGTCTGTTTTCTTCGTCTGGCTGTAACTAAGGAAATATGGACTCCATAGGATTCTCTTGTTCTTCTCACTCATTGCTGGTACATAACGTCGCAAGTCTAACATAATCTAAAGGATGGCAAAATCCGAGGGAGGGGAGAGGGGATCGCTTCTGTCCTCGTTGTTAGTGCTTTCACAGCGTGTACAGAAGGAATAAAACAATGAAATTCCCGATGCCTAATGGCAATGCACTGCAACCACATACTTGCCAACTTTCCTATTTGTCAGGTAGACTCCCGAATTCCAACAATCTTCCCGATTGTACAGACATGGCTATAAATATCCAAAAGAACAACACGAAAAAAAGAAAAGGAAAAGAAACCCATCATGCAACACAGCCGCATCGTAACTAATTGCCCTCATTCGCTAGGTCGCTAGCTGAAGCCAGATGTATGTCCACGCCATTCGTGGGTAGCGAGCGCCCAAACTCAGTTGGCTTCAGATCTAGCAAATGTTACTTAAAAACAGCGCTACCGACACAGGACAAAGAAATAGAGCGGGGACACACAGTTGTCAGTCAGCGCCATGTGTGTTCCCGCTTTCTTTCTTTGATGTGTGTCGGTAGCCCTGTTTTTAAGTAATATAGGAAACCACGAAACTCACCCAATCTGCCGTTCTTCTCTAGTAAATGTGTTCGGGGGAGTGTGTGAGGCTAAAGCCCAATATGTGTTGCATATTGCTATGGTTGTTGTCTTTTTACTCAGCTTTGCCGCATCACACTACTGTTATGTGGTGTAGCATACGCAAAATATTTTGACGTCACTGTCACGGTACGTAGTACGTGTTGCTTAACTATACACACGCGCACGCGCCGTCTCCGGTCAAAGTGCAAGCGTCGAGACGTCTAATAACTGTACTGTCAGTCATTAGGGGCTGTTTCTGGCGTTTCTGTATCCCACAAAAACAAGAGTGCATTTTTTTTTTCGTCATGTCGTAGGCAACTGTTTTGTAGCGGGCTTCTCCTGAATCTCTAAATTGCCCAACGATTCAGTAATGAACAACTGCTCTGGCATAAAGACAGTCCGCAAAAACACACTACGGATGTGAAGTTGAGGATTAACCGACCTGAAGACTTTACGAACGGTGGCTTCGGTGTTGCGCGGCTAAGCCAGAGGGCGCGGTATCATATCCCGGCCTCGACGACCGCTTCTTGATGGCATTGAAATGCAACAACGTCCGTGTGTCGTGCAGTGGGTGCCCATCAAAGGACCCCAGGTCGTCAAAATTATTCTGGTGGTCGAAATTTCCGGAGTCCTCAACTACGGCGTGCCTCATAATCACAAAGTGGTTTTCGCACCTAAAACCCCATAATATAATTTTTTTGGCTCTGTTGCTGTACATTAAACTACTACTTCGGTTACCCGCCGCAAAGGCCTCATCGTGATTGGGGCGGTATTTAGAGAAGCTCGCGTACCGGATATTCAATGCGCGCGCAATGTACGCTAAAACGGAGCGCTAAATCAATTTAGACGAATAAAGGATCATTTCAAGAACTCTATTTGTTTCATATTTCGCGGCAATGTGTTGATTATAAGAAGAAAAAGATTACGGTCAGCGTTTTAAATATTCAATTTCAAGTCCAAACACCGGCACTGGTTCGTCAGTGTGACGTTACGGACTTCAAAGTATTTTTTTTTCTTCACATTAGAGCTGTTGTAGCATCGCCAATGTTGTAGCCTAAAACTTGCTAAGTTATCTTTTTGATTCACTTAAAATACAGTGTTGTTCATCGTTGCTGTGAAAAAATAAATAAAGATTAGGTAGGCCCGAGCCTAGTTAAAATTCATGATCACACTGAGATGGTGCTGAAACTTAAATGCAGCGTTGGCACCCGTCCTTCGCTTTTGAGTCTTTTTTCTGGCTTAACAATCCTATTCTTAGGGTAAAATATACTTCTTCTTCTTTCCTTTTTTGTATTGTAGAGGGTGATATACTATTACAGGTCAAATTAATTTTCGTTTTAATGTCCTTTCAGAGAGCCCAATTTTGTCAATGTTACGCTGGATCTCTCTAATACTCAGTCTCTCAAGGCCTGAGCTTTGCCTCGTTAGCTTAGGCCTCACCAATCAATGCCTTATCTTATGCTTCTGGGGAACTTCAATGGGATCCTACAGCACGTCTCTTCTTAACTTTACTAACTGTGCTCTAACGACGAAAGAAATGAGATCTTTCAACAACGGAGCAACCAAAGCTTTATTAAATGAAGGCAATGAGGGCTATAGTTAGTGCTCTGTGATGTATGTTTCTTATCGTTCGTTCTCTCTTCCTGCGCTTAACTTTGTCTCCGCCTTCGAAAACATTATGTAACGGTGAGTTTCCTGGCGTTCGGTGCTGGCTATATCACAACGTAATGGGCAAAAAATAGTCATTGGTTCTTATGTACAAAGTATTGCGACATAATTATATACCAGAAATTGTATACGCTGAACACTCTCGTAATCCCATGAATAAAACAAAACCACATTTGTTAAATTTTTTTTATTATTATTGGATGTATGCATGGACAAGAAATAGCCCACTGCGTAATGCTGCTTCACAACAGACGTGCTTAATATTGCTGTTCTAGTTAAGGCGTTCAGCACAACGAAGCTAGCGCAACACCCTTAAATTCAGTTAATAGCGCACCAATGGTTTTACATTTTGTCAATTATGAACAGGGATACTGAAGGAAAAAATTGACTCTGCTCTGGGATGTCGTAAGAGCCGACCAAATCGTCTAAAGGAAATTTGAAATAAAATTTTGAAGTATACCTGGGTGCGGACTGGGAAAAATTATTGGCCTCCCGCATTAACCGAATAGGTTCTCTAAGGCTTGCGCCCCTTCATTTGGGACCTCCAGCCAACAGCTCCAATCGCTGCGGGAGCGCTTCAGTCTAGCAACCCTGCAAAGGGCGACAAAATGACGCAGCGAGAGAGCGACAGACAAACCATTCTAACTGAAAAAAAACTTTGACAGGTTCACGAGGATGCACACAGAAGTTTCCTACACGGGGTTGCGACTCTGCCCACCAGTTTCTTCGTTGGAAGAAACAGCATGGCAAAATCGAATGACAAAAAAACGAAAGAAAAAAAAGTAAGAAGCAGCAGCACTGCCGACCAGCAACACGCAAAAGGGGAATGGATTCGATTCAGCCGCAAATGCAATTTAGATTTGGCCTCCGTGTGTTTTTGGCAGCGAATGCCGCCGTCCCCGCCCAGCGGTGGCAAGCAGCGGTCGTATGCCGCCGTAGGTTCGGGACCGGAGGCACGCACGCGCAACGGTATACGCCTTCTTCGTGGGCCTGACGCGGAAAGCCAATGCGATTATGCAAATTCTAGAAACGAAGGTGGCGGAAAAGCTCGCGTTCCCGACAGATGTCACTCGCTGGCACGAGCCGAAGCGACAAGCGGCGCACGGATTCCTGTCGCTCGAACTGCTGGGGGACGCGAAAGTTACTTCCCTTTCTCTCTCTCTCTTTCTCTCTCTATCTCTCTCGCTCTCTCTCTCTCTCTTCTTTTTCCTAAAGCTGCTTCTTGTATCTTCGAGACACCGGAATCTTTAAAGGACGTGAAAAGAAGCACGCACCTTTATGCGCTATAACGCAATAATTCCTTGTTCTTCGCGGTGTACTCCGGTGTACTCGCGGTGTACCTCCTTTATCAGCCGTGCCTATGGTGCAAGCCTCCGATCTTCAGCGCAAATTATTTCTTTCTTCTTCAATGACAATTTACGGTGCCTTCCTGCGGGTTCAAGTGCGAGATCGATAGGGAACTGCATCTTGCAGAAAAAAATTAGAGCGCGTGAGCTTCTGTGGCTTTGCTGGAGGAAGACTACAGAAGATATACAGAATTTATTGACAGGAAAGACAGGAAATACAGAGAAGTCGACCTGAGCTACTGCGTCCTGGTCTGCTACTCTGCACTGGGGAAGAGGGCAGGGGAGTGAAAGTACTGGGATGGATGATGATAAGAGAGGTGGTGAGTGCTTAGGGATATTAGACAGTGGCCGTACTAGAGGCGCCCTCTAGCTTGGCGTCCTGCCGAAACTTAAACAGCGCTTTAGTTGCCCGCATTGAGAGAGAGAGAGCAAATGATAAAGGAAAGGTAGGGGGGTTAACCAGGACTGAGCCCGGTTGGCTACCCTACACTGGGGAAAGGGAAAAGGGGACGGAAAGATTAAAAGAAGAAGAGAAAGTCTACTGGGTATATCGGTTTCAGTGTTAGGCCATGGGCCGAGGATAGCGTCCTCAAACAGTGGTTGCCGGCCAGCGCTGGCTAGGGAACTTTCCAACGTCCTTCGCAGTAGCATATATACTGGGCAAGTGCACAATATGTGTTCCAGCGTTTCAGACGTCTGGCAGTGTTAAGAATCAGGGCTGCTCGACTGGCCGATGATGTGTGCGTAGCGACGGGTGAAAGCAACGCCCAGTCGACTCCTGTGTAGCAATGACGTTTTCTTCCACGTAACCTTCGAGAGCAAACATAATTTACCGTGTGGGTCGATCATATGTTGACGTCTGTGGACGTTGTCATCGTAGGCTCTGTGTGCTTTTGTAAGGTCCTGCATTCCTGTAAGGTCCTATATGCCTGTAAGGTCCTGCACTAACGAACAAGAACAAGGTATAAGCTCGAACTTCGGGTGTACACAACCGTGTGAAAGGCTTTAACGTTGGAAAGGTGGCTATTCAGGTAAGAGACGCCCTATTCTACCTCTGAGGATAATCCGAAGCCTCATGCACAAGTCAGGAATGCACCATGCAGTCATTTCAACCAATGTACACTAGACTTTTTGTATACTGGTTTCAGTACAATAGTTTCTCTGTAGCTGGGTCGGAGGCACTTATCGTCATTTAGGTCTCTTCGTCTCATTTGCACTTAACGTGTCTAGTCTCTTATACGTTGACGTAGAATGCAGCAGTGCGACGTTGACGCTGCATATGGTTATGTGGTGTCTTCGCAGACTGAGTGACAGCGCCCACAGAGATAGTTCTGTATAATTTTTTATTGTTTTATTTTTCTATTACCTTTACAACCTCTTTTTGCCCCTTCTCCGTTACAAGGCAGACACCCAGAGATATCCTCTGGTTAGCCTCCCTGTCCTTGCTTTTATCTCTCTCTCTCGCTCTCTCTTTTACTCTCTCTCTCTCTCTCTCTCTCTCTATCTCTCTCTCTGTAGGCTCCGCTACAAAATCCGCATTGTAAATGTTTCCTAACTATTTAGGTTTGGCGTGCCGCCGGCCGTATTCTTTCCCTTCGAAACCGACACGTCCAAGCACACCAATCACCGAACCACTTGTGAATGAATGAAAATTACTAAAGCAGGGCGGCCCGTTCTATATATTTGCATTACGTCTGATAGACTCGCGCGCGCATTAAATTAGTTATTCGGCTGCCGAGGCAACTCGCGCACGTCTCTTGCAGCGCGAGCTCACCTCTCTTTATCTGTTCCGTGTTTCACGAAGTGTCCCTTCCCGAGCGCACCGCGAGGTTTCAGCCCTGCTACTCGGAAAGCCTCTTTGGCGGCGAAGCTAAAAAAGCTGAATCTTTAAAGGTGCGCGGCGGGGGGCACAAGCGCCGCGACGTTGACACTCCGCCGCGCCTTCCTTTCGCGCGGAGACGCGTTAGTGCGACGGTGAGATCAGCTCGTGTAGCCGCCCTCGCCGCACAAGATGCGAGCGCGAAGCTGTCGCTAAGCCACGCGCGGGTCTTAATCTGCTCGACTGCCCCGGCAGCACAGTTACAACTCTGCGTCCAGTCGACCAGACCTAGGAGGAGAATGGCTCCGCTGCGCACCCCCGAGTAAGGAAGCAGATAATCCTTTCCGCCGTAACGGGCCGCAGCCAAACGACCGGATGGCAGCGACGGTGGCTCGGAGAAGCGTCATAACGACTCTCGTTAAGGAGCTATAGCCGAGGGAAGCGTTGCGGCTCTTTTTCACGTTTTAATTATCCATTAACACGCGGCCTGCCCCCGCCTTCAAGCCTGCGAGAGGCTATGCATGCTGCCAATAAAGGCTTCTGAAACCGCAGAATAAATAAATAAATAAATAAATAAATAAATGCGCTCTCGATCCCTCCCTCTACCCGAGGTGGAAGTGCTCGCGCCACTGCTCTCGACGCTACCGGGACGCGCCGCTGTAATCACCGAAGCGTCGTAACATAAACGAACACTAATCAAGCACGAAGGAACATCGTCGAGAATCTCAGCCTAACTGCTTATCCTTCTGTCTGTAGTCGGTCGTTAACACGAAATTCTCGTACGCAGGATACGTTCGCGACGTGATCCAGACGGCTAAGGAAAATGAATGCAGAACACATACGAAAAGAAAAACGAAGGCGTAAACAAGTGTAGAGGCCGAAAGACACGCGTATAGAACGTTCCCTGCGTCGGAGGAACGCAAAGAGAGTATTGCTTAGTTAGTTTTTCGTTTGCTTTCTTCTGAGCTAAGTGCTTTCGAGTTTGCTGGTGCCTCTTTATATTCACACATTATGAAGGGGGCCCGTGAATTGAACATTCTCTTTTCCTGGCCTCAACGAGCTGTTCATTGCATAAGGTGATTAGCATGCTCTTTCTGTACTCAATCAAATTTCTTAACGTCAGTGAAAGCGCTATGGGTGCGTTTACTTGAGCAGAGAACTTCGGCGCGCCTGTTTTTAGGGCACTCCCGTAGTGCATTGGTTTTGCACCCGCCATAATGAAAACGCGCCAGTGGAGCATAACGCGCTTCTGCCGCGATGGCTACGCTCTCCAACCTAAAGTGTCTGACGTCTTTCCGTGACTCATTCGGTTCCTACCTCTGGCAAGTGTTCGTACGTGTTCCAACAGATTCAACAAGTAGTTATTGTGATTGTAATTATTACCTTTTATTTCCGAAATGAAGTACCCTAATAAAGCTCCTAGTATATCGTCTCTGAATGTCTAGAGTGCGTTTGGAGCACATCCCAGTGATTGTGTGATTAGGCACAAAAACGAGGTAGTTTACGGCTCGATAAGCAATGCTTACGGTCACCAACTGGCCGTTCGCACCGGTATCCTGAGCAGTAGCCAGCACTTTTGGTTACCATAAATTCTGTCATAATGTGACCGGTTTAGAAAGACAAGAGAATTGAGATCATTCCGGAGGCTATCAGGTTGAGCATGCCCTGCACTTTAAGGAAGCGATGGAAAGAGGAAAGAATATTAGTTTTCTGTTTTACTACCCTGCTCTATGGTGATGTATGGTGAGGGAAAATGGGTAGGAAAGGAGTAGAAACAAACAGAGAAAGAGAGAGGGAGATAGAGAGATACCTTACAGAAAGGAAAAGACATGAAGGGCGTTCTCATTATAGGAGTTCACACAGGCTCGTATATTATAATTACTGCCACAATTAAATTTTTACATAAATATTTACCAGGATAAAAACGTTCTTACGGAGACCAGCTAACGATGACTGTCTACGATAATGCGATTAGTATTCAAGCGATGTAGTGAGACACTGTATTGCTGAGGACACACCTATTTAGAACATGCAGATATCATTCCGAGGTTTCCATTGCTTCTGTAACACTATCGAAGCAATGGTACCAAACACTACCTCCGCGATCGGCCAACATTTATATAAGACTCGATCGCCAGAGTCGGCCATGACCATGACAGTACCACGACAACGGTATGACAAGCATTGCATGACGATGATTGTATGACGATGCAATGACGGCGATGGCATGGCAACGCCGGCATAATCGCGACTGAATGACGGCAGCACGGTTAAGGTGGAATGACGAAATGACGTCGATGGGACGACGAAAGTGGTATGACGAGGACGGCATGACGACAATGTGCTAACGTTTTTGAAATGATGGCGATCGTACGGCGACTGCGTAACGACTATGGCATGACAAGAGTGGAATAACGAAGGTGGAATAACGACAACCGAACGACCACCACGGAATCCCGACCACGAGAACATGCCTAGTGGCCTAAGCCAGCAGACAATTTGTGACGCTGGGTCAGTGTAAGAGGCTAAATAGATAAAATCGAAGTATTGATCACATTATTACAATACAGAAGCAGCGAGAATACCCGCGTGTATCACTGCTGCTTGGAAGCAATAACGCGTCATTGGTTCCAAACGTTATTAAACCTACACCTCGTCTTCCTCCTTATAATATCTTTCTTCGAGAAATAATAAACAGAATCACCTAATTGTTTCAGATTAATAGAGTCATTATTTGAAATCTTCATTCCCGTTTTGTAGGCGGAGAAAGGTTGACTATTAGCGAAGAAAATGAAAAGCGACATTTGATTTCTTGAATTTCCCCTTCAGCTTGTGATGTTGATACAACGGCAGAACTTTTATTGTGTTTTCAAGCATTGGGAACGCTTCTATGCAGACAAAAAGAAAGCTTTCCGAGGTTTGTCTGGTAAAGCATCCCTGCTTATATTAGAAGGCAAGTTAAGTTCGAACGCGAACTAGACCACCAATGGTACGCCGTAAAAATTCAGTGCGTCACCTCTAAGCGCAGATGCGTGAAATTCAACGCAGCGACGCCACCTTATTTTCATTTTTCCATCCTTTCTGGCTCACCAAACCAGGTCTCAAGGCTAAAATACGAAAAGTTGAACGAGTTGCCATAACTGCGCTGTGGAGTACATATAACAGGCGCTTAAGGACTTAACACAAAGCCGAATGAAGCCGACGGGACAAGCGCTGACTCGCAACCAACATTTACTTTGGCACAACACGGAAGTATTTCCGCGTTAAACGTTAGTTGCGAGTCGTCGCTTGCACCGTGGCCTTCTTCGTCTTTTGCGCTATTTGCGTTCATTTACACCGTTACGCTTATATATCTCAGAAGAATGTGGTTGTGGTAGGCTGTAGCAACAGGCAGGTTTAGCCTGGCGATTAAGGCCGGCAACTGCTGCTCCCGAGCGTCTCTTACAATATCACTGCGGTGTTTGACCGCATGTACGTCAAACCAGCCTCTCTTATTATTATTATTATTATTATTATTATTATTATTATTATTATTATTATTATTATTATTATTATTATTATTATTATTATTATTATTATTATTATTATTATTATATAAAGAACCATACAAGCAAACAAATGAGACAGGGAGGAAGCAAGCTGACAACTGCCACCGAAAGGGGCACAACGCCTGCCTACTCTTTCGGGAGGAGGGAATGAAAATAGGAGAAGAGGAGAGGAAGATGGGATTACAAAGAAACAGTAAAGAAAATAGGAAATAAACAAATGACAGAGACACGGACAAAAGAAAGTAGGAACACGGAAAAAATGACTATAAACGGGCAGCCAAATCAGTTTTCTGCATGAAAGTTAGCAAGGCTCTATGTGCCTGGTCGCGTTGAGCAGCACTCCCAGTAGCAGTTCAAGTAGTCCATATTCCTTAATTAGCCGTGCACATTGTGTGAAGAATGCGGGACACTCCATTATAAGGTGTTCAAGTCTCTCACAGGAGCCACAGGACGTGCACGACGGACTGTCGACACGTCCTTGACGGTACAAGCGTTCGCGCACCAACACAGAGCCAACTCCTAATTTCACTAACAGTGCTCCAGCAGTACGAGGCTAGCCACGACCACGAACACGAGGAGGGAACGAGCCGTTTGCAATACGGTGGTCCTGGTGCTGCTTTAGGGGGTATCGGTGGACTAACATACGGCCGTTGTCAATCATACAAGAAATTTCTGAGCAGTCACTGCCGTTGTGAGCACAAGTTGAAGCGAGGCGATCAGCCTCTTCATTTCCAGCAATACCCACGTGCGAAGGTATCCACTAGGCAATGAGGGACACCCCACGAGAAGTAATTTTGTCGGCGGACTCTATTATACTGCGTAGAATTGGGATATTGTCATTCTTTCTCAACAGCCTGCTAAGGGAAGCACGGGAGTCTGTAAGCATGCGACCTTCGATGTGCAAAGAATGCAATGAGAAGACGTGACGCTTCTTAAAGGACTATAACTTGTGGGGTCTCACCCGTACTCTTGAGACAAAGGAACGACAACACAGTAGTGCAAACAGTCACAATTGCATTTATTGCACCTTTTATACACTAATGCCTGCTAGACGAATTGCTATCCACAGAACATGCCGATGAGCGCGCGACGAATCTAGGAAGTCAGACTCACCGCGACGGGATAGCGAGCGAATATGTTCGCCTCATGCTGGATACCAAGGCCTGGTCGTTCGTGTATGTGGTCACGCGAACGGTGGCGCGTTTGAACGATCACGATCATATTCGTCCATTCCGGTGTAGGCCTCACGAGACGGTCTCGCAAAAGCAAGGCTCAGAGCACGCCGGGAACGTCCGCGCTGCTTGCCGATCCCTAGCCAAAAAGAAAGCCTAATCCTTGTCGCGCTCGGCTAACCCCACCGTTAGGTGGCGTTAGCAGCGAAACACTCGCGCCATCTCTCGTAATGCACTGCAACCCGACCGACCGCCGCCGGCACTAAGCTACGCGGAGAAGCCGGATTACAGGTTAGCGAGAGCTATGTGGGGAAAACAACATTAGGGGACGCGTGAGAGTCAAGCGTCCCCACAAATTGATCTTTCTGGGAATACAGTGTTACACGCATGCATGCGGAAGGTCCTTTTCTTGCAGGTTCTCCAAAAAAAAAGAAAAAGAAACGATCGGGAATAACAACTCGTGGGGCATTTTTAATCAAGATTATGCAAAACGCGCCTGGCATGCCATATCGGGCTCCAAGAAGTATAAGACGGCGCAAAGTACTTGCGCAGTCAAAGGCAGAAAGCCGGAGAGAAATCACGAAGCGGAATTTTCAGAGAGGGAGATAAGACTTTGCGCGGAATCATTAAAAATGAGAAGAATTTCAAACCGGGCCCTCTCACGCTTCATGCTTCCGTCGTGAACTCTGCAATCGACTAAAAAATGAAATGATGCAGTCATTTTATAAAACAAAAGGAGGTAAGAAAGAGGAAGCAAGGGGAAAGGAAAATTGAAAAAGCAATAAAGTCTCAGCGATCAATGAACGGAGCCGCAAGAGGTGATTTCGCGATATAACCCAGGGAACAATATAAACAGCACCATCCACGACGTGTAGTGTGCCGTACGAGCGAGCTTGCGGAATGTACTCGCAATTTCCTCTCCGGTGCGCCTTGACCCCGGGCACTCTCAGCCAAAGCAGCGGAATTCAAAAAAAGTTGCGTGTTTGCTCTCGCTTTACAGCAACGTTGTTCTTTCCTCTCTCTCTCTCCCTAGCTCTCTCTCTCTCTCTCTCTCCCTAGCTCTCTCTCTCTCTCTCTCTCTCTCTCTCTTCTGTTGCGTTCTTTGTTTAACGCAAACCTAGAGTTCCACTGTCAGTGCAGCTGGACGGCGCATGCCGCGTTCCTGCTTGAAGTTGTGCGTAGATATACAGGGCAAATTCAAGGACCCAGCGCAGAGGTCGCGTCCTCTCGCAAGAACGACGTCTGGATAGCTATTTTCGGGCGGGTAAAGGTTTCCAAACTGTTTCAAAAGTTGGGGCACCGATAATTTTGTTATTCTTGCGCAGAGCGCTATCGGAAAAGTGCACGGAAATATTCCGAGGTAATTTAACAGGGGCGCCGTGCCAACGCCGTCTGCCGCGTGCGCTCCCCGCATGTGACGTTCCACAAGGGACGCGTGATTGCGGTATGTGTGTGTTGGCATTCCTGGAACCCACCACCTGCACCCTCGCTTTACATACGGCAAGGGCGAGAATGCCTGTTATCTTTATTTTTTTTAACAATGCCTCCTTCCGAGTTTGAGCACCGTCCCAACTTCAATTCGGAACGTTCAGAACATTACATTGCATGTATGCCGACAGAGAGAAAGAGAGAGAGACAACTTTATTCGTCAGAGTAGCTAGTGGGGAGCTAATTTATGGACTCGTCAGGAAGGCCAGATGGCCGCCAGGCGATGCGTGACGGCGACCTCCTCAGCTTGGCTCCACGGCTCGGTGTTGCACATCCAGGCTGGAGCTAAGCAGCACTTCGTCCCACGATGAAGGTGAGGGAGAGGCCTTGTGATGGGGGGGAGGGGGGTCCTCCTCACAGCCCCAGAGGATGTGACTTAGCGTAGCTAGCTCGCCGCACAGGTGACAGTACGGACTTACTCTGTCCAGGCCAATGTGCGAGTATACGTAAGGGTTCGGGTATGAGTTTGTCGGTAACCTGCGCCATGTAATCTCCTGACGCTTGTTCAGTTTATTGTGTGATGCAGGCCTAGTGTGTCGTATAAGACGGTAACATTGGGTTATGTCGTGATATAAGTGCAGGACTTCGTTTGAGGTCTCCGGTTACGGCAGGCCCTCCGCTCGGCTGACGAATCCTCGAGCTTGTTGGTGGGCCGCTTCATCCCCTGGATTCCCCGCGTGCACCGGGACCCATATCAACTCTAGCCTTACATGCTATTAAGTCCTTCTTCATTGTTTTTGTCTCTCAGCACCAGGTTATTTACTTTAGGTCCCATGCGCTATACTATCGGTCTTTCACTGCGAAATGGCAAGCATTTAGGCATGCGCGCACACGTTTTTCACTAGTTAATTTGAGAACGCTGCTGTTTCCCAAAATCAAACTCAGTTTTACTATGTGCGTGCTCATGTGCTAGAAATAACTAGACGCAACCACCTATACTGCCGCAAGTAGGCACCCCACTTCAGGTCACTACTTCACCGGTGCAGACGTAAAAAATATCAAACCCCTAATTTCCAGAGCCAACGCACAAAATAAAGCTACAATGATTATGTTAATTCTGTTGTGGAATATTTATCAATGCACGTTAACTTTTTTCTGAATCATTTTAGTTACTCGTAGCTTCAGTACTTATGCAAACACCTGCGTAATCGAACTTTTAGGTGCGAGTCCAAAGTAACGCCGCGTGTGAGAACGTGGCTCTTGAATTTTTCACTCGTAAGAGCAGGTCACACTTATTGTTAGTAATGTTTCTGTACCCTCTGTATACTCTCTTGTGCGTCATATGTGCCTCCGTGATTTCTAATCGCCCAAAATTTTATTTGCAATAATTAAGTACTTGTACTTGGTGTTTCGGATCCGCTGGTTCATGCCATCTTGCCCGAGCCCTGTTGCATTTTTATCGCGGATTGCAATGAAATAAAAGAAACGAAACGGACGCAAATGTGCGTGCCAAAATCTCAGAGGCAATAGTCATCGTTCGCCTATAGTGAACGCTAGGTGGGCCCCTACAGAAATGCATCGCATCAAACACAGCGGCGTGTCCCTTAGCTCCTCAACCTGCACATAAAGCAGCGATTCATGAGCAAGAGCACATAGCAAACACCGCGACCTCATGAAGACGCTTGGTTTCTCTCACACGTCCACAATTTCATGCAAAGAACTTACAGAGCCTTTTATATGCTTGCGTGCATCTTTGTTTCTTTGTTGTTGTTCTTTTTTCGCTGTAAGAATGCAAACGCATTGGTGTCAAAATCCCGCGTATTACATGCTTCGATCTCGTTCAGCGCGTTCGGTGGGATTGCAAAGAATCCTGTGAAGAGGGCACGCACCATCAATTCCACCATGTACAGCATGTTAAAAAGGTGTTGCGATATTGCATGCGAATTGTGCACGCGACCGTCCTAGTAAGGCGCTGTTCGCCTCCTTACGTCCGTCCCATCTCACAATTTAAATCGGTTGTGTCGCAACTGTCGTGGCACACTACAGCCACTGATTGCGGGCATGGTAACTGTGTTCTATTTCTCGTGACACATCCCGGACAACGTTCCATTAGAAAACTTCGACTTGCTTCCAACCAATTCTTTTTTTCATTTTTTTTAATGTAGGGGTAATTTACTCAACGCACCTATTCAGTGGCTGTATATGGCGTCCTGCTTCGAAGCATGAAGTTGCGTGTTGGAAGGCCGGGCGCTGCGGCCGCTTTCCTGTATGAACGCAGAATGCAACGACGCCCGCAAACTGAAATTTCGATTAGTGGAACTGAATACAAGGTTGGAAAAGTTCATCAGAAAGTCCTTCCCTAAGGCATTTCCTCGCAGTCCAGAGTGCAACCATAGAACAGAACTAGAGAAAAAAGCATCAATCGATTGAACAAGTTATTGTGAACAAATTGTGGGTTTTAACGTCCTCAAACTGTAAAGTGAACGCCGTAGTGAAAAACTTTGGATCATTATCGACCACCTGGAGTTCGTTAACGTGTGAAAACAGAGTGAGCTACATCGGAACTCTCACTATAATAATGTGCAGTGGACACGAAATACGGAAGCATCTCAACATCATAGCAGAGGGTGCTGTTGGTCGCAAACGTCAGCCAGAATTTTTTTTTAATCTGTCGCGAGTTCGTTGTTTTCGTTTTCCACCAAGAGCTCCATTGCATACAGCTGCTCATTCTTCCCTCCTTATTATTTTTCCCCTTTCCAGTTCACCTCGTCCAATTCGTGCCTAAGGGTATTCGGTGCAATGTTTTCTCGGCAACTTGTAAGCAAGTAATCGCGCAATATCGCATTCACATCAACGAAGAATTCCCGATGCACGCAATTCTAGATATTAAAAGAAAACAAACAAGAGGCATAGGGAATGCGATGCAAATCAATCTCGAGAACCCAGCCCGGAATACACAAAACCAAACAACGACCGGTGCGTGCGCGAACAGCGCCAGGACGCATCACCGCTTAAGCACACATTGTAGCATCGTTTAAACGCCGACAGCAACACACAGAAAGGCGGGGAAACGAGAGATCTGATCAAACGCTCAAACGGAAACGGAAATTGAATCCGCGGATTAAGGAAACTCTGGAAACCGAGCAACCGGCGAGAAAAGCGGTCCCGCAACAAAAGGATCGCGTGCTCTCCTTGAAATTACACCTTTCGCGCAGGATTCCCCGTAGCGACTAGGGAATTGCGGGGAGAAACGGAGTGGGTGTAGCTGCGGCCTCACGCAGGCGGCGAGGGAAAATGGCAAAACGACTCGGAACACAGCGGTTGCGCAGAGCGCCGCAGCGGTTTAAAAATGCGTAGCGTTCTCTCGTTAGTCGCAGCGGCCGGAGTTCCTGTTGCAGACGCTGAATGTTTTATCGGGAGACCTCGCAGCCTCCTCGCCGCCACCTCCGCGACGTCGGGAAGTACACGCCGCGCTGTTTTCCACGGTCTAGAGTGAAATTTAAACTCGCGTGACCGAAAAGCCAGCGCATGCCCCGGCGTGCGCCAGGAGCAGCAGTGGTACGCATTTACGTAACGCTAGTTTCGCAAGGTAGCAGCTGGTCTTATCTAGCGTCTTTGCGAAATGTGGGAAATTTGGGACGCAGCAAAATTTAGTCGCCTTGCAATAACCGCCTGCCTTCCACGCTCCTGCTCCGCAAGGCAGGCCCCAATAGAGGCGTGCAAGTCTGTGAATGATCGGCGCATCGCTGATTATTCGCGTAATTCGATTCGCCGTTCTTGCAGAGGCCACTGCGACATATTCGTTTATAACGAAATGTTATAACGAAAGAGGTTAGTAGACAGCAGCAGAGAAGTGAAGGATGGGATGCAGAGATTAGGACGACTCAGACGCATTCCCTCGTATTTCGGTGCAATCACGCGTTTCGTAAGTGTGACATGCATACAGCAACACTGTGACAGGAAATTTCAGGGAGCAAAAACTTTTCATACGTGTCCCGCTTTCGTTTTTCTGCGAGCGGTTTAACCGGGAGGAAAGTACTCCTGAGGAGAACATCATTCAGTTCGGGGAACGCGCGCCTAACAAGTCGTATTGTTTCCTCCTTCCTCTTACTTTTTTGGCCAAGCAGCTCCATCTAATGTGCCTTGATCAACACGCACTTTCCGCCTGGCCGGCGGAAAACGCTCTGGTGGGGCGTTAGCTCAGCTAATGTTACTCTATATAATGGAAAGATTGTCACCCACCCGACTGTAGCTCGAAGCTCAAAGGAAACCCACACGGGTTTGCAAGATAGTTTCGCAGTGTAAAAGAAATTCGTCCTGATGCGGGGATCAAAGCCAGTACCAACGCCTTTCCGGAGAGGTCGCTCTACCGACTGAGGTGACCGGGAGTACAGAAGCATATACAGTGACTGTTACAATAAAGATTTAAATTGCACGCGCTGGATGCGCCGCATTACGTTAAGCGGCCGTGTCATTAGACGGCCAGCCGGCGAGTTTCGCGTATTTTCCAGAAGCCGTCCGCTCCTTTAAAAAGCGGTTAACAGCCGGGCAAGTGCGAAAGGGCGGATCGCCACGGGCGTATTCTGCGTGCCTTCGCCATTGTGTTCGATGTCCCGACGTTTCCTGATTAGCTTATTGCGGAGGACGATGCGTGTGAGGCGTGCGTTGCCTGTTATAGCTGCTCCCGGCCCAAACTGGGGCTCGCAGACGTTATCGTCCAATCGCGTAGCTCGGCGGCGAGATCAAAGCGTCTCGCAACTTTTCGAAGATCCAGGGGTTTTAACTCCGACTAAAGCCCCCAGGCGTCTCATCACGCCAGCATTGTGAGACGCCTGGTAGCTGGCCGGGTGCGGTTACTTGGGCCCAGCATGCCTTGCGCGTTGCACCACGCGAGCATGTCGCACCCGCGTATAGTTTCAACACCGTCCGAGGAGTTCAAGCAGCAGTCATTACATGGCCCAACCGGGTAAAAGCGTCAATTCCTTTTTTTTTCTTCACGCGGCAGCCTTAGAGTGATACATTACCATGTATTCATAGTTGGCCGCGCTATAGGCTCTCAGGGGACGCGACCATCGACGCCGCCGAAACCGAAACAACAGAACGGAGGCGTACTCGGTCAACTGAGAGAAGACCGAAACGTCAGTCCGCCATCGTCATTCTTGCGGCGTCACACCGTCGTTGTCATTCCGTCGTTGTCGTCATGTCATCGTCGCCTTTTCCTCCTAAATATATTTACAGCGCAAATATAAACGTATCTAGTGTTCTTTCTGCAAATAAAATCATCTGGAAGTCAGCGCTGTCCGCGATGTTTCTTGTTCCTTGACTCTGAGTTTAGCCTTGCGCTGCAAGCATGTTTAGCGACACCCACCAACTAGCCCAAACTTTTACCTTACTAAGTCGTCCTGTCGTTGTGCTCACACTCGCTTGAATTGTACGCACATGTTCATCTCAGCAGTTTCACAAAACACAACTACCGCTCCACTTGGACAATCCTCCCCGACTGATTCCACCATATTTTACATGATTTTTGGCGGACGTCGTTCAGAGAGAGCAGTTTTAATTTCTTTCTAGGTAGTTACGCTTCCAAGAGCTCGGCAACCCACCGTGATGCGGCTTACTCTGTTTCTTTCACGATGTAACATCCGTGTCGTTAAGATGAAGTGAAGCTGCACAGCGTTTTGGCCGCTGCAGATTCGCCATCAGGCTCACTGAAAAATCGCCGAATCCATAATAATCCTTTCCCTGTTATCTTTCTTCCTCTTTCTTCCATCAACCACTCCTCTCCACAACCGGTTTATGTAGTCCTGGTCTTTTTTTCTTCTCTCTCTCTCTCTCTCTCTCTCTCTCTCTCTCTCTCTCTCTCTCTCTCTCTCTCTCTCTCTCTCTCTTTCTCTCTCTCTCTTTCTCTCTCTCTCTCTGTATACATACATATATACTTTCCCGCAGTCCGTTGCTCCCACGTGTAAATACCCTCTAGTACACCGAGTTCGTTACTTAAGCCCTGATCGCTCTTTCCTTAGATTAGCACTGACGCTTCCAGTCGTACAATCACTCAAAGCCCTTCCTCTGCTAAGCCGCCATAGGTTCTTGGGCAAACACATCCGTCCGTGTGCGCGCTTTTCATTCGTTCTTTTACTACAGACGGCTCTTTTATTCGATGCTGCGTCGCTCCGTTTTACCCTTTTCGGTGGTCTGTCGCTCTTTATTCCACTTTCTTAGCACGCACCAAATCGTCCTTCCAATTGCTTTTTTTTTTTTTGTTCCCTTGAGCTCTTGGAGCTTCGTTCAGGATTCCCGCAACGGAGCCCGTTCTCTTTGCCCGACGAGCCACATTCCATCATGCAAAAACGGTGCAGTGCTGGCCAAGTAAGAGCTCATGCAGCGTTTATCGAAAAATACCAGGATCGCCAAACCTTTTGGTAAGCATTCCGTCAACAGTGGAATGGCAGTGATATGCGAATGGCAACGGAAAGGATTAAAGCCCAGTTGGTGAAGTTAGTTCTTTTGTAAACCCCCGGAAGTTCGATTAATCTCGGAAAGCTATGAGATATTTAAAGAATCTCCGACTTTCTTCTTTCACGAATTGCTGTTCTTGTGCCTTTTATTTTTATTATTACGACCTATTATTTTTTTGCTTTTCAGGTTGTCATTCTGTAATGCTCAGCTATTTTTTAATCATTCCCTCAGATCATCGGAAGCAACATGTCAACTGCTTGGACGCGGCTGGCAAGGTATGACCGTGGTTGGCCTTCCGCAAACATACCCAGCTTTTACATCTATCTATCTATCTATCTATCTATCTATCTATCTATCTATCTATCTATCTATCTATCTATCTATCTATCTATCTATCTATCTATCTATCTATCTGCGCGTCCGTCCGTCCGTCCGTCCATCCGTCCGTCTCTCTGATCGTCTTTCTCTCTCTCTCTCTCTCTCTTTCTCATGACATGGATGCTTTCCATTTGCAAGGCCCAATACTGCAGTAGATTATAGTGAAGGTGAAAACTCAGAAATCTTACGTGCAATTTCCTCGTGAATAACTTCATAACAACCTCCACATTCCTCGCGGTTCCTTCGGCGGCGTGGGCATAAGTGCAATGATCTTGCGGAAATACAGGCGGTAAAACTCTTCCAATGGCGGCAGAACACAAGAAAAGTTATTTAGTTCAATTATGGCGATCATTGAAAAGCCTCAGGTAAGTTAATTCCGGAGCCCTCAACTACAACTTCTCTCACAGCTTAAACGCAACTTTGTTTTGTTAAATTATATAAATCAATCAATTACTTCAAACGTACGTCTTGCTCAAGATGTGAGCCCGCTTAGCAAAATCTTGCCACTATGGCCAGATTTCAGTCCGTAAAAAACTGCTATGCCTACGAGGTGAAGTCTTCATTCAGCGTTTCTTCGCCAAAATCCGGATGATCGGTAACCTTTGCCACGTCTATACAAACATTCAGTAGGCACACTTGCACGAAGCAACACCTAAAGAATTGCGCCAGTCCATGCGCGCGGAGACCCAATAGGTTATAACACAACAATTCTATATCGGATTATATTCGGCTTTCCTGACAGTCACCTGAGCTTCGTTCGCGATCAGTTCATGCTGTAAGTTCTATACCTTCCGCAGGCACTGCACGGTTTTAAACACACCGAGTACGTGGCGCAGATTGCGCTCCCGTTCGCGCTCGCTTTCTTTATTGCGATAGCAATTATATGGACACTCCAGGTGCATTTCTGTCGTCGGCGTCGCCGTGAGGTTGCTTATAAAGTCTAAGGGGGACAAAATCGTCGTCGCGCGCCGTCTGCTGCATGTTCGAGTGAAAGCTTGCGAGGGTGAGCCGGCGAACGCGGTTCAATCTCGCGTGCGTGATCGAGGAACGCGGGCCGGAAGGCTGCCCTCTCCTGTCGCGCATGAGGCAGGGGGGTTAAGCGTGGGAGGAGGGGCGTTCTTCTCCGTCGACTGCTAGGGTGCCTCGATGTCCCCCTCGCCCACCGCTCCGTACAGAGTGAAGACAACTGCGCCGTCTATATGTAATTATCAAGGGGCTTTATCTATATGGCGTTGGGCGCGCGATTGGTGGACGCCGTAGTAGACGCATTTGCCTGATGCCGTACGGACGCGTTGCCGGCGCTCGTGTATCTTAAGAGCGGAGTGCGAGGTGGCCAAAGTGCGCGTCCGCGTGTACATCATCTTCAAAGCGATTTGCGAGAGTTACAGCACAATGCGTTGGCGGGCTAGTTGGTACGAATCCATAATTACATTGTTGAGCGCAAAATAACGGACACAAGAAACAAGACAGCACAAGGCGCTCGTCCTGCCGTCTTTCTTGTGTCCGTTGTTTTGTGCTAAACAAATTAATTATCGATGTCCGATGTTTGCAGAGTGCGCGTAGTGCCGGTGGCTTCGCATGCGCTGTGCTTTCGACGTTTCGTTCGCGTTGAAGCGAGAGATGCACGAAGGTCAATATCGCTTGCTGTTGCCGCGATTCCACGCTCCAGCATTTGACAGCGAGTTTCCGCGCTCATCGAGCGAGATGTGTTCACGTTTACCTGTGCGCGCGTAACACCGTGCTTGTCAATTCAGTTAAAACACGTTTGCGGGCTAGTTAGTTTGAATTTATGATAGAATGTGTAAGCGCGACTGAACAAGGACGTAGAAAGAAGCAGGCGCACAAAGACAGCGCCGTCTCTGTATGTCTGTTTCTTCGAACGTCGTTGTTCAGTCACGCTTACACATTCTGTCACTGTTAATTTAGTTAGTAAGCCAGTGTTTACAAATTTATACGGCCGCTAAAACTACTATCCTTTCTTCGCACAACTAACAACTAATTTGCTATCGCAATCAGTGCTCGGCCTTTCGGGCGGAACAGTGACTTTTCTTCCCCTTTTTATTCTTTCTTCTTTCTCATTTTGTTTTACTACCGCTGAAACGGGACGAGGGGGCGCTGCAACAAATGACTGTTCATACACACGACGATATTTCTTTTTTGCGTACATCTTCTCGGGCCGTCTTTTTTAACCGCCAATTCAATTTACGACTACTTTCGCTCTCCGCCCATTGTTCGGACGCCTCCGCACCATCGTTATCGCCAGGATTTGCCAATCGTCGCGATGCATGATAAGCCAAAAATGATATAAAATGAAACTGAATTGAATTAGGAGTTCCACGCCCCGAAGCTACGCAGTGGGTTATAAGGTAAGCCGCAGTGGATGGCTCCGGATTAATCTTGATCAGCCGAGATTCTTTAATGTGCGCACAGTTAAATCACGACACACGAACGTTGTTGAATTCCGCTCCCATCGGAATGATCGAAGCCGAGACATTCGTACTAAGCACCACAACACCAAGACAAAGACAAAGCAGTTAAAGTGGAATCTCCCAAAATAGAGGGCCTAGTCAGTGCTTTAAGGAAGCGTATCTTGGCCAAAAGGAAACTTTGCTGAAAGACACGCTGAGTAACAATTAACGCGTCTCTCATTATGCCTCGAGCACTATATAGAAATACATGACGTAGAAGACAAAAGAACAGACGAAGACACTTGAAATTTTGTCTGCGTCCCAACTCGCGCTCCACCGTTCAACCTCGTGCAAAATTAACTACTCAACTCAGTCAGACTATTAAGTATTATCTCCGCACGGTACCTAAGCAAGCTCCTTCCGGCGGTCCTTTTGGTTACAGCCGCCATGAAACATTCCTAGTTCTCCCACCGCGACTACCATTTCATGTAGTATTTCTGTGCAATGCAACCTGTGTCTTATCTCCTCAGTAGGTAGGAGAAAGCGACGCTTTCTTGTATCTTGCTTTTTTCCAATTCACCCAGTTTATTTTAAACATATTATGACGAAACGAACCCGACATTACGCTGCGCCAGAGTCCCACAGTTTCTACTCCCAGGGTGGGCCATACCTTCCCTCGCCGAAATCCAACTTCCAGCATGCTCCCTAAGGGAGCGATAAGATGAGGCGGCTCCCAAAAAACGGGAATAATGTACACTCGCGCACATTTGGGCTAGTTAAAACTTTAAGAAGCCGTCACCGGGCATTTGTCGCTGGCGAAACGGCATGGAAAGTTACTGTGAAATCTTGCCAGCAGCATGGAGAAACAAAAAAGACGAAACTCAGAACCACTAAGTCCCAAGTCGTCAGGAGCAATTGAGTCGTTTCCTTTTATAGCCTCGCTGCGGCACTTCTATCACCACCAGTGGGACCATACGGCGAGCCGGCAACGAAGTCGTTAGATAGATACTGAAACAGAAAGATCGAGACAGAAAAGAGAAAGAACCTTGCCCGGGCATGAGGAGGTTTGCCCGCAAAGTAAAACGAAAATGCGGAAGTGGCTGAATGTTGCGTCTCTCGCGTTCGCACGATCACTGTTCCGCTAAGCTGCGCCGAGTTCGAGAAACTAGGAAACAAAAGAGATGATGAAAAAGACGAAGAGCCGTACCACAAAATAAGATGTCCACACGCAAATGCCTCTGTGCTACGCGCCGTGTCGAACGGTGGAGGCGGCGCTCGCTCTCGCCCGAAAGAAGCCTCTCGGCCATAACGGTGATTCCCGTAGCTGCTTTTTCGGAGCACGGGATTCCGTATTCCAACCAGTTCGGGCATGCGAAATGATGCTCGCATGCATCTTGCGAATGACAGCCGAACGAGCCCGTTTCCTCTTCGGCGATATTGTAATGCGTTGCGGCCGCAGTGGGTGCGCCAGGAAACGTCGGGTCGCGTGTGCTATCAGTCGGCCACACCTGGAAAGAACGCGCTTGTTCAAGTTGGTACAACGCACCGGCCGTGTGTCACGTGCATGTCTCTGTCACGAGGCTTATTCGCAAAATTGTGATTAGCTGCAGAGGAAAGGCGCAGAAAATTTTTCTGGCTTCTTTTTCGGCTCATTGCGGAGTCTCTCCATTGCCTTTCCTGCAAGCGTATTCCTTTGCTTGTTTTTTTCTTCCTTTATCTTCTCCTTCTCTCTCTCTCTCTTTACCTTTTTTCTCCGCAAACGGGTGGGTGTGGTGTCACCTTTAGGAGATATTTGCTAGCCCGATTTTCGTTCTCGCCTTACCTTGTAGATCTCAAACTATAACTAGTGCTTTCTTTATTCTTTATAGACCATGTTCTTGTTCACAATCAGAGACTGTGAGAAGGTTTAGGTGTAGCCCACAAAAATCTCAGGCATTATTGCATATACACACACACACATATATATATATATATATATATATATATATATATATATATATATATATATATATATATGTGTGTGTGTGTGTATATGCAATAATGCCTGAGATTTTTGTGGGCTACACCTAAACCTTCTCACAGTCTCTGATTGTGAACAAGAACATGGTCTATAAAGAATAAAGAAAGCAGTATTTATAGTTTGAGATCTACAAGGAATTCTGGAGAATGGTTTTTACTGCGAAAATACTAAACGAAAATATTATGTCGAGCTAGATTGAAAGATTAAGCTTCTGTAGTAACGAACTCGTCATTCGTAGTGAGAACACATCTTTTAAAAGCGAACAAATGACAAAAATGGAAAATTGGAGTGGCGTCACCTGTTGCGGACTACATAACCTCTAAGGCTACGTCACCAACTGGCTGATCCACGGAGATCCAAAATCAACAATGGAGCTGACAGATGGAGTAGCACACTGTGGCATTAAAGCACACCATAGTGTCTTAGAAAGGCTGGCCAACGTTTCACTAGAAAGACCTATCTTCGTCAAAGGCCTTTGCTTTTGACAAAGATAGGTCCTCCTATCTGAACGTTGGCCAGCCTTTCTGAGGCACCTTATCCCTGTTTATAACCTTTATACCACAGTGATTCACGGAGAGTGGCTCAGAGCAAGGTCACGTGTAAATTACGTCAACTTGTCCGCCTGGGCGCGGGTGGCTCAAATTGAGGAGCACCAGCAGAGCTTTCGGCGGCAATTTTTTATGTAATGAAATTGATATAAATTGGCACACAAATATGCGTGACAGATTTCGAGACGACTAATTGATCGATCTACCGCGACTCATTTTATATTTTCCTTCAGTTTACCTGTAAGGGAAGGTCCGCAGCAATTTTTGTGTGACGAAAGCCGGCGTGAAACGGCGTGGTCGATATCAAATTTAAACGCAATGCAACGTGTGTTGGAGCCCCGAATTTGCTTTGAAACGTAATGATCACTGATTAAGAAATAAAAGTTGAGTTGCATATATCTCATTCGAGCAGACAGCAACATATAAGCGTTATTTCTTGAAAGAGTAATTTGTAATTCTTTTGTTTTTTTTCCCGTCCCATTGTAACGACTCCACGTTGGAGGTCAACTAGGAGTTTGTACGGCTGCGACGGTGAAAGTTGACGCCGGGATACTATGACGCAACCGGCGTTGCAGTAGTCACGGCAGCCCTGTCCAATGGAGTACAGGAAGCGGGACCCGAACAACCCTCTCCAGAATTTACTACAGTACGACATAAACGAGAAGAAAGGGGGTTAACCGAGGGGGCCGATTTTTATTAGTCATATCACAAGAAGCCAAGAAACACTGACACCAAGGACAACATAGGGGAAATTGCTTGTGCTTAATAGATGAAATGAAGAAATGATAAATGAATGGAAATGATAGTAGACGAAAAAACAACTTCCCGCAGGTGGAGAACGATCCCACAACCTTCGCCTTGGTGTCAGTGTTTGTTGGCTTCTTATGACACAGTACAACATATAACTTTTGCAATAAATGCTTTATTCATTCATTCATCCTCGACTATGAGCCAGTAAACAGAGCCCCTAGTACTTACAAAAGGTGTGAGAATCCATTGCTATAGATTCGGTGTTGCTGATGTATCGATTGCCAGACTGGCATATATCTATGAAGAATTCTGTTATATTTGAGTAAAATACAGCTTCGAATGGGGTTGCTTTAATGGAGCGCAATTAACTTGCCAATTTCTTTGTGCACACTTGCTTGTAGAACCGTAAAAATCAATCAAGATATACCAGCGGTTTTGCTTTAAACCTTCCACATACCCTCCACATGCTCAGAAAGGCGAGAAACAACGACGAGTAGTTTCGTTCGCGCCATACGTCTTATGACTAAATTGTTTCTAACAGCAGCAGACAAATAACGTAGCAGTATACAACGTTCACGTTTATGTGCCGGACGCAGCAACTCGTTTTTTCTGCTGAGAAATTTAGGCAGAGTGCGTTCGGCCTAAGTAGGTTTAGAAAAATGTTGAAGTGTTCTTTTCTTTAACTTCCTTCGTTCGGCCGCAGGCTTTCCTTGTTCTTGGCTTTGAAAGACTTGAGTGTTGATTTGCAGTCACTTATTGTTGTTCCTGTTGTGGGAATGTGCTCTGCAGAGAGCAGCGGGACAGAAAATGAGAAAAGCTCCGCTGCTGTAATGCCGGCTCTTTAATTTCCGAAGCAGCACACAGGTTCAGGAACCCAGACAACCCGAGGGATGATGCTATCTTTAGTCTGTAATGCCCCGCAGTTCTCATTCACTTCTTGGAGAATTGTGTCGGTGAGTGTGCGCTCCGACAAATGGACAAGTCACTTCTATAGAGCATGTGCGTGCTTTACGAACGGCGTAGAGTTTAGCTCATTGTCCTCACAAAACTGTAATAATAATAATAATATTTGGGGTTTTACGTGCCAAAACCACTTTCTGATTATGAGGCACGCCGTAGTGGAGGACTCCGGAAATTTTGACCACCTGGGGTTCTTTAGCGTGCACCTAAATCTAAGCACACGGGCGTTTTCGCATTTCGCCCCCATCGAAATGCGGCCGCCGTGGCCGGGATTCGATCCCGCGACCTCGTGCTCAGCAGCCCAACACCATAGCCACTGAGCAACCACGGCGGGTCACACAAAACTGTAACAGTCACATAGGCCAAATTTGGGGGAAATGGGAGCAACATTATGGCTGGTGTGCTTGCGGAGTTAGATACCTGTGGGTACAGCTTTTTTTCCTTCGTTCACTTTGCTTTGCCATAAACGTTCAAAGGCGAACTCTTTACCTCTTGCCCGCACTTTGAGGATGCTCGCTGCTGTCTTGCACGATAGGCCAGTCCTGCAGATAGTTCGAACCGGTGCAGGAGATAGGGCAGACAGAGGTGGCCCGCTGCAGTGGGTGACAGACGTAAGACGTGAGCCCCCAACACAAGTACGCCGTCGTCGTCATTTCGTCAGCCTAATTCCATCGTATTAATTTCTTCATTGTCTGGCCGTTGTCATCGTTCCGTCATCGTCACTATGTCGTCGTTGTTTCATCATCGCCTTTCCGTTTTCGTCGTTCTATCGCCGTCGTACCTTCGTCGCTACGCCATTATCATTGTGCTGTCATCGCGATTCCGTCATCGTATATAATCCAAATCGCAGTGATCTTGTCGCCCTCATACCATCGTCATCAATCCTTCGTTGTCAGACTGTTGTCATCGTTCCACTGTCATCACTATGTCGCCGTTATTTCATCATCGTTTTTGCACTGTCGTCTTTATATCGTCTTAATACCTTCGTCGTCATGACATCCTCGTTATGGTGTAGTCGTCATGCCGTGGTCGTCATTCTGTCGTCATCTCATAGTCGTCGCGACGTCCTCTGCACGCCGTTGTCCTGTCGTCGTAACTCCGTTCTCATTAATTTGTGGCTATTCCATCGTCGCCAATCCATCATCATCACGCCATCGTCTTGTCGCCACACACCATCGTGACATACGCAACAGAACATGTCGGCAGCTTTACACCACGTTGCTATGGCTTAGACAATCATCGCCCGATGGTTTCCGACGATGTTAAAGCGAAGCTTTCTTTACCTCGGCATCCAAATTGAATGGGTTGTGATTGCTGCGTTACACGATGTGTCAGCAACGAAGATAGTGAAAGCCGTGGCGGCCCGAAGTGGCCAGTGACGTAAGCGCACACGGGAGCTTAATCACACAAAAAAATGAAGCCGAAGCGTATACTGTGCGGGGGGATATAGAGGCTCGGAAAAAGCATCTAATGGAGCCGGAGCGTCTTTGATACTCAGCGAAGCCTGGTTCATAACGCGAGCGCTGGCTGACTCATAAACGCCAGGGGGAGCAGCTTAGACAGGCGGCAATTAGTGTCGAAGAGCGCAGTGATCATGTTGGCCAGAAACGCGAAACGGAGCAGCGTCGATAAACAGCGAATGGCTTGGGACTGGAGTGTGCGATTGATAGGCAGCGATGAGACAGCAGCGTAATCGCAACGTGTCGTTTAGACGTGCAAAACAGTGCTTAGAGAAACACTTGATGCAGGACGAGTTTGGTTAGGTGTGTAGTCGTGTGCATTTGCACACTACGCTCGCAAATTGACTCTGGTTTCCGTCAGACGTGTATACGGTGTTGGCGCGCCGCAGGTTTGCGATGAGCGAGGTATTTCCCAGTAAAGATACGCTTCCTACTTGGTCTTGAGCCCTATACTTGATAATGGTCACCAAGCAGGAACTGCGTTTTTCGTAAACATCAAGAAGAGTTTCGCTCGAACCAATTCCCACAGAGCGTACGGATCCACATAATTTTTCCCTTTCTTTGTTACATCCTGAAGGCATCGCTGTGTCGCATCTGTCAAGGAATTGCAGGATTCCAACGCTATCCTGGAAAACACACATCTTTTACCGCGGGGATGGGCGGCCAGCGAATACTCTCGTTAGCCGAAGGTGTACTTCAGCTAACGACCCCGGGAACAGAAATACGAAATGATAAATGTGGTGTTCTGCGGCGCAAGGGCCAAGTATGGCCAAAGAGCGCCAGACCAGCGTTTAAAAAAACGCCAAGAAAGCAGGGGGAGGGAGATCAGGGAATAGAGCACGTTGAGCACTAAAAATATCCGCCGAACCAAGAAAAAAAAACCAGCCATGCGTTTCGGTATTCATTGTACAAACCCCCCTCCCAGTGAAGGCAGCACTGAAGCAAGGAAACTACTACTTCTGAAATATGTTATAACTTCTATAGCACAGGCACGCCTGTATCTTTTTGCGTAAGCAAATGGAAGAATATATGTATATATATCTTGTTTTGTGATGTTTACTTTTCCTACTTTCTAAAATCCATTCTCCCATATCCAGCAATCGCCGGACATTTATGTCTCTATGGTTTCGCAAACCTTCGCCCAAGGGCGTTTCTATCGGTTGGTTTGGTTTCAAGACGGGGAGATGTTTGCTCCCATATCCCCGCATCCCCGATTCCGCATCCCAGGCCATTATACCTGCTTCAGCAAACAATAAACCCACTGCTTTGCGAACAAGTAGAAGGAGACGCCGTCGACGCACGGGTTATGTTTCTTCTGACCCTATACGTTTCATTTCATTCTGTATCTCTCTCTTCACTTCTCTCATTCTTCACGTTTTCTTTATTTTTTTTTTCTTCTTTGCTGCCAGCTACCTCACTCGTACGTTACTTGTGTACGCACCTTTGTGGGCGGCCTTCCTTTGGAAATCGATACGTTGTCTCCGCCATCTCTAAGTGTGCGTAGCATGTGCACTATGCACGTGTGTTTGTTAGCCCGGTGTTTCTCTATCGGGCTTGGCACTCACAATATCGGCCTCGTCGTTCCTATTCCATTCCGGCTTAGGCACCTGGGCGTGTTTACCTCAACTGTTGAATGCTACACCTCTTTCTTTTCCATTTTCTCTATTTGTTGCCACCATTGAGAACCTACGTCAACTCGCGGATCGTATTCCTACACACTGAAACTTGCGAAGCAAAAGAAGAAGCACCAAATCGAAGTAGTTCTGCACTTTCAATTTGCGACTGGGTAGGTTTCAGAATATATATATTTATATACAGGGGAAAATTGAACCTGCAAATGTCGGCGTAGAAAAACAAACCAAACGAAAACAAGAACGAAAAAGAGCACGACAATATGCGAGAGCATGGCGAAAAACGAGTTGTCGGAAAACTGATGAAGGGAAAACTTTAAAAAAAAAGAGAGAGGAAAAAAAAAACAGGAAGACGCGTTTCGATGTGACAGAAAACCCGAAAGGCGACAGTAAGGTGTAGCTACACCTCGCTTTCCGCACCAGTTTCAATTCCCGCTTCAGACGGTGCCTTTCTTTTGGGCAGGGACAGTCGTGGTGAACGTATACGTGCGACGGGCAGCTCACGGACTTATATCGTTCTTTCTTGAGGTTTACGCCTACTCGCACCACTTCTCTGAGCCGCGTGCCATCATTTCTTGTTCCACGCGTGGCACAAAGAATAACAACACATTGAAAGAAAACTAAATGAAGAAACGTGTAACAATCAGCGGAGAAGAGCTACAATACCCAGGCAAGACGACTCTTCCCGGCACCTCTCGTCCTCACGGCGGTATTCAAAACAGGAATATATATATATATATATATATATATATATATATATATATATATATATATGTGTATATATATATATATATATATATATATATATATATATAACTATTCAGATAACGTGTTACATATTTGCTTTGAGTCTTTGTCCATAGGAATTCAACGGCGTCGAGGACAAAAAGGAGTGATCACTATCTGATTATAACGAAGACATACAAACGCACTGTCGCACCAAGTGATCTCGCTCAAGACGCTCTTTCACGGCCTGAGCACGTAAATTCTCTCGTATTTGATCGTTTCTCAGTCGGTGGCGTCCGTCTGTGTATGCGTCTGCTGTTCGTTCAAGCTTCTTTACGCCTTCCTTATTTTTTTTTTCGGTTCCTTCAGCGTGCTTACACTCAACGTTGGAGCCCTGCCGTGCCGCGGCGTGGAAATGGATCCTCGAGCGATGAACTCAAGAGACATTCAAGATTCACGCACACGCTAGCTTGTTTCGTAAGGAGAAGAAAAAAGAAAATCTGGGGCCTCAGAGCGCTCGAAACGACTGGACGACGCCCAAGTAAACAAAACCAACCAACTAAACAAACAAACAAACACATAAACTAAAACCGAAGAGAAAGGCTTAGGCGTGTTTCGCTACTTTCCGCGTCCCATTGATCAGTCGTAAAAGAACGCAGGCTGCGGCGGTCGTTCGCAGAGAAGAGAATCATAAACAAAGCGTGGCGGACTCAACTTTTGCTGCAGGGCCGATTACATCGTGAATAAATAATCCGGTCAAAGCGTAAGGCGAGGCAAACAGGCGGAGCTTTTTTTCCGTCTGGTGGCTGGACCACGCGTGCGAACCGTTACGGCATGAATGATGGACGCCGCCATGTCTTGAGGGTGCTAGCCTTCTTTTCCTTTTTTTTTTATTTCGATAGCAATTACGGGTATATTGACACTTCAGGCGAACTTTCACCGTCGGCATTCCCGTGAGGTTTCGCACATGTTTAGGTATATGCATGCTGCATGTTTTTGCATGTCATATATGCAAGTAATATGCTACACCATTCAGCCGCCAACGTTGCTCAAACCAGGTCTCAAGTTCTTGACTGAATTATTCCTGATATTCTTTATTTTTTCGTAACGGCAGCCCGCAAACACATGTCAATAAAGTTAACATTCATAGCCCATGGCCTTAATCCTAGATCTTCTCAGAATATTAAATATTTAAAATGCAAAAGAATACGAGTACTCAAACCTGAGAGTGATACAATTTTACTCGCGCTCCTCTTTACGGGCAGCGTAGTAGCGCCTGTGCGATGCCATTACAGGCCCTTCACGGCGTGTGCCATACATGGCAAGGGTGCCAGAAACTTCGGCGCACCCGCGTATGTCGCGTTCACGTTAGTCTCGAAGTTGCGTTTAGTTAGAACACCATCCGAGGAGCTCAAGCACAACACTAGACCTTGCTGTAGCTGTCAGTGCTTCGCGCTTCGAGTCAAATTGCCATTTCTCTCTCTCTCTCTCTCTCTCTTCATCCGAACCTTTCTTACTTGTTCCATGGTTGGAGCACCACTTAAGGCGTCGCTGTGTCTACTCATGCCTCCCTAAATGCGTGCACTGCGGCGGGAGCTGCAGTCTGTCTATTATCAGCAACCAAGATACCAGGAAAACCGTCCGCGAAAGGAAGAGCGTTTGCTCCGAGCGTTTACCATTTCCCGCTACCCACGGCGTGTGGTGTGCCGACTACGGCGTGTTCTGCTATTGAGCGCTGACTTCCCGGATGCCGTTCGGGACCGCGGCAGCCGTTTTCTAACGGGCGTGAAATGCAAACGCGCTCGTAAGCTCATACCATTTGTCCCACGTAACTCGTGGCAAAATTTAGAAACGCACAAGTGCCACGTAGAGCTGAACAGAACCCAAGTAATGAATCACCGTCGCTTGGAGCAAGTCGGACTATATTTGGTACTTCGCCTTATTATATAATTTGTTATTAATAATTTTTCAACTTCTCGAATATTATATTCAGAGCAAAAGTGTCAATGAGAAAATTGTAGACGTGAAAAATTTGCGATCCGGCTTTCTGTTGTCAATACATGCTACGTAAGTGTTTTCTTTCTTTTTTCCCTAGCCTGAAACAAGGCTCGTGAAGCGCTCAAAATGCTAACAATCGGTCATTGATAAAATGGTACTACCATTGAATTCGGCACAGCTGCGCGTAACTAGAGAGGTGGGCTGCAAGCACGGGCCATCACTTTCTAAGGTCAAAAACATGTTTTTTTCTCGGATGACAACAAATATTCACATATAGACACATACACGAATTCGCCACACCTTTATAATGAACCACGGCTCACAAATGAACCAGGTATTCACAAAAACCTCTTGCGCTAGAATTGTTCGTAAGAGTAAATTCCAGCCAATGGTGGCATTGGACATATGAATCAGCCGAGGTGGTCAATCCATGGCAAAGAGCACTTACAAACGAAAAGCTTTCATAATTCGCCCTCATTTTTGTTGGTGTTTGGATCCGACTGCTGGTACGATCTGTTGGGAACTCGGCGCTGACGCCCGTGGTTGTACCTGGGTCGCAAGCCCCAAGGGTAGCGTTGGCCTGGCGGCCTGGGGTACAACTGGAAGCATCCGAAGGTCCCGGCAAAGCATGAGTCGACTGGTAACAACAAAACAACTTGTTTATTTTAACATCGCAAAGAGTTGGCGGTCAGGTTTGACCGAAGTAGAGAGACGGGAGAGCACTTCACTCAACAGAAGAAATCGGAGCCCTCCTTTTGGCGTCCGGGGGCAGCTGTTTTTATACTCTCGCAGTTGAGGGCAAGAAGGAACCCCTCAAAAGACGAGCACGTGAATGTACAATGGGCTAATGGTGACGCACACTGTCGTAGCGATGCCGTAGCACCATGTCGAGCACGATCTCGTAGCACCCTGTCGAGCACGATCTCGTAGCACCCTGTTGTAGCGCTGCCGGTCGGGCACAATGACTGTAATGAGAGGATGGTCCCTGCTTTGGCATCGCCTGTTTCGGGCACAATGACTGGAATGCGAGGATGATCCCTGCTTTGGCATCGCCTGTTTCGGGCACAATGACTGGAATGCGAGGGTGATCCGTTGCGGTCGCATCGCCGCAGTCGCGCCTGGAAACACCTGCCGATGAGTGTTGCGGCGACGACGATCGGGCCAAAATGTCTGCCGCCCCGCCGCAGTCGCGCCGGCAAAACCACGTGTCGCAGGCGAAACGCAACAGACCGCCCCGCCGGGGGAAGGAGATCCCGAAGGACAGGGGACTGCATCCGCTGGCCGGAGGGATGTCGCTCGATGATGCTCATAACCGAAGTCGGGCGTCCCTCGACGTTTCTTGAGCGCAGCGCACAGAGAAGGCCTCGTTCTCTCGTTCAGGTTCGCACGGGACACTGCAAAGTGACTTCGGGAGAGTTCACATTTTTGTTCTCGTTCCCGGCAAGCGTTAGAACTACGCTGAAACTCAACCGCTCAGTCAGCAAGCACGGCACAACCCTCACTAAGCCCTGCCAGGCTCTTTCCCCTTTTTATACCACTGCCTAGTTCCTTACAGTAGTCTAGCATCACTCAGAACGCGTCCACAAATTGAAAAATTGCACTAGAAAGCATATCATCACTTTGAAACACTAAACAAAAGCAATATGTAAAAAAAAAATCCTGCCTCAGGAAGAAAAACATCAGTAACAAACAATTTTGAGGCTGATTCCTACGTTAGGGGCTTCGACTTAAGCCATCGGCGTTACCGTTGAGACTCCCCTTTTTGTAACGTACCTCAAAGGAATATTGTTGTAAAGCGAGGCTCCAGCGCAGGAGGCGGCCATTTTTGGGAGAGATGGTCTGCAGCCATTGGAGAGGGCAGTGATCCGTCTCAATGATAAACCTCGAGCCGGCTAGATAGCATGACAATTTCTGAACGGCCCACACGAGACACGCACACTCTTTCTCGGTGGCGCTATACGCCTGCTCACGACTGGTCAGCTTACGACTAGCATACAGGACGGGGTGTTCTACTTCTCCCTTTTCCCGTTGGCACAGTACAACGCCCATGCCTCGCTCACTAGCATCGCACTGAACAATGAACCCTTTTGTATAGTCTGGCGATCGTAGCACAGGCTGGTTTGTTAGGGCACTCTTTAGGGCGCTAAAAGCTCTTTCCTTTGTCTCGTCCCAGACGACTGTTTGAGGCTCTGTCTTTCTTAGAGCATCCGTCAGGGGAGCCGCGATATCAGAGTACCTAGGGATGTACCTCTGATAGTAGCCGGCGACACCCAAGAACGACCGAATATCGGTCTTGGTGCGCGGTTGCGGAAAGTCTCGCACAGCGGCCACTTTTATTTCAGAGGGGCGGCGACGACCCTGACCAATCACGTGACCGAGGTAGACAACCTCGGCCTGTGCTAACTGGCACTTAGGAGCCTTGACTGTCAAGCCCGCTTCGCGCAGGCGGGTTAGCACTGCCCGCAAGTGTGCCATATGCTCAGACCAGGATGCGGAGAATATCGCTACGTCGTCTAGATACGGTAAAGCGAATTCTTGCTGTCCCCGCAACACTTTATCCATGAGGCTTGAAAAACAGTATGGCGCGTTCTTCAAACCAAAACTCAACACTTTAGGACAGAATGTTCCCCTTGGTGAAATGAACGCCGCATACCTACTAGCCTCTTCTGTAAGTGGAACCTGCCAATAACCCCTGACAAGATCTAGGGTGGAAATAAACTGAGCGCTACTAACTTTCTCAAGGCGCTCCTCGATGTTAGGGATCGGATAAATTTGATCCTTAGTGATGGAATTAAGCCTGCGGTAGTCGACGCAAGGACGAGGTTCCTTGCCCGGTACCTCAACTAAAATCAAAGGGGAGGTATAATCACTCTCACCTGCCTCAATAACACCGAGCTGTAGCATTTTCTTTACCTCAGCCTCCATAATATCGCTCTGGCGGGGTGACACCCGATACGCCTTGGATCGTACTGGCTCTGTGGAGGTAAGTTCTATATCATGAGTAAGTACAGAAGTCCTACCAGGCCTCTCAGAGAACAGACCTTGAAACTCTTGTAATAGCTGGTGTAGTTCGGTTTTCTGCTCGGGCGACAGCGGTGCTTTACTGATAAGGTCACTAATGACTTGACCGGTGTCTTCCCTGTTCGTCACTGAGCCTAGTCCCGGAAGCTCGACCGGAAGCTCTTCAGGAACGTTTACCATCACGCACACCACTGCTTCCCTTTGTCTATAAGGTTTGAGCAGATTACAGTGGTAAACTTGCTGTGCTTTCCGCTTTCCTGGCAGACTTACCACGTAGTTAACGTCCGACAGTTTCTGAACAATTCGTGCTGGGCCCTCCCACTGCACGTCTAGTTTGTTGTTTAGCGATGTGCGCAATATCATGACCTCATCGCCAACCTCAAAACGACGGGCCCTGGCTGTCCGATCATAATAAACCTTGGCCCTCTGCTGGGCCTTTGTCATTGCTTCACCTGACAACTCCTGTGCCCTTCTTAAGCGTTCGAGGAGCTTAAGTACGTACTCCACCACGACTGCGTCGTCGCCCCTACCTTCCCACGATTCTCGAAGCATGCGAAGCGGAGATCGAAGCGAGCGACCGTACACCAGTTCAGCTGGCGAAAACCCCGTAGCCGCATGCGGCGCGGTCCTTAAAGCAAACATCACCCCAGGCAGACACAGCTCCCAGTCAGTTCGATGTTCAAAACACAACGCTCTCAACACGCGCTTCATGACGGAGTGGAGCTTCTCAACGGAATTCGACTGTGGGTGGTACACTGAGCTGTGTAACAGCTTTACCCCACACCTTTCGAGAAAAGTTGTCGTCAAAGCGCTAGTAAACACTGTGCCCTGATCTGATTGGATTTCCGCAGGGAAACCAACTCGCGCAAATATGGACAGTAGTGCATTAACTATCTCAACTGAGCTGAGTTCTTTAAGCGGCACTGCTTCAGGGAACTTTGTCGCTGGGCAGATCACAGTCAAAATGTGTCTGTACCCCGTGGCTGTTACCGGCAGAGGTCCCACAGTATCAATAACGAGCCGTCTAAAAGGCTCCGTAATGATAGGTACCAATTTCAACGGCGCCCTCGATTTGTCCCCTGGTTTGCCCACCCGCTGACAAGTGTCACATGTCCTCACGAAATGGTCTGCGTCCCGAAAACACCCTGGCCAATAGTACTCTTGCAAGAGACGGTCCTTAGTTTTCTTAACTCCTAGGTGTCCGGACCACGAACCCCCGTGTGACAAGCGCAACAGATCCTGACGATAGCATTGAGGCACGACCAGCTGATCGAACTCCACTCCTCTGCGGTCTAGATACTTCCGGTACAGGACTCCACCCCTTTCCACAAAACGCGCAGTTTTCCTGGCGATACCTTCTTTGACATTGCAGCGCACGTTTTCCAGGCTGCCATCCTTTTTTTGCTCGGCTATCAAAGCCGACCGGCTGACTTTTAGCAACCTATCAAGTCCGTCTGACGTAGGCGCGATGAGCAAATCAGTAGATAGCTCTTCTAACTTTCCCGCGTCGGGCGTTTCCTCTCCAGTATCTGGCGCCTTTAACGTTACAGACTCAAGTTTATTCAGTTCGGGCGTGCTCTGAATATCAGCTTGCTGCGCCTCTGACCCTCTTTCGTTGTTTGATAACGTCGGCCCCGCAACCACCGCCTTTGCAGCGAGCTCCCGAACCTTCGATCTGGTTAAGGCCTGAACACTAGCTTCACCAAACAAAAGCCCCTTCTCGCGCAGAAGGTGATCGGACCTGTTTGAAAATAGGTACGGGTACTGGGGTGGCAGCATAGATGACACTGCCGCCTCTGTCTCAAGCGCTCCGAAAGGTCCTTCAATAAGCACCTTTGCTACTGGCAGACACACGCTATGAGCTTCCACGGCTTGCTTGATCCACGCGCACTCGCCCGTGAACATATGGGGTTCTACGTAAGATGGGTGAACTACATCCATCGTAGCTGCGGAATCGCGAAGCACTCGGCACTCTTTCCCGTTCACGAGGAGGTCTCGCATGTAAGGCTCGAGAAGCTTCATGTTCTCGTCAGTGCTGCCTATTGAAAAAAACACAACTTTTGGTGTTGTTTCCGGACACTGCGCCGAAAAGTGACCCGGCTTCTGGCACGTATAACAAACGCCCGCTCGCCTCATCTCGAACCGCTTTCTGCGTTCGGCTTCGGCTGCCGCCGTCTCCTTAGGTTCGGTCGCACTGCTTCCACTCGCATCCGCACTACGCGTGTTCCCCTTTGCTCTCATGGGTGTGAACTTCGGCCTCTCGAACTTCGAGCCAAATTCACCCTTTTGACCATCCTTAGCTCCGCGAGCCCGACGCGTCACAAACTCCTCGGCTAGCTCAGCGGCTTTAGCCACCGTACAAACGTCTGGCCTATCCAAGACCCAGTATCGCACGTTCTCCGGTAACCGACTATAAAACTGTTCTAGCCCGAAGCACTGCAGAACTTTATCGTGGTCACCAAACGCTTTCTCTTCTTTGAGCCACTCCTGCATGTTCGACATAAGCCTATACGCAAACTCTGTATATGACTCACTTTTGCCTTTCTCATTTTCCCGAAACTTCCGACGGAACGCCTCCGCAGACAGCCGGTACTTTTTTAGCAGACTCGATTTTACTTTGTCGAAATCCTCTGCCTCCTCTCTATCCAAGCGAGCGACTACGTCGGCCGCCTCGCCGGGTAACAAAGTGAGCAAGCGCTGTGGCCACGTTTCCCGAGAGAACCCCTGCTTCTCGCACGTTCGCTCAAAGTTAACCAGGAACAAACCAATGTCCTCTCCAAGCTTAAACGGCCGCATCAGGTCAGTCATTTTGAACAATACTCGTTCTCCTGCACCGTGTGCCTGACTTCCATTACGAGCGCGTTCCATCTCTACCTCGAGACGCTTCATTTCCAAAGCGTGTTCGCGCTCTTCTTTTTTCTCTTGTTGCTCTCGCTCTTTCTGTTCTTTAAGTTCACGCTCTTCTTTTTCTTTTTGCTCTTTAAGTTCGCGCTCCTGTCTTTTTGACCTCTCCTCAATAGTCTCAAGGCATTCCGACAGCTCGTCATCCTCAGCCTCTAACTCAAGAATAGCCTTTAGCAGTTCAGGTTTTCTGAGTTTGTCTGAGACATCCAGACCCAACTCTCTTGCAAGCTCCAACAATTTCGGTTTGCGCAACGACTTCAAATCCATGGCTGCTCTGAATGCTGCTTTCTCTACTGCTTACTATTGTCTTGCCGCAAACTAACCCGGCAGCAACGACAACCACAATTACCAGCTCTGTTTCTGACACTAACAAAAGCCTGGCAAAGCTCAGAAGAAGAAAGTCCCGCACTCACCAAACCTCGCAGGCAGGAATTCCGCGCAGTCGTTCCGCTGCAGGCAACCAGTCGTCACACAGGGCTCGTTGCACTGCTCCCGGATCGTCGTTGAGCTGCTCAGCATACAGTCAACTGCATCTCTTTGCTGCTGGCCTCCGTTGTCGCGATCTCACCGCTGGCAGATAGTTGTTTGAAGTCGGAGGTGATCTCACCGCTGCCAACCAGATGTTTGGATCCGACTGCTGGTACGATCTGTTGGGAACTCGGCGCTGACGCCCGTGGTTGTACCTGGGTCGCAAGCCCCAAGGGTAGCGTTGGCCTGGCGGCCTGGGGTACAACTGGAAGCATCCGAAGGTCCCGGCAAAGCATGAGTCGACTGGTAACAACAAAACAACTTGTTTATTTTAACATCGCAAAGAGTTGGCGGTCAGGTTTGACCGAAGTAGAGAGACGGGAGAGCACTTCACTCAACAGAAGAAATCGGAGCCCTCCTTTTGGCGTCCGGGGGCAGCTGTTTTTATACTCTCGCAGTTGAGGGCAAGAAGGAACCCCTCAAAAGACGAGCACGTGAATGTACAATGGGCTAATGGTGACGCACACTGTCGTAGCGATGCCGTAGCACCATGTCGAGCACGATCTCGTAGCACCCTGTCGAGCACGATCTCGTAGCACCCTGTTGTAGCGCTGCCGGTCGGGCACAATGACTGTAATGAGAGGATGGTCCCTGCTTTGGCATCGCCTGTTTCGGGCACAATGACTGGAATGCGAGGATGATCCCTGCTTTGGCATCGCCTGTTTCGGGCACAATGACTGGAATGCGAGGGTGATCCGTTGCGGTCGCATCGCCGCAGTCGCGCCTGGAAACACCTGCCGATGAGTGTTGCGGCGACGACGATCGGGCCAAAATGTCTGCCGCCCCGCCGCAGTCGCGCCGGCAAAACCACGTGTCGCAGGCGAAACGCAACATTGGTCAGTCCCCTTGTTCACTACATGACTAGCCGGGGCCTTTCCTTTGAGCCGCTCTACCATACAATCTCTGCAGAGCTCTAAAGCAGTAAGCTAGAAAACCATTCCCCATGAACAAATCTTGGGACCATGGCCTCGCATATCGCAGCTACGAAAGGCCACAAAATCGCTAATGCAATTTTTGAAAGCTACCGGTTTGAGTGACCGCCTGTGATCCCGAGTGAGTGACCATCAGTGGATATAGAGCAGAAGACTGCTACCACGACGGCGATATCCACAGTGAGACTTTTTCTTCTTCTCTTAATCTTGACCTCTCCTTTTTTCTTTCCCCTTGCGTAGTGTAGCCAATGAGGCTCAGTCCTGGTTAACTTCCCTGCCTTTCATTCAACTCTCTCTCTCGCTCTCTTTCTCGCTCTATCTCTCGCTCTCTCTACTCATCTATCTAGCCCAGAATAATATGGTAGACACAGGCGCCATGATTACAGAGATGAAGTAAGCGGGTGAATAGCCGCATAGTGTTCTAAAACAAAATGCACTCGCTCTGGTTGGTCAGTGGCTACGGCGTACTGGCGTTGAAAACGAGGTCACACGTTCCACTTCCGGCCACGGCAGCAACATTTGCATTGAGGTGAAATTCAAGAACGCTCGTGTACTTTTATGGGCCCGTTAAGGAAACTCACGCGGTCAAAATTAGCCCGGAGCCCTCCACTACGGCTTGCCTCATAAACGTGTTGGCGCTGACAAACGCCGGCGGTCTTTCACCAGGCTCATCTTGAGAACAGTACCACAGCGTTCGTGAAGGAACGGTACCTGCGAAGTTAGGGCATTTCCATCATGGCGTGGTATTTCGTCGCTCGATTTCGACGTGTTCGAACTGCCCTGCTGTTTATCAGAGAGCAAACGGGTATAGACCATATTCTAATAGACATAGAATAGGATGACGACGACGACGACGACGACGACGACTACGACGACGACGACGTCGACGACTACGACGACGACGACGACGATGATGATTATGTCATTCGCCTTAAATGAATCAAAATAAACAAGTATCAAGTGTTTTCTCACAATAACACACATGCAGGTTTTTTTTTTCTGCAAGCAGTATGATTGCAGCAGTGAGAGGTTCCGAGACCCGGATTTCTAAATCTGTCCATGAAAGACGGTGCATGACTTGATTTGACATGGTCGTGTGTTAGCTGGTGCCCATTGCGCCTCGTCTTTTTATGTTTTTTTTTCTCGTGGTTTACGTTTTGCTTTCTGCCTGTGACATCTCCTCGACGGCTATCCTGAGCTATTTAATTGAATCAGGTTTTCTGAATAGGCTTTAGGGAAATACAGCTTTTACCGCTTCTACTATTAATTTTCTAACACCTTGTGGCTCGCGCATCATGGCCTAAGCTGCCTTTGAGTCATTAAACTCGAGTTAAATAACAAACTGTCTCCCTCCCCCTCAGATGTTTGCCTCCACGGTTCCTGAGCAGCTTACGCGAAGACCAGGTAAACAAGCGACTGGCGGCACAGCATTTGCAAAATGCCTGCAGTGCCTTCTCTTGGCCACCATGTGCCCAAACCTGTTTCAAGAACGAAGAGTGAAGAGTTCAGCTCACGCTGGGTTATGCGAAGAAACTACCACGCAGAGAAGGAAGATTGATCGCTCTTGCCTTATGCCGCACGCCCCCAATCGGAGAGAGATGGGCCGAATGGAATCGTGGCCGAGCGCAAGAAGCCGTGATGAACGGCCCTGCGAGACAGACGCGGGCCTTGTACGCCGTTATTCCTCCTGCTTCTCATGTATGCCGACCTCTCAGCGTTCCTGTTTGTTTCAACAGCGATATAGTAACCGGCTGGAGATTTACTGTAGGCGCTGGCCGTAAATAAATCTAGCAGACGTGCTTCATAGTTTATACCGTACCTGGTGTTAGCCTCAAAAAAAAAAGTATGCGCATTAAACTTTTGACAATGTAGTAATATTATAGGACTCTAAGTTGGGCAGGTTAGTAACGATCCATCTTCAACAGCAGCAGCTAGAACAAGAACGCGCAAGGAGAACACCGATCATACGCTGTCCTATTTCTTCCTTGCTTTTCTTTTCTTGTTATGAGAGATGCAATCGAAGCTGACGTGTAACAAGAAATTGGGGCCGTTTCATGCCGAAAACAGTGGAAAGAGAAAAACACTGCAAGCACATACATTTCTTTACCGTGAACCTGAAGCTACGCGAAAAAAAATTGTTAAGAAATTGGTCCTGACAAACGCCGGTGGTCTTTCACCAGACTCATCTTGGGAACAGTACCACAGCGTTCGTGAAGACATGGTACCTGCGAAGTTGGTGCATTTCCACCGTGGCGTGGTATATCGTCGCTCGATTTCGCCGCTTTCACACTGCGCTTCAAGGACTTTCAGCGCAATTTGCGATATCGCGGAGCCCAAATGCGCAAACACTGCATTAGCATTAGAGGTCATATCTCAGCAATTCCTACCTTACGAAGAAGGTGACTTGCAAATCGGACTTGTTTCACATTCCTGCTAGCGATGGACTGCGCTGCGAACAGGGCGCGTCTCCTGCTGTAGCATGCAAGCTGTCAGCTAGCTTCTTGGAGATCTCACTCTCACACTGGAGCTCTTACTCAAAAAGAGAAAGAGAGAGAGAGAGACAGACAGAAAAGAGATAAAAAGAAAAATCTTTTTGAACTAAATTCTTTCTTTGGCTGGTTCGTCCGTTTTCGTGGCGCTCGGCAGGCTGGTAGTCGATGATGGCCGGACTTTCAGCATCGATGCAATGGCTGCGACGCGAAGGGTGCCTGATTTCGCTCGACCGAACGCCAACTATTATAACTCACCAAGTAATATTAGTTAATAATAGTTATAATAGTTTATAATGCTGTCGTGCGGGCGCTTCGGGGCGTCCTAAGTTTTGAATGCTGTGCTGGAGCAATCAGAACGGACAGCAGTCTTTATGTTTCTACTGCCACCCTATCTACCCTTGTGGCCGGTGCGACAGAGGATTCTGATGTTGGGAGAGGAAGATGGCAGCCGCTATACACGCCAACACTCACGCGGTTACAGAGATAACACGCATATCACGAACTGGGCTTATGTGCATATAGCCGCCTATACAACCGCTACGGGTGTGCTGATTAACGGCTCCGCTTTCTGAAGAATTATACGCAATGAAACAACAAACGCTACCTAAATACGTCTTCAATCGCGCCATTTCTTTGATAAATCGAATAGCTTTCTAGAAGCATTCGGCTATTCTATTGTATTGACTATTGTCGTCACTGGCTTCTGTGAAATGTATTTTTTTTTAGATCAGACAAGTGGTTCTCCTCAGTATCACTTCAAGCTTTCCAAACGTATCAGAGCAACTGGCAACAAAGTAACTGCTATTCCAAGCAGCTGATTTGAAGGAAATTGAAGAGTCACTAGACGCTGCAGAGCTACTTAACAGTTCAAACCGTCCTTGAAACTCCTAATAATGTACATATGAAATATTACTCAATCTTCTTTTTTGGTTGCTGCTCATACTATAGTTTACTTTGTCATAGATTTCATTACTTAGATCGCGATAATACATCCCTCTGTCTTTTATTCCCTTTACCCCTTTCCCCAGCACAGGGTAGCCAGCCGGTACTTACACTGGCTAACCTCCCTGTCTTTCCTCTCCTTTGTCTCCTCCTCCTCCTCCTCTGTCTGAAAAAAAGTTTTGCTTTTTGTTTTAATTTTTAGATGTACTTAACATATCACTATTTTAACCGCAAGGTATACGAAGTAGCTGCATATGGGCTGGCTCCAAGGTCTCAACTAAGAATCGGGAAATAACGGGAAGAAATCAGACAAAAGCGCGCGCACGCCCGTTTGCTTAACCTCACCATCACTCCACGCCAAATTATCTCCCCGCATTGCCTTAAAAGTGCCAACCAAGCACCACCTTAATATAAATAAACATCAAGCTACAGCTCATTTTTCACAGCAAAGCTGTTAGCTTCTAGTTGGTCGCGACCTTTTGTGTCTGCGTGTGCGGCCTTTATTCCACAAAAATGTGGACTGATTCCGGAAACAATGCAAAGAAGCTGAAAGCGAACAGTGCTGCCTCTCCAAGAGGCATCACATGACATCATGAAGGGACATCACTTGACAAAGACGTCATCGCGTGACACCACGTCTGACTCGACAACGTCATCGCATGACTTCAGTGGGCGATATCGCGACGTGCGATGCTGTTATCACATAACGTTTCACATGGTGATGACATCACGCGACCTTTGTGCAATGACTCCATCAGGCGACGTTTGAGGTGATGACGTAATCATGTTTCGTCATAATGTCAAACGTGACGTCAGCACTTGGTCGCATGGGTTTTTGTACCATCGCATGTTAACGCTGGATTTCCCGCTTCGTGCGCCTTATGATCACTTCGTATCTATAAAGAATACCACCCTCAGCAGCTGTAGTGGTGGTTTTCCACAGCTTCGCCGGATATCCAGTTTAACAGGGCCGGGATGGCGAGTCCTTTATTTTTTTTTTTTTTGTTTCTGCCGAGGGTAACGCTTTCAAAGTTGTCTCCAGATGGTCAAACATACATGCAAGCCATAATTTCTCTCTACGTCGCAGGCCTGCTGAAACTGCAGCACCTATTCCAGCTGACGACGGACCGGTACCACTTGGAGGTGAAGGTTGTCACGCGCGTGCAGAACGCGTCCGATGTGCACCGCTTTCTGCGACGTCTGGAGGACCGCGACCGCGAGTCGCGCAAGTACGTCGTGCTAGACTGCAGCGCCGAGACGACGCGCCAGATCATCATCAGCCACGTCAGGGACCCGTTCATGGGGCGCCGAAACTACCACTTCCTGCTCACCAGCCTTGTGAGTGCACGTGCTCCGGTGCAAGCATTTTCAAGAGTAGCGGGACCACGAGTTAACTCGTTTTCGATTTGCATCGTAGAAAGGCTACGAAATGTTCGAGCTCACACATACGCACACAGACATACGTATATATACGAAGGAAATAGTTCTTCGAATCCGGTGTATATATATATATATATTTTAAATGTGCAGGTGCACGTAGAAAAGCAAAAACAAACATTTAAATTCGACGTTTCGGCCGGAGTGTAGCCTTCATCGAGAGTGATTTTGCGACCGCGCTCTTGATGAAGGTAGGCCCTCGACCGATACGTTGAAATTAAATGTACGTTTTGGCTTTTCTATGTGCGCCTACACAGGGTGTACCAGCTAAATTTAGCCAGAGTTTAATAATATGCCGATGTCCTCTAATGCGAAGCGACTAAATGTTATTGTGTGGAGTAAGTCACACTATATTTTTTTTATTCTGCCTAATTGCATAATTAGTCAAGATTAATTAACCAACTTCTGAAGCAACGAAGTTTGGCAGAAAATTCAAATTAGAAAGTTGTAGAGCGCTTTGCACAACGTCCGATGAAACAGTTTGTAACTTTCTATGAGGTATTAGTGTTTGTCCACCTACTGCAGATACCTGCCAAATGCAAGAGAATACCACGTGACATGCCCGCTTGCGCGTCGTTATTGCAGCGCTCCGAAACATTTCTCGCACAAAGGAACATAGCATCTAGCAGGGTGTGCTGCCGCTTAAAAGGCGATAGGGCAGTGATCGCAGGCGTTTGCTGTGCAATTTACGCCACCGATGTGCTTCCCTCGCAGCAGTTCATGATAGCGATAAGCCGGCGCAGCGGCAGCACACCCGGCTAAATGCCATGTTCATTTGTACGTGGAGCCTTTGGCAGCGCTGGTTTTTTATGCTGCGATTAATAAATATCGGGTCCCTCGGTTAACCCCCTTTCTTCTTGTTCATATATATATATATATATATATAAATAAAAGAAACATGAGACATCCACCCAAACGTATCTAAGTGCTACAAAGGAAACCCGAACGGGTTCCTCGAAAAGCTTCGCAGTTGAAGAAAAATTCGTCTTGGTCCAGGACTCGAACCCGGAACCACCGCCTTTCCGGGGCAGCCGCTCTACCATCTGAGCTAACCAGGTGGCTAGCAGATGGCAGGCGAAGTCGAATTTATCAACAACTCAGAAGGAAAGGCAAGAGTTTGAAAGGGGGTTATATATATATATATATATATATATATATATATATATATATATATATATATATACAGGTGTCATGACTCAACCCTAATAATACCAATAGCTAACAGGCAGTGCGTGCTTTTGTAAGATATCGCATGTACTACTACGTTACCTCTAAAGCAATTTTTAAGGCGTGATCCGCCCGCAGCTCTTAAAAAGTGCCCTGTCAATCTGACTTCTCCACATCAACATACGTTGTGCCAAGAAGCCAGCTTTGGTACGCGCCTTCGTTTTGTAGGGATTGACTGAAATATTCGTACGTTACGTTTATTTGCGTTACCATAGAAACTGTGAGTATCGTTAGAACTACGCAAATAAACAAAAAAGTACCTGGATTAATAAACATCATCCGTAAGTATATGAGCCGAGCCGCTGCGTGACAAATAAGGCGTACCAAGTTGATGACAGCTGAAGTCGACACAGATACGGTAGAGCTAATGTCAGACTCGAATCTGCAGGAAGTATAATTACGAATCTTAGACACATCGAAAAGGCCAAGTACGAACGAAATCCAGTCGGAGGCGTGTGAACGGCTAGTTTTGGAAGGCTTAGGAAAGATTCACATTGATAGGCACATGAAATCTCGAAAGGTAGTTCGCTATCATTTGGCTGTTCTATACCAAGATCGTGAAGAAAAAGCCGAATCCACAGTGAGAATAAGATGACCTTAGAGCACATAATCATTGGCATGGCCCAAGGATTGCAAACGATCTTTAGAATAAATATAGTGCAGAGTGACTCTATATGGATTGTTCTGTCTGATATATACTGGCCTCATAGTGAAAAACTAGTTACTCCTCCTGGCATAAACCATTCAGGAAGGGTCACTCATTTTGCGTATGCGTTCTCCTCCTCCCAGATTATGGACGAATTCCAAAACAATCCAAGCCTGGAGTTCGGCGCCGTCAACATCACCGGCTTCCGGCTAGTCCAGAACACAACGCTTCCTTACAAAGAAGTCTTTACTGAGCGCATCTCTAAGATTCCTTGGCCAGACCCTAAGAAGAAGAGAATATCGGTGAGTGAAACATTGCTTTTCCAATGCATGATATAACCATTTCCATTTTTCTTGTGAAATCGTATGATTCGCTTGACAACATTGTTTTTTTTTCTTTAATGTGTGTGTGTTTTCTTGTTGCTATTGATTCATTTACTTCAAGGCTTTGACTTGTTTGCTGTGGTTTTTAGACAGGCGGCTTTTTAATAGACACAGTTTTCATAATCTAGCAGCTGACGAACAACAAAGCGTACATCACCCGTGTTGCTTGAAAGTCCGAAATATACGAGAGTGAGAGAGGTTTTTAGTGAAATCTGGAGATTTTCGCCTCGAATTAGGCTAAACATCGCAATGGGGCCTCTACAGTTGTATCAAAAGATAATAAAACGAACTTCGAAGACGCTGAGACTCAGACGTCGCAGCAACTCCTGTAAGTATACAGTAAAGTTTGTTCTTTCTTCTTTCAAGTTGACCAACTCTCTTCAAGGTGTTAATAGGCTGTGATGGATCAAGAGGCAATTGGAGATGAGAAACTTGGAGATATTAACGTATAGTATCAACTTTTTAAAAAAGGAAAACATAATAAGTAAATTATAATGCCAGAAATCGCCGAATTGTGACGCTTGAAATTGTGCGACGGTTCTAGGTGACGTGGCCGGGGTATCGATAGTGGTGGGATTTTCTCTGGTGCCCTATGGGAAACTACGCAAAAAGCTGTCTCTATCATTCTCTCTTTTCTTTCTCTCTCTCTCTCTCTCTCTCTCTCTCTCTCTCTCACTCACTCTTTTCCTGCCTTTTTCTTTTTTTATTGAGGCAACTTCACGGCGTGGGGATGGCTAAATTATTTATTCACTGCCAACGTTTCTGACATCCTAATAACCGAACCGTAACAGTCTAGCTACTGCTTTGGCCGGATCATTTTTATTTTGCCGCTTTAACTTGTCTTTCGCTCACGTCTTTGTTTAGAAATTCGGAAGTTACCCCGTTTTCAACACTAACGTAATCAATTTCAAACGCATTCCTACTGCGGTGCACAGGTGGAAGGAGGAACGTAGTACTTCTTGGTAATTTTCTACAAGTTTAAGACCAGTCCTTAGCGTCGTACATTTTTTTATGATTACGACGTGGATCGTCTGCGAAATAAACGTGCGTTTAAGTCCGTTCGTTAGAATCCTGGCAGAGCCTCGGTACAGCCTCTAACAGCTTATTCCTTAATAAGTCAACGAATTTAGAAAGCAAGCTCAATCGTACTTTCGCTTATTTCAGTTTGGACAGCAAGGCAAAAGCTTGATTTAAGAACTTTTTTTGTTATTTCCAATAGTGCTTGACGGATTGCTCGATCGTTTGTGTATCTGAACTGTGTGGTGCTTTATTACGTTGAGTTGTGTAAGAACATTGCAGTGTGAGTGACATTGTGAGATTTACTGTATTGTGTGAACTGTCTAAGACTATCAGAAGTGGTTTTGATGTTTTAATATTACTGTAAATAATTATGTTTGCACGTTGCACAATATCTTGCTGTTATAATCGCGTCTGCTCTGAACTGATCTCTCTCCTGAGTTGCAAGTTGCTTGCCGTCTAACTGCTGCGGCGTTTTGTTTGCCGAAGTCTCGAAGGGGAAAAAAACAATAAATTAGAGCACAAGTTTGCAACCCTGGCTTCGCCTTCAGCTAACAACCTGGTCCTCTTCTTTCCTTCTTCCCCACTCGATATTACGACGCGTCTCATTTTTGTCATCGTAGGCCGACGCGGCCCTCATGTACGACGGTGCCAAAGTGCTTCTGCACGCATTCAAGCAGCTCCTGCGAGACTACCCGAGCATCTTCAGCAAGAACTTCAGGCGCGGCGAGGTCTACAATAACAACACCCGAGGCATCGACTGCCGCCGCGAGAAGGTCATGCCTTGGGAACATGGCGAAGAGATCGCCAAACGCATTCGCTCGGTACGAGCAACGTCCCTTGTCTTCTATGAGTGTGTCAGTGCCAGGTGCCTCCGGCAGATAAGCGTGTACGAGTGCGCATGTGTAAAACGCTACTTAAGCAACATACAGGGAGTGACCATCGCCACATTTGGGCACCAACATCACATTTTAATCACGTAAAAAAATAATAAAACACCCGCAAGCTGAGCATTGTGCTCTAAGATTTCTCGCATCTTCTGTAACTATCTTTTTTTGAAGATATCCTGATAAACAATAATAATTGCAAGTGCTCAAGATTATCATTATATAAGAGCTCGACTACAAAGGGCCCACAAAACAAATCCGGCCCGCTAGGCAAGACAACGTAATTTGCAGGACACCCATAGAAAGGTCTGTACACCCCCTCTCCTGCCGCCAAACCCTCCCAAGCCTCTCGTGTCCTTCTAAACACGCCTGAACTGAGTGATTTAATATATACAAAAAGATCTGAAAAGCTTGCAACGTCGTGTTTTATGTGATTAACTACAGCTATTGTTTTAACTATACTCCAGTATTATTGAGCCTTAACGCAGAGTACTTTAGAAATAACATGCACCCAAAGTTGGCGCACGCTGACAACCCTTCACAAAAAGATAACCCAAGCCAATTTGCGGTTATGCGCATATATATGCAGTGTTGGTGATCCTACTCTTTGGATAAGTTAAGCCGCTTGGGCACATTGCGTTTAAAGCTCTGTAATACTAATCTCCAATGTTGCACTAGTATTTCTTGCTCTTTTTCGAGCCCCTTGAGGTGTCAAGCGCAAGCATGCAGTAAAGAAAAAATTTTAGCATATCGTAAACCGGAAGGCACTCTAGGCTTTATGCTTCTATGGCCTCTTCAGATGTGTTCAGATACCTTAGTGCGGAGAGGTTGCGGTAGCGAATAGCTCGGATACTGCAGTTCTCCTCATTTTTAACAAATCAAGAAATAACAAAAGAAAGAAAAACGACCTCCCGGGCACCGCAATGCTCAACTATACAATAAGTGACAAGTCGCACTCAATTCTACAGCACAAATACCAGGGCGACCTTACACTTCACAAACATTGGTTCGCTTTCATCCCTCTTTATGTTCTCATAAGCTTGCGAACGAAACGGTACCATTGAGGGGAAAAAAAGAAAAAGGAGTATGGAGCACGGAAACACTTCAACTTCCCTTTTCTCTTCAGCGTGAGCATGTGGCATCAATTGCAGATGTTGTCTTTCTGCTCTCGTTGTACAGGAAATAAAACTTGCGCTTAGTGAGAAAAAAATAGACAGAAAGAAAACACTGAAGGACTGTTGATCCCTGCTTTCATTCTGTCTTTTTTGCTACCTACCTCTGTTTTCTTTATGTGGCTTCTCTCACATCCCTTTTCTAGACGAAGATCAAAGGGCTGACTGGAAACGTCAGTTTTGACGACCGAGGCTTCCGAGTCAACTACACCATTGACGTGGTCGAAATGACAATAAACAGCGAGATGGTAAAGGTACGTGGTACAAGAGCGTCCGGAAAAAAAATGTTTTTTTTTACGTCATTGCTTTTTCGATTTGGCCTGGTTTTGTTGCCATCGCATTTCACAGGAAAAAAAGTTTCGAGTGTCCTCTCGGAGAGCTCGGTTTACCACTCACTGAAACTACTGAAATTCGGCACCGCCCAGGGCATCCAGCAACCTGAGCCATCTTCCGGATTCATAGTGAAAAACAACAAAGAAAACGAAGAAAGAAAGAACCGGTGTAATGCAGAAGTCGACAGCTCCCTGCACGTGCACGCACATACATGTACAGAATTGCGAAACTCCCAGGAGCGCCGAGAGGCACTAGACATTAGTGTAGCCACTCGCAAGTGGGCATCCTGTACAGGAGCAGCTGCGGCTGTAGCTTCCTTCCTAAAGAGAAGCCACGCGCAGAAGGAAAATTGTCGGTGATGGCAAAAGGCCGCCCTTACTTTGTCCAGATCGCCGAGTGGTCGGACCTAAAAGGGCTCAAGCTTTCGTCGCCCAAGTACCGTCGAGTCTACCAGGACACGGGCTTCGAGAGCAACAAGACCTACATCGTGACCAGCATTCTGGTAAAGCGTTTCTGTCACGACAAGTTCCCCTTTGCTTCTTTTTTCTCCTTCCTGTTCCTTTTCCCTCCTGATGTGCGAGTGTCGGCGTCGTACTTCTGACCTCGAGTTGCTACACGTATACCTTCTGACATTCTTAGATGAAAAGGAAATACCTCCGACTCTGTTCACTTCCTTTCAAAGCGCGAACTGGCGAAAATTTATCCCTTAATAGCCAGCAAACGCATGCAGGAGTGCATGCGTGTATGCGTGAATGCATGCAAGCGCACCGGATAATACGAAGTAGTATTCGTTACTCGCGAACACCAATATGCGTAGTGCACTCCTTTATACTGCGAGCGCAGATGAAAAGCATGTAGTGGTAAAGAATGTTTCCCCTGTGCTTCGTATTTATTGGCATAGGTGCTATTATCGCACTAGTAGTTTGCGATATGCGTGCCGAACGTGTTGGCGTTATGCAGGCTTCCTCAAGTAACGTAGCGCCAGCGCATTACTTGTAGGAATGTTTGTGCTGAATGAATGTTTGTTGTAGCAGTACAACGGCAATTGCACGTGGTAACATGTTCGTCAATATTTGCGAGGGGATAGGGGGGGTAGAGTAATCGGTGCCCGCCGCCCCCCCCCCTTTTTTTTACTTTGTTTTCCCTGTCGACGCCCACTGTGTGCAGTCTTTACAAAAAGAAACCAGCATCAATACGCGCATGACCGTAGCTGATTTGCGGACATCTAGTCGGTCTCCTGTTACTGCTGAAAATCATTGAAAAACGAAATCAAATTCTCGACCTGGTCCTTCCCGGGGTCTCTCGTCAGAAATTCCACAAACATGACATGATGCAGCCAAGACACAGCAACACTCATACCCCTTGTAAATTTGGTTCCGTTTAGAAAGGTTCTATATAAAGCACTACCAAGTTCGCCTGTAGAAACGACACGTGATGCAATTCCCGCCCTTGTCTTTCATAAAATTTTTCGCGCAAACATACGGTGTCATCTTTGACAAAATACAAGTGAAGGAACCGTTGTGGAAGCTGTGTTCATTTGTTCTATCGCAAAAAGCGCTTAAAATAAGAGATGTTAAAGTTTTGCATCAGACTCAAAGCGAAAAAAAAATATCAGTTATATTCTCTCTTCCGCACGAAAAGCATTCCTGCGTCGCTTGCAGAAAAGCGCGAGATATTGGATTAGAACACCGTCAGAAAAGTAGGCGTTTTCATTCTGGTAAAATGTTTGCTCAGCTGAACAGCATTCACTTCCTTTCACGTTGCTACACGAGCAAACATGAGCACACAAGAGTGGAACGCTGTTTGCCCCGCCGTTGTCGTCCACGCGGCTGACGCAGAGCATGGGACCGTCGCGATCCTACACAAGAACGAAGCAAAATGTGGCAACGCTGTGTACAAGACGCCGAATCTTCGTGCGCGATCACGCGCTCTCTATAACGTCACCCCCCCCCCCCCCCCTATACTTTGATCTTCTCTCCTTTCATAACCGAAAACATAACACGATTCTCCGCTTAAGTTCGCATGACAGCCCGCGCGTCTGGCGAGATAAAATGTGAATACAAGGCGGCGGAGGCCAAGAGTCCCGCGTGTTGGTCTCGTTCTCTCTGTTTGCAGCGGTGCTTGGAAGAAAGGAGACAACGTTTGTATTTTCGTTATTAAATGTTCGTGCAAGCCGCTCCTGGTTTAGCCACTCGAAGCGCGCGTGCGCGATGCTGGCAGTCACGCTGAAGTGCCAGGCGCCAGTCTTCGCTGTAGGTGTAAGATTTCTTCATGTCAATGTTTGCTCGGGCATATAGATCGACCCGGGGGTCCAGCGTATGAATTTCGAGGCGTGTTTGAAGAGCACAGTAAACAAAGAGAACTTTATTAGCGTGCCTCGTCGATCGGCCCCGTAGCCAACACATTTCAGAAATATGTCTGAAACACAGCCGCCGTGCATGTTTGCGCGATTTTAGAGAGCTGTTGTAGACAAAGTATGTGCAGAAGGTCGGCCGCATAAATATACGAAGTAGCAGCGATGTTTGCATTATCTGCCTGCGAAAGCAAGCGCGATCATAAGCATGGTCGCTGAAGCAAATAACCAGACAGTATAATGGCCTAAGTAGATCGGAGAAAACCATGGCGATATTTTTTAGAAACTAGTGAAATAACGCTCGATAAGTCGCAGATTCTGGATCTTTGAAGAGGTTTACTAAAAAGTTCGACTGTGGTGCAAGACAATCGGTATCTTGCTAACACTAGTGACACTGGCTATTTGCTCTTTGCCGTGGTGACCGCGTCAAGTGATTTGTGAATCCGCATTCATCAGGGTGATAAGACAAGCACAAACGCCTGACAATAAGAAAGCCCGATAGCATTCCCTCAATCCCCTTTGTTTTGTTGTTCGCTAGGCAACCTTATACATTGATAGAGAGAGGGGGGGGGGAATAATTGAATGAAAACGTCTCATCTTGTTAACATCAATATCTTAAAGCAATAGTAGACGCTATTTACACTTCAAGTCTATTACAGGCACATTTCTTCAAAGCACGACAAACTTTCACAGACATGGAGCCCGAGGTCCTCTTGTTACCTAAGTGTCGTTACGCGTGCATGCGCCGGCATTACGTGAAATCTGAGCTTGCGCCCGCACCCTCCGGCTTTACGCTTAGGCGAGGTAGCTGCTACGCAATATGTGCTTTCTTCGCACCTGGCCTTGAGATGCACCGAGTGATTACACGAAACTGTATAATGCTGGCAACTAACTGGGTTTATTTTCTGGATTTAGATATGTGCCCAGCCATGTAACATGCCAGTCTTTTAGGTTGTACCATAGGGTGAGATCTGTGGCTGGGGGCCCGCCATCCGAGTGGCTTCCGATGGCTTAAACGTTGCCTCTCGCTGCATACCAGTTGGTGCTGCAGCTGGGAGCACGAATGGTGTGCTCGGCTACCTTGATGTGATGCTCCATCTATACAGTGGGTCCTCCGTTTAATATGCCACCACCGCCACCCACATTACGTACCGAATGTGGAGCGTGCCACACTGTTCCCACTCACACTGCGCCACCGCGTGCCCCACCTGGTGGTGTTAAAACATACCTAAAAAGCCATCGAGCTTTTTTACAAGAGAGCCTACCTCCAGACACGCAAGGGCGAGCAACGCAGTATAGTCAAGACAGCCTAATGTAACTATTCCTCTTACTACAGTTCATCGCTAGCATTTAAAAAAATAATTGACACAGCGACGGATGTCATGGGCATGCGGACGATGTCTGTCAGCGTGTATCAGACAGAAAGAACACGTGTGGGCTGACAACACCGCCGCAGCTACTCACGCAAATTTGCAAAGCAGCACTTTGCTTCGCGATCTTCTTTTTTTTCTTTATTGCGATAGCATTGAAGAAATATATGGACATTCCAGGTGCATTTCTGCCGTCGGCGTCGCCGTCGCCGTGAGGTTACATATAAAGTCCAAGGGAGATAAAATCGTCGCCTCGCGCCGTATGCTGCATGTGCGACTGAAAGCCTGCGAGGGTGAGCCGACGATGAGCGGGAAGGGTGAGCGGGGAGGAAGCGCGCCCCCTTCCGTCGCGCGCAAGCCTTCGGAATGAGGCTAGGAAGCGGGAAGTGCGTTCTACTTCCGGCTTCCCGGGCGGCAGCGCGCGCCTGGCCGGGCCGCTTTATCTTGAAAGCCATCTGCGACGTGTACAGAGTTCGCACTGCACGGTGTTTTCGCGACTTAGTTCTCGTTGATGCGAGCGGCTGCGTGAAGGTCAGTTTGCTCGCTGCTGCTGCCGCGTTTCCTCACTGCAGCGTTTTCGCAGCGCATTCACGCGTTAAACGAGTCAGATGTGTTCATGTTTGCCTGTGCACGCTTGACACCATGCTTGTCAATTTAATTATTATGCCTATGTTTACAAGTTTATAATGCCGATAAAACTATTATCCTTACTTCGTATGGCTGTAGACTAATTTGCTACCGCGATCGATGCTTCGCCTTTCGGGCGAAACTGCGAGTTTTGTTTTATTTTCTCATTTCTGTCCTCGGATTTCACATTCAGCGGTTTCACGCTCAGCCCAGTTTCATTTCGTAAAATTTTCTTTTCTCTACTATTTCTTCCCCGGTGTCCTACGGTTCTGCGCTTTGCAGGTGAGGCATGTTAGGTGTCATTGCAGCAACACAGATTAGAAAAGATACGCAATAAGAACAACCTTCGGCTTCCTGAAGCTCTTAATATAAGCAATTACTGAGGCTTTACTGGGGTCTCAAAAGAAAGTGTTAGTAAAGTTAACGTTTATAATCTCCGATTTGAGCTGCGAGTTGCCATGACAGGAACCGTAAGTGTGACTATGTGTAAGTTAGCTGTTACTCCACGCGTGCTCTGTTTCACTCTCTCTTGGTGACAGATCGACGACAGCAGCCTATTCGGGCTTACACTGCGATACATCAACGGCTGAAATATGATGACAAAAGAAATTCGGGCAGAAAGAAGAGTGTATAGTGTGACAGCAATGGCACATAACAAAAAAAAAAGGGGGGGCGGGATCAAGCATCCGAAGTTTGACGGGCATTGAGGCAAGCACTACAATGGACGACTAGCTCCCTGTCGCACAAAATGTACCACTTTTTACAGCATGACGCCTGTGTCTGCGCGCGGAGCTCGCCCGCTTGACAGAACGATGAGAGACCAGCCCTGAATCGAGAGAAAGGATAATGTGACCCCCGTCGCTCGATGACAGTCAGGCCGGCAAACGAAAACAAACGAAGTGGTGACCCAGCGCGACGCGTCTTCTTTTCCTTTGTTATTCTAAGCTGCCTCTTGGTCGAGCATTGGACGCCTCTTGTCGTCCTGTCTCGGCAAGCCTGCGTGCCGGTCTGAACGCCTTTCACGTCGTTCCGCTCCGATGGTTCTGATGATTGTCGTCGCACGGCGCCCCCGGCGCCGCGTCAGAGACATCCCGCGCCGTGTCGGGAAGTTACGCGACGAGGCGACCTCCGTGCGAGCGCTGCTCGTTGTGTGCGGCTCAAGAAAGAGCGAGAGAGACAAGAAGGAAAGCATAGATTCCTTTGATAGCTTATTTTTTGTCCTTCGTTTCACCCTCGAACTTGTTTAGCTTTCTTATCTTTGTATTTCGTGAACTTAAATGAGCGGGATTGATTCGCAAAGAGGCACAGGAATAACAAGCGTTTTTCCAACTGCCCGCAGAACTGTTTCAATATATTTAAATGTCTTCATTCGCTCTTTTAGACCCATTTTGTTGCCCCACTCAGAGATGTAGAAAAAAACTGAAAAGTCTGCCTATCTCGGTCGGATGATACACGATATTTTCATTTTCCCGTATAACCACGCAAATAGGTAACACAACAAGCACGGAAGAGAAGATCCTGGAGCCGTGGCATCTGCGATGTGTGATGTGAATCCACAAAAACGCTGTGTCTTTTCTTAACATGCATCACCTTACATGGCCGTTCGTGACTGAACTAACGACGAACGCTTGAGCGTGTTTCCGTACGGCCCGTGAAGCTTTCATCTGTCCTTCTAATACTTCTCTACCCTTTCTTACCTTTCCTGTGCAAGGTATAGCCAAGCAGGCTTAGCATGGTTAACCTGATTGCTTTTGTTTCATCTCTCTCTCTCTCTCTCTCTCTCTCTCTCTCACACACACACACACACACACACAGTAAAGAGCGTGTATCCCAGTTTTCGTTTGTGCGCGTCTCCCTGATAATTACCTACGGCTTTATTTATTTACCAGCTAGTATTTTTGATACAACAATACACTAGTTTCCAAATTATCGCAGAAAATAGGAGAGGCATTCACCGGGTTTCGTTCTGTGCGTGTTTTCCTAATTATTTGTTCATGTTTCCTTCCTTTTACTTGCAAGTTTGTGTCAGTCATCGCGAGCGGCAATTTGTTCTTTTCTGTCGGTGTTCCATTTTATGGCACATACGAGTGTCTTTATATTTTCCCCTGAAGCGAATTGAAGTAGGAGAAAGTATATTGCTTCACGCTTCTCCATATGAACTCCTGTTAATCGTTCCTACCTACATTTCGTGCGTCAAGAAAAAAATTATGAATGAAAAATAAGCTGACAACAACAACAAAATATCCTACAAAAAATTACCCAATTAGGTGAAACACTTGGGCACGAATGTCAACAGCGTTGTGAATACAAGTAATGTTCAGCAATAAAAAGTGTAGCGTAGTGCCGAATGGAAGCTGTTTTTGTTTGTTTTATTTTACTAACGATTTAGTATATGGTTTCGTGTGACTGCGTGGCTGTGCTTGTGCTTGATCTTGTGCTGCGAGTACGCATGAGCAAGTGTTCTCTCTTCCCCGCTGTTGCTATTTGCTACAGCATTATTCGCCCGCTACTCTATGAAGTAGAAGTATCAAACTCACGTCTTTCGGGAATCTGGGGCAGAATCCACTAAACTTCGCTGTTAGTATGCAAACGAAGAGACACCGCGTTTAACTTAGGGCGTCGTATGAGAGCGAGGAGGAAACAAAGCTCGGATTAGACTACAATAAATGAAAGAAGTGCGGTCAATTGATAGCACGAACGCAAGTCATGCATAAGTATTTGAGGCGATATTTTTAAGACTAACCACTGCACAGCTTCCCTTTTCCGGGCGTCTGCTGCAGAGCCGACAAGCGCAACCGCGCTCGCCCGTTCACTGCACCGCCGTCTAAAGAATTGCAGTAGAGGCGTCACCCATTCTTCTCAGATTTCTGCGAGGGACAGGACTGATGGACACGTGGTGACGTATTTGGCGCAGAAAGAGACACTCAGTCGGAGCAATGGCCGGCCAGGCCTGCCAGGCTAATCCCGCCTGTATACATCGCTACCACCACCGCCGCCGCCGTATTACAAATCGACTAAGTGTCATTATTTCGATACTAACTACGAACATGAAAAAAATAACTCCACGGTATATTGCTCATATGGCATAAAGGCAAGGGGCCCAGCACCCGTATGTTCGTCGCTATGGTATGTGATCGCGCTGCACACGGTTGGAGGTGCGGTTCTAATTCCACGCATAGGCTCAATATCGGCTCCTTCGGTCGCCGGGGCCGTCCAAGGCGCTGGAAGACGATGTCGTCGACCGCCAGCCGACGTCGAAACGCGCGCTCCCTTCGCATAGGATAAGTGTCGAGGGCACGGAGAGCTATGAAAATAAGTCATAAAAAAGAAATGCAGAAAGAAGGCGTGGCTACCGACACTCCCAAATTAGGACAGAAAACTTCACTACGTACCGTCCGCACGTGCACGTTTCGCTGCCCATCCCGCTCTGACATCATATCAGCGATCATCGTTTCAGCTTATCAAACGCGATGATGCCTCGCACAAGGTCGAGAGTTTGTTTTGCAGGTTAAGGTGGGCCGCGTTCCGACAGAGGCGAAATGCACAAAGGCGCGTCCACATGAATTTTGGATACGGGTAATAAATCATAGCTTGGTGATGTCATGGTCTGGAACCTCTAACTGCGCTGTCTGTGATAGCTCAAGTGGCGCCTCACAGAAATCAAGACTAATCAGTCAACATCACCACGATGCCCAGCGCCGACGTTGCCATTGTTAAATTTTTTTATTTGTTTGTTTTTTGTAGCACACACCATTCAATTAGGAATATGCGAAGTGCTGCAAGCTAGCGCCCCCAAACATCACGTTTTAACCTCACAAGATGGCGGACGTTGCTCAAGAAGCATAATCAAAGCGAGAGCGTACAAGCAGGTGTCGCTTTCCTCGCTTCCATCTCTTCCTCATCACACCCTCGCTGTTCGCGAGCTTACGCTGGCCTCAACGGTGCCGTAAGCGACACATCGTCCCTCTTGCGTCCGGCAACCTAATAGTGCAGACAAGCCTATACTATCTTGTATTTCGCGTATCCCGTCTTCTTCGCCACTAAGGTCTCAAGATGAGCTTTCACATGGAAATTTATGTCGCGACGACCTTTACGCTGGCGCTGATTGTTCATATTATCCCAAACCCAAGTTCCACTTAACAACAGCTTTTGGACGCTATGTTTTCTTTCTTCTCTTCTTTCAATGCAGCACAAAAGCTAGTCTTTGCGTTAGAATACCGAATAAATACTAAAGTGCTCTGCGTATTCTGCTTAGCCGTGTAGGTCGCTTACTTCTGTTCTTTTGCACATACTGTACTGTGCAGAGGTTAAAATTGAGAACACCTCGGCTGGTCAGTTTTCATTCCATCTTTTTACAAACGTCCAGGCGAAACGCGGCCTACTAGCGGTCGTTTATAATCAGACTATGAACGAAGTTGTTTCACAAGAGTTCGTGAACGGAAATGGACGAACCGTAGGGAAAAAAGTGATGGCAGATGTACACGTGTTACTTTAACGAATACTACGAGAGGCACATTTAGGAACCTAAGATCGTACCACAGACTGCTACCACACACAAAATCAAGGTCGCTGTGACGTCACAGTGCTCTGCTACATGAACAGAAAATGACTGAGCCTAACAGGCACGGTGCCTACCGTTCCTTCCCTTTAATTGGCTTCGTTGGCTCACTAGGTTCAAATACCGGCGGCTTGTGGGTCATTGTACTATGATAAAGATATATGTAACATAAAGTAAACTTTTCTGGTTTACGCTATTATGTACATATATATATCGAGCATAAGTGTAGAAAGAAAGTGTGCCACAACTTTAAACGTTTATTATTGCGTAAATTACCCGGTGACACGCTGGTGGTGGTAGGCGTTGACAGACTCGGCAATTTCGCGAAGTCGTGAGATAGAGAGAGAAGGGTGTACTGAAAGACAGGAAGGTCAACCAGAGGCCCTTCTGGTTGGATACCCTTCTCATGGGGAAGGGTGTACGGAGACAAAACTAGGGACGGGACCTAAGGGCTGTATAATGTACGCATCACAAGGGAATAGGTTTGGGCATTTTGGTAATTCCTGGTTATACAAAATACATGGCGCAGTAAGAGCAGAAGACAGGCCGAGACAGCACAAGCGCTGTCCTGTCTCGACCTGTCATTTGTTCTTACTGCGTTGTGTATTCTGCATAATAATGAGCGCAGTTTGCTTACTTTGTGTTCGTGACGTCGAGGTTTAGGAGAGTGGAATCTGGGGGCTCAGTTAGACTGCTCTGGCTGCGCGCGCTGAGGCATGCCCCGTGGTTTGTGCGCGCCAGGAAGAGCCCTATCTGATGTACAAGAAGCCCGAGCCGGGCCAGGTGCTCACCGGCAACGACGTGTTCGAGGGCTACTGCAAGGACCTGGCCGACCTCATTGCCGACAACCTCAAGTTCAACTACACGCTTAAGCTGGTCAACGACTCGAAGTACGGTGGTCAAGACGCCAACTCGCAGGCCGGATGGAACGGGATGGTCGGCGAGCTCATTCGCCAGGTGAGTCGGTTTGCGACGGACTTTACGCGAAAGAGAAGTGTATCTTGGCCTGCTTTGTATTAGCCGAAATACGTATTTACCGCAAGCAGGACACACATATAGAAGGAAGTGTCGCCGTCAATGGCCGATATGTCTTTCAGCTTATGCGAAAGAAACTTTTGTGGAAAGAAACTTGACTGAGGAAAAAGACGGCCTTACTCTGCAGGAAGAGGTCAACTCGTCTCGTGAGTTTGCCCAGCAGCTCAGAAAGGCAGGAGGGATAAACTGACTAATTTGGTAAAGAAAGAAACCAGACGGTCTACAAAAATACTTTTACTTTTGTCTGCTTCAAATCGTGCTTAGTTTACCAATGAACATAGTAACTGCGACTCGTACGGTTCACTTCTTGTTGAATGTATATTCGGTCACTTATCTCTTTTTCGTTTACTTACCTTTTTTTTTCTTCATTTTCTGCAAGACCTGCGTTATGCATTTGTATGACAGGGTATCTTTTTATTATTCTGGATGTTTTTTCTAGGTCAGCTACGGAGAACAGCCAGATGTGTACTTGCTTGCAACCTCTACAAGCCGTTTCCTCATTACACATGCCTATCCAACGCTTCTGAATTAAAACCGGCGTCAAGGTGCTTCTAAAATATGCAAGGGGATTTGCATGCACTTTATTGTTAATGGATCAAAAGTTAACCTGAAACTGTCACCAAAAACTAACTTTCTGCTCTCTTCTTCTTTTTTTTTTTTTGCCGAGTTGGACCTGGTTCATTTTTGTTTTCTCAACTTCCTTAACGCCTACTATATCGTGCATGCGGAAAGGATAGGCGATCATCTTACAGAAATTTTAATGGGCTTCTGCACAGCCGGGTTATGCTGCGCTGACACGAGAGACAGTTTGCATTATTGATAGGCGGTGAGATCGACTGCAATCAGCGCGCGTGCCTCAATGCGGCCACCGAACATTGCAGTTAGAGTGCGCCGCGCTTGCATAAGAAGCTGAAGCCGTGGAAGGTGTACTACCTACTTAAAGAGTGGGATAAATACTACTAATACATAAAAACGCTGGGCGGTTCCTAAGGGTGCTCACTGCTCCAGAACCATTGCGTTGTATGGATACGGCACTCACTTGTGGAGAAATAAAGAAACGTACATTGTTTAACTGAGGAGGCCGAGAAGACTGACTAAGCCCCGGTATAACTCATTAATATAGCGAGAGAAAGAGTACTGAGTAATTATTTTCAAAGTTCATGTCGCCACAGTGCTACGAACAGAGCTACAAAGGTGACGATCATCAAAGGGAATAATAGGGCAAATCGGTTCTGCGAAAATCTGTAATGTGGTGGAAGTTTTGCGAAAGAGAAAAGTCAGCATCAACGTTTACTGCAGCACGATGCTACAAAGGAAACCATACTGGTTGCTCAGAAAGAACTTTTTTTTCTTCCTGAAAAGCCCCTGTGCGTTTGATTTGTAGGTTTGTGCTACTGTCTAAGTGGATGCGAATTTTTCTCCTTTTCATCAATAGGACAAATAAGACGACGCACGGTTTATTAGGTTCGACTATCCCCCATACTAGATGGCTGTTTAGAAATGCATCTCTGAATTTTAATTTATTTCACTTATTTAACGTAATTTCAAAGCATCTCTGAAATTCATCCCACTTCTGGCCAACTCCCTAAAATGCGTAGGTGTCAATGGCTTTAAGCTCATCATCATCAGACTGGTATACAATGTTAAAGTATGTGGAATAAACGACTGTAGACTGGATTCGTATGCATAAATGTCTGTGCGATGGGCCTTACGAAATGTCCTTTTATGCGAAGCATATTACTAGAGCTCAACCCAGCTCCTCAGGCGCGGCGGTGTCGCCTTCAATGACCTTTAGCCATAGGAAGGAAGGAAAGCAACTTTAATCAGGTCCTGCAGGCCACGAGAGCTTTGGGCTCTCATGGAGTGGGCGTCTCCCACGACGGAACCGGGAGGTTGAGTTTCCTGGCGGCGTCGTGGACCTGCTGGACGGCCCAGAGTTGGGGAGCGAGTTCTTCGCTTCGGATTGCTTCTTCAAACTTGCGCTTGTCCTGTTCGTAGTTTACGTGAGCTTGCGATACCAAGTGACACCGTGACGTCACGACAGAGGAGAAACGGGGCTCCAACTCGCGCCGTCGCTCGCGGCGTCGCGGCGGTATATAAGCAGCTGCGCTTGTTTCTAGGTGGCTTTGACTCAACTCTTGCAAGATGGGCTGGGTGGGAATCGAACCAGGGTCTCCGGAGTGTGTGACGGAGACGCTACCACTGAGCCACGAGTACGATGCTTCAAAGCGGTACAAAAGCGCCTCTAGTGAATGCGGTGTTGCCTTAGAAACTACCTGTGTCTAAGGCTCAGGCGCACATTTCGTTGCCGCGCCGAACGCTGCGTTGCTCGACGCTCACCGCGTCCAATGCGGGGCGCGTAGTCGCTGCGCCGTAGCCCATTGTCTTACACCCCTTGGCGGGTCGACGGGAACGCTGTCGCGTTCCACTCTTGAAGGCGAAGCAGAGTAACGCATGAGTTGTTTCTTCGTCTAGCCGAACCAAATATAGCCAAGCAACAGCAGTTCACCAGGCTAAACAGTGGTTCAACAACTAAAATAAAGGCTAGTATGCTTCGCATCCTGGGCTTAACCTTAGCGAAGCCACAGCCATTTTTTTTTGGTAAGTTTAATAACTGTTGCAGCTGCGTTGTACTTAATACGGCGCAGGTGTTCGCCCTATAGCGCCCCACACTGATGACAGTATTTGCCGTGCACTGTATACTGTACAGTTCCCTCTTGAATAAGCCCCATTAAATTATAATCATTACGCAACTGCTACAGTCCTTCCATTTTACTACAGAAAAAGCGTCTCATACTGCGCGTAAGGAAGATATTAAATATAAACGTAATTTATGTATTTTCCCAGCCGTGATCCACGCCAAAATACTAAATGGACGTTCGTTTCAAAAATGAACTAGCTTATCATGCATAGCGTGCGCTATCAGCATTATCGTCAATTCTGGGGGAAAATAATTAGTATTCCAGCATTAAGAGCGAACACTATTTATAATAATGGCGTGAAGAATAATCTTTCATCATTATAAAGGTTGTGCGTTACGCACCACCTTGGTCAGGTATTTTATTTTTAATCTTCTTGACGCGATAGCGTTAAGGACGCCGTGTCGCAGAAAATCCGCTGTCGGCGTAGGCGTCGGTGGCCCCCACCGACGTGTCAATTCGTGTCCGAGAAAATAATCGCGGACCACGCATATCTTATAGACCATTTCACTGACATAGCCCGCTAAATCTAGCAAGCAAGGAAAGCATTGGCCGCTATATCGAGTATAGGAGGAGTGCGTGAAGATCTAAGCCCGCAGATTTTCAACACTTTCCCTCTGTACATAACGACAGTACAAGTCAAGATTGTCCTAATTAAGTTATACAAGAAATTTTATGTATTATTATTAAGGCGTAATGCGCATGTCTTTTATCTCAAAACTGAAAAATAGACTTTCCGCACGGTGAAAGAACTTAAGCACACTCTTTGCGTTGCGGCGCAGCAGACTGATGAGGCCCGTGACCGGACGTTTATCGGGCCCGCTCTCTCACTGCTGCTATGGCGCGAGTGAAACAGTCTTAAGGTTGTTTCACACGGCGCGATTGGGGCGAAAAAATCGTTCTGCCGGACACGACGCAGAGCGATTTTCGCTGACAGCTTTCGCGCGTGCGTTTCCGGCAGCGCGATTTCCGTCGCAGCGATGCGCAAGGTTGCCCGCTGCTCACGAAGTATCCATGCCTGCATCGTTAAATAAAAACAAGATGGAAACTAGTCAAATATTCTAATTTTCCTATTATTATTCGATAATAGATTAGGTACACCATTTTTGAAGGTTTAGAAGCATGAAGACATTAAGACAGCTTGCAGATGCGTTGAGTGAGACGCTGCAACACCGCAAGTGTGAGCGTACGGCTTGTGCGGCGTCAGTGAGGTGGTTCCGTTTAGTACACTCTAGTTTTGTTGTTACTATGGAATCCCCAACTTCTTTCCGGGAGGAGTATTTGCTTTTGCAGAAGAACAAGCTACTACTGCGTGCGCATGTATAAGCAGCTGGCACAATTTGTAGCGATGAAGAGGTTGGCAACGGTGGCAATCAAGTCCGTATACGTGACTTATGCTGAAGGCAGCGTCTGCTCCCGGCCTAGATAGCGTGCAGCTTGTCCTTTTAAACGAATTGCGTAAGCGGGAAAAAAATGTTTATTTTTTTTCCGCTTACAGCCGCAAGCCGCAGGGGCTGGTGGGTACTGGTCGCACACATTGCCCCTCCCACATCGCGCCGATCGCTGCGACTCGGCGACGGCGCGACAAACTTGTTGGAATCCAATCGTGCAGAGCCCACGACGTCGCGGCGGTCGCTGAGCGATAGAATTCGCCGTGTCGCTGAGTAAAAATTGCGCCATGTGAAATGGCCTTTAACGGCACTAAAGTTGTCCTTCTATTGCTAAAGTTGCTCATACCTTGTCTTACGTTCTTTACAAATTTATTCTTTGGAATTTTGAGAACGGCAGCACACAAACAAATGCCGTGAAACAAAACACCGACAACGCACGCATTTATGTTGACTCTTCTCAAACTGAAATATCATGAGCGTGAAACAATAACCGAAAATCGACCTACTCAAGAGGCCGCGTTTCTACCAGAAAGCTCGCCTTGGCGCATAGATTTCGCCACCAGCGGTTCCCGGTAAAGATTCCGGTTACGTATAAGCTGCAGTTGCCCGAAAGCGTGAAAAGAAGTCACAGATCTTTGAATACTATCGGCGTTCCGCTCCTAAAGGCGAAGCTTAAGCATCCTCCAATTTTTTTTTTTCCGTGAGCCAGAAGAAATGTTAAAGCTATATGAATTGAAATAGGGTAAAGGTACTATCTTAAGTTCAGACGGTGACGTAAGCTGCCAAGACTTCAATATTTCAGCTGCGCTACTACACGGCTACGCATTCCGGCTAACGACACAGAGACACGGTGCGCTTGGCAACAAGCGCGTGTGCTTCAAAAAATTTGCACAGAGCTTTCCTGCAGTACCACCGTTCCCGCATTCTTCATTCTTTTTTTCGTTTCGCCGCTCTTCATTCATCTTTCGCAGAGCGAATCGTCAGTCGAAAGCGTTTGTAGGAACTTCAAGAAAGCGCCCGCGAAACCTTAATGATGCAAGATATATTCGACGCATACTCTTTCGGCGCCTTAAGAAAGGAAAAACGCAGGACGGCAGAAGTCACTCCGTAGGGGTGCACTTGAATCGGCATGCGGCGTCAGGAACGCTTTCTCAAGTTTTCTGAAGTTCCGTCTGCGAAATCCTCCCGAGACGTTAGGTTTGAAGTGCCGTGGACAAAGCGAAGTACCTCGAAAACACCTCTTTTATTTTCTCTTTTTTATTTTATTTTTGTCAGCGTCTACGTACGACCGCGGATGAAGAATGCCTCTTTGTCGCGCCAGAAAAATCTACGATGCGTCGCGAACTAAGCGTTCAGCGAGCTAATGTTTGCTTCAATGCAGATAATTAACGGAAGGAACTGCAAACGCGGGAAACAACACAAGATGCGAAAGTGTAGTCTTCATGGGGAGATAACGAGAGAAACAAAAACAAGGAGCACATCGTTCTTTCAGAGGACTTGGCAGATACAAGATGTGGGGCGTGCTTTATTTTTGTTATTTTTTTTTCTTCTTCTTAAGATATACGTGGTTTAGCGATGATTTGCAAATATGCAACGCAGAGTGTTTTAAGTGGACATGACGCGTTATTCTCAGGAGAGCGAGCTGTTCGACAAAGACGATGCTGATGTAGTCGCCACTGTCGAAGTTTCTCCGAAGCTCAACTGAGAGCGAGCTTCTTGATAAAGCTTGATGCACTTCATGGCGCGAAAGCTATGCATTTCGATTTATTCAATACGCAGCAACTAACCCAGTAATCTCGTCGTGCAACCTAGGATCTTCAGCACGCGATGTATAATTTAGGATGCCATCATTTGTAGCGACGCATTTGTGTTTCGATTTCCCGAGGGCATTGAGTTTGTCGTGACGTCACTCGGGCGTCAGGAGAGCGCTAATGATGATCACATTTAGCGTATAACGTTGGCTATAGGCCAGATTCGGACTAGTGTCGACTAAGCTCGTTTTCTTGGAGGCGGTATGCACGACACAAAATGTTCCACTTCCTTACATAGCCTCGACAGGACCACGTGCAGCGGCGTGTTGGAATTGGACAGTGCCTATATGTTTGCCGTGCACCTATAGTGTCTGTAAAGCCCAGATTACACATGCTCTACACAAGCTTCCACATTATCGTATATACATGTACGCATATTACAAGAAAATAGCATTCGTTCAATCTGTTTGTGGAAAAAGATTACACGATTTTCAGGTGATAGTATACACAAAAAAGCTACGCTTTCAACACTTCCACCCTCTTCCAGCCCCCCCCCCCCCCTTCCACCAAGAGCACAAGCACTTCGCCTTAAAAAAAATTGGGTTTTACGTGCCAAAACCACTTTCTGATTATGAGGCACGCCGTAGTGGAGGACTCCGGAAATTTCGACCACCTGAGGTTCCTTAACGTGCACCTAAATCTAAGTACACGGGTGTTTTCGCATTTCGCCCCCATCGAAATGCGGCCGCCGTAGCCGGGATTCGATCCCGCGACCTTGCGCTCAGCAGCCTAACACCATAGCCTCTGAACAACCACGGCGGGTGCACCTCGCCTTGACTCATCTGTAAATTCGTCCCTGAAGGATTCCCTGTGTCTTGCTTCCATCACGATAACTAATTTCCTACCAGTCGTTTCTACTAGTTATGGTGCTCTGCAACGAATCGCTCTGTTTCACAGGAGCCAGTGACTGCTTTTAATCCGAAGTTCAAGAAGGTAGCCTCCCTTGAGTAAGCTGAAGAAATTAGTTCGCCCTATTTCAGTTCTTTGTTTACAAATGGACGAGCAACAGGTAAACTGTATATATCATTTTCAAAATTCGCAAGCGGCTGCATGTCCTAGAATGAGCTGACGGGCGTGGCTCGTTTCGAGCGAGCAATGCGACGAGAATTCCGGCTTTAACAAGCAAGGACTAGTCTTTGGCAATCTTGATAGAAATTTTGGGGATCGGAACTTCTCTGGCTTCAGAGCTAAAACACGCCGCAGTCTCAGCTCAGTAGCTATGTTCTTCTGCTACTTATCACGAGGTCCCCAGTTTAGTTTCTCACTCACGTACAGCTTAGGCACGCGTCGTATAGAGATGTTCAACATGAACTAGCGGCTTTCAGCCATGCGGTGCTTCTCATAATCCATCTGCTGCTACGTGGTGCTGCGTTATTAAACTAAACAGAAGTTAGCGCGGTAATCAGTGCTGGTTTGCACGGTCGTCGATGAGGGGCGAGAACGTACGGCATATACGCTTCTTAGTCATAATAATAATTGGGGTTTTACGTGCCAAAACCACTTTCTGATTATGAGGCACGCCGTAGTGGAGGACTCCGGAAATTTTGACCACCTGGGGTTCTTTAACGTGCACCTAAATCTAAGCACGCGGGTGCTTTCGCATTTCGCCCCCATCGAAATGCGGCCGCCGTGGCCGGGATTCGATCCCGCGACCTCGTGCTCAGCAGCCCAACACCATAGCCACTGAGCAACCACGGCGGGTCTTCTTAGTCATGATTGTGAACTTGGGCTGCCTCACGCCACCCCGAAATTGCGGCACGGGTGCGCTGCGATTCCTGGCACTCTCGTCGGAAGCAAGAACGTGGGATTTGCCCCCGTGAAAGAGAAGTGAGATTTGATGGCTTAACGAGGATTCAAGCGCCGGATTAGCAAGTCCAGCCGCGCATAAGTTATTTTCGGAACGCGAGCCGACGAGTTGTTACAGCGAATGAAATGATACCCACTACAACGGATTCGAGAGAACAAAACTTTTCAAACTAGAGCCGTGTAGAGCGTGCTTGGAAAGTTATTGAAACGCTCGGGTGGCTTTCGGTAGCATAAGCTCGATGCCGGAGATCATGGAGACGCGTCTCAAAAAAACGTAAAACAAGATCGACTGTTTTTGCTACCTCTTCCCGTCGAAGGAGAGCAAAAGTTTTAATCGTTACGTAGGTGAAGCCGTTCAGCGAATTCGGTGTGCGCTAAACTCGCAGTCCCTGCATCAGACAATAGCGCATGCGCTTTCTGTGTTTCATTCGAAGCGCCGTTTTGGCTATACAGACCAGCCAGTATACATTTCCTTCCGTGACCCTCGTTTCGCTGTGAGCACGAGTGCCAAAATCGCATCATCTGAATATCAAAAGCCTTTCTCTGGATCGTAATGTCTGGCCGCTGACAAAAGACAATTACGGCCGTCCGTGTGACAATGTACGGTGCCGAACAGAGCTAAGGTGAATATAGCACCCCGGTAATGGAAGAGCTGCGTGCGCTCCCATCATTGTACAGTCGAGAAATTCCAATTTCACAGCTGCCTAGAGAGGTTCAATTTTATCTTGCACTACACATCCTCACCACTCTGTCCCTCCAACACCCTCCTGAAATATAATTCCATCTCCTCGCCGCCTTCTTTTCGCTTTATTCTCTTCATTATGAAAGTTTTTGCGGGGCCCGCTAATTAAATCTGTTTGTGCGTGGGTGCGCGCACAGTGCCTTACACTCAAGTGTAATTAGCATAATGGAGCAGAACATCCTCACATGACCGCGGGCCTCCCAAGCTAAGAGGAAGCAAAAAAAAAAAGAATAAAAGAAAAGTAAGAAAGAAGGAAGGAAAGGAAGGAAGGAGGCGGGAGGAAAGGCAGTTCGAATTAAATAAAAACCAAATAAATAGCGCTCGGGCGGAACGCACTGGGGTAAAAAATTACGCCCGCATCGGGAAGCCCTTGTTTGCACAAATTGCGTGATTCTTCGAGCGAACGTACTGTACATGCGAACGGCCACGGCGCGGCGACAGCCTTGTGGCGAGACATGTCTTTCACCGACAAGAGCACGCAACCGTCCCCGTCGCCGTTCCCCGCTCCCCCCCCCCCCTCTGCGCGCTCTAGCCACTCCGAGTTGTGCGTACCCGTCTCAAACACCTCCCCCCAACCCCACCCTTGCGAACGACATTGAAGTTACGACACTTTCGGCTTAAACCACCAAGGCTATGCCATCTCGCATTTATTATTTCCACCTCGCAGCAAAAAGGAACGGATCAATAGCATCGAGAAAAAGCGAGGCATTTCATTCGCGACGAACACGCGCACGCGCATTTCGAGACTGTTTAGTTGAGAGGCATGTGAAAAAGGAGACTGATGGGAAAGGAAACGAAATGGGGTTGAGGCTGTGTGGGAGGAGGCCGAGTCTCGAGAACGGGCCTGCTCGGCTTGGCAGCCGCGAACGAAAGCTAGAACGCCGAGAACTAAAATGAAATAATAATAGAAAACGCGTACGGGCTGCTATTAGTTTCCCGGCTCTTACGAGAGAGTCTCGGCTTTCCGATTGCGTCCTTGCGTCTGATGAAACGAGAGCAAGCGTCCAAATTATAACAGCGACGGCGGCTGGCAACCCTAATGACGGGCCCAAGCAATCGTGCCACCATCCAGCGTAGCTTCCACTCCTCGCGCTGTTTCCCCCATAGCTGGAAAACCAGAACTTATTCTCTTCTCAGCTCCATCCCCAACCCTGCCCACGCACGAATGTCCTTCCATAAAACGAGGCAACATCAGAAACAGCAGGAGCGTGAACTGTTGCGTTTCTTAAAGCTTCCCTTCTGCCCATTGTTCGTTGAAAAGTATTGATTTCTTGAACACGTGCGTGTGAAAACATATCCGGGCAGCAGGGGAGTTTGTTCTCGTTTTCGGGCGCCCGCTGTGGTTTGCACAATAGCTTTAATGCATCCCCGCCGTTGATGGCATCGTTTATTTACTTTCTTTCTCCATTCGTATACTTCAGGCGTCCCGCTGCGAGTTGAATTTACGCCCCATATGTCTTCAATCGATACATGCTTAGTGCATACGCTCCGTCAGCGACGACAGTGGAAATGTAGAAGGAACTTTGCGATAGTGTAATCAGCTCGTACAAGAAATCGACGAACAAGAAGAGCTCTAAGCGAGCGGAAAACGACGAGATGCCTTTCTTTTTTTTTTTTCCCTTCCTTTTCGCAGAGCTTTCGTGGCAGTGCGCATGAACAGCATGAACTGATGACGGTCAACGGGCTCGTTAGAATAATATATTTTGCCTGAAAAGCTGCGCGCTTAGTAACTGAAGTATAAATATGTTATATACTGTATAGTTCAGCTTCAAAATGTCACCATAAGAAAACCCAACGGGTGCGGCATGTGCGCAAGTCAAAAATTTAAAAGATGATCGGTACAGAAACAGAGAAAGAAATCAAGAAACGTAAATTATTTTTATGCATGCCACGGTTCGCAGGATTAGATCTACGCCACCGGCTTTCACCAGTAGTGCAGCAGGTGGCGGGGCGAGTGCGAACGAATCGAAAACAATGAAGTGATAAGTTTAATGAATTCTGCGGAAATCCGCAAAGCGAACGAAGATTCAACAGTGAGTGCTTCGTACGCTGCACCGTCAAAGTACCCTTAGCTCGTACATCACCATCCCCGCCAACAACAGCAACGACAGTAACATCATCACTATCGACGCTCATCCTCCTCCTATCTTATGTCGATTGCAGGACGAGGGCCTCTCCCAGCGATCTCCATTTACCCGCGTCCTGTGCCAGCTGTTAGCACATGCTAGCCCCTTATGTAGTTAAATCGCATTTACTGGCGGAAAAGCGCCATGGCTGCGCTGCGTCAGTCACAATATGTTAAGACCCATAGCGGTTTTCTTTGGAGCAATGCGGTACCTCATACCCGTGTTACATGGGCACGCACGAACTCCTTTAGGATAAGAGAGCGCCAGTCTCCCCACGGGAGTTTAACCTCACGGAAGTTGTGGTAGTGTCAGAGGGCCAACAGATATTTATTAAAAGAAACCGCCAGAGGCGCATTCAGCGGCTCATTATGCAAGAAAAGGTGAGGCGTGCAGACAGGACACAAGAGAATAGAAATGGACAACACGAACGCCGTCCACTTCGCTTCTCTTGTGTCCTGTCTGCACGCCTCACCTTTTCTTGTATAATTAATCCTTACCAACTAGCTCAGCTTTCTGTCGTTCATTCAGCGATGTTTGGTTTTTGTAAAGGTACAAAAATGTAACTTCTACTTACGCTCGTAGCTACCACCTACTCCATGCTGGCTGACTGAGCTCAACTCGACGCTTGATCAGCCCAACCGGCAAGCGTTTACATGAACTCGACAGGCATATTCCCGCCCGACAAGCCGACTCGACCCGCTTGTGTCGGGTTTGTGTAAACAAACGCCCTGCGAGACGAGAAAAACGGCGCCAAGCGACCTATAGGTCGAGAGTATTGTGCAGCAGCAAGCATAAATGTTGCTGAATTGTGCGTGAACTTTTTATGTAATTCAACAGAAATGTTCTCAGCACACGCAACATTAGTTTTAATGCAAATAATAGTTAAATTCTCCGTTTTGCAACAGCAAGTACGGGCACGGGAGTACTCCCTACAGCTGCCGAGAGAGATCGCCGACCTCCTTTGACCAAAAGCTCCATTAAACAACGGATCGACGATTGCGTGACAGCGAGTGCGTCACCCTCGAGATGAAGACTACGGAGTTCACAGATGGTTACGGGGGCCCGTGGGACAGGGACATTAAGTTTCCTAAGATCGAAGCTCCCTGGTATCTAAGGTACCTAAGGGGGCCTTAGGTACCTAAGGTACCTAAGGCACATTGTACCTTAAGGTACCACGTACCTACCACCTAGATACGTACTAAATAGCTAGGTACTCCTTGGCTAAGTAAAACGTAGGCACATGGTATCTTAAAGCGCCACGTAGCTACCACTTTAGGCACATTAAAGGTGCCACGTAACTGTAAAGAAAACCGCTACGAGTTCTCCAATGGTACTATGCATTAGGAACTTGTGTGGGCAGTTTTCAGGTGGCTCGTCAAAATTTTATTTCACACCTATTTCACCACCTTGTCAATTTCGAGAAAAAAAAACGCGTTCTATTAGCAAACGCATGATCCATTTTTTTTTCGTTGCATTCAGTCAGCGGTAATGGAGCGAGTCTCACGTATTATTCCACATCGCACGCGGTATGCTTTCTCTTCCAGGAGGCCAACATGGCGATCGCGCCTCTGACCATCACCTCGGCCCGGGAACGGGTGATCGACTTCACCAAGCCCTTCATGTCGTTGGGCATCAGCATCATGATCAAGAAGCCCATGAAAAAGAAGCCCGGCGTGTTCTCCTTCATGAACCCGCTGTCGCGCGAGATCTGGATGTGCATCATATTCGCCTACGTGGGCGTCTCGGTGGTGCTCTTCCTCGTCAGCCGGTTCTCGCCGCGCGAGTGGCGCTACGAGGAGACCTTCGTGGGGCCCTCGGTGTCCAACGACTTCTCGCTCTACAACAGTCTCTGGTTCTCCCTGGGCGCTTTCATGCAGCAGGGATGCGACATCTGCCCCAGGTACGGGACACACAGGCCGCCCGCGCAGGCCCTCGCCACACAAATACACACACAATGTCGCACCGAGTGCCGCACGGTACACAACTTCCCTCTCAACTCTCTGTTCACGCACTTAACAAGCATGCTCCGCGATACAGCACGCCCCGGAAGTGCCTTATAGTCTTCGGTCCTACGCAATACTGAAAGGTATCGTTAGTTATCTCCCGTTGCTATGCAGACGCAAACTGTGAAACACGTTTGAGTGGAAGGCCCCTCGGCACGCTAAATGCATTCATAAAGGCATCACAGCTTTCGCTTTCGTTCCAAACAAGGAAACGTGATGAAGATCCGAAATCTATTGGGCACGCCTCAGAGCAAGGCAGCTGAGGCTAAATCAGTTGCAGCTATCACTTTTGGACAACGCAATGTGACATCTGTTGCTTATCTCATTTTGTGAAGAAGTTTCAGGCACGTTTGAGTGGAAGGCTGGTTATAGGTAGAACGCAGTGCGCCCTTTACTTTTATAAAGTAGCGTATAACATGATGTTCATCTGCCATGATTACGAAGTTTCAGTGATTACGACACATGTACGTGCGAATCGCAGACGCATTTGGAGCCAGGGTCTTTGATCACCTTCGTGTCAAAAGATGGAACGAAACTCACACCACCATGCGGTGATGCCACCAAGTGTTGACACTACGTGTCGGTAAATAGCTGAGTTATAGGGGACTACCTAGCACTCTATTTCTTCTGATTTTCTGTGCCTAGACCTGATACTGGTGAATTCTTTCACCTCGCCCTTTCATTATATATAGCATCACGCCCTTTATGGTTTTAATGCCCAATCGCTCTTGCGCTTGGTGTCCCCCAATCTTTCTGTGAAAATTGTTATGTAAATTACGTGGGCGTACATAAGTTTGATAGTATTCCTGAAAATGCTTGCCCAGCGAGCTGCTTCTGAATTCAACAACTTCCAGGGCGAAATCAAATAGCCTGTTTCACACTTTCTTTTTCTTCGTATTAGTTTTTTTATTACTATTATTTGTTTGATTAACGTCGAGCAGAAAACTATATTTGTTGGCACTGTTCATTGTGTTGAAACTCAGTAGCCGTGAGATCGCTAGGTGTTGCAGAGCCGATAGCCCATGTACGAGTATAGCTATATCACAAGACATTAGCGGTGGTTGACCACGCGATAGCGCTGCTGTATGCCGAACTATGCAGCTCCCGCTGATTATGGTAGTTGCTTGCGACGGAACTGTAATTGTCGAGTGACGTTTTATGGCAAAAAGGCTGCAAGCATGGACGCGCCAAAGACAGATCGCTCTTGTAATGCCGTGCAAATAAGCCTCCGTCAGACTTTGGCGTACAAAGTCTGTCCTCTCCCCAATACATTTTTGGTTGCGTATAAGCGATAGACAAAGGGAAATCCAGAACAAACTTTCGGATACATCGAAGATAAAAACCATCAGTTTAACAGATAACTATGTGGGAGCGATAGTATGGTTTAGCAGTTAAACAGAGTACAGAAATCAGCTGCGAAGGAAGGGTAGCACTACTCGACTTCAACATCGAAGTATTTATTTGCGCACTCAAGCTATATGACCTTAACAAACGTTCTTAGGACAATACTAGAAGCTCGTTAGAACGCACCAAGTTAAAGTAACATAATAGTCCAAACGTTTATCCGTGGTGACGAATATTTTCCTGCAGGTACTGACGGACAGCTGATGGCTATAACTTAGCCGTGAAGCTGATGTGTGGCAAGAGTAAAATCTATTATAATGCCGAACAAAATAGAAAATTGGAGGCCAAGGAGTCATCAGGTTCGCCTTGCGTTGCGCCAAACAGCGAACAGTCAGAGGTCAAAGAGGCGAAATTTTGCCAGAAGTTTTCTGAATACCTGAACCAGGCCAGTGTCAGTGAAATTCTTGCTCTTGAGAGGAACGTGTTTTTGCGAAATACTTTTTTGTCCGTTGTTCCTCGGTCACTGGTTCAACTATGTACCCAATGGAGTGAGTCTCTCTGCAAATGTTGGCACGAAGTTGACGAATCCCAACAGTAAGACGCTTACAAGTGCCCTAAAAAAGCGAAACGAGGGCAAGCACGTGCAATTAGGCTTTCATAAATGCCAAGTTGACGCTCGAACCAGACGCCAGCCCCTCACAACGAGGAAAAAAAATTATCGCGCATGCAGAACTACTACCAGCGGTGCCAGTGAAGGCAAACTTATCGGAGAGTAAGCTTCCGCTACAGAGTCTGTTTACATTGTCTGAGCAACACACTTCCGGCTACGCGCAATCGACCAAAGCTTCTTTCCGTGTCAGCCAGCCGAGAAAGAAAAGGACAAGGGGAGAAAAAAAAAAAAAGATCGTTCGCACGAAGAGGCCCACGATATGCTAAGCACTAGAATGTATATTCGGCGCATTCACGCTAACGACCGTTCTCGTCGTCCGTGAATAAATAGGGTGGGGCGTGCATTCGACAACTCCGAGCTTCGTTTAAACATCCCACGGCGGCAGCAGCAACAGCAAATGCGCCGGGAGAGAAAGCGGCGGCTCCGATGTATAACAAACACGCAGCTGTTGGTCCCGCGAGGGGGCTATACAATTTAGCGTGCGCCGCACTCAGTTGCGTCTTCGCTGATTCGACGTGCCGAATCCCGAGGGATCGACATTCCAGAATGCTGTGAGAGGTGAAAGTTTTCTTCAAGGTATCGCCCTTGTCGATATATTAGCCAATTTCTAAAGTTTCTCGCAACACTGCCACCAATGCACACTCAGCTGCCGATGCGCGAGGGAGTTGTAGTACAGGAGGCAGGACGAAAAAAAAAAAAAGTTTGGGAGCAAATACACGAGAAGGCTAAGGGATCCTGTATGCACACAGCCAACGACGCGTATCGATGCGTCCGTTGCGCGAATAGAAGGCGTGTTGACAAAGACCTGCACCCGAGGCAAAGATCTGTCTCATTCCCCCTACCCCCCTGCGCTAGCAAATGAACAAAGGCTATATGGTCTACAGAGTCCATGGCGCGCTTCCGTGGAGGCCGCGAGCGATACGGGTGGAAAAGGGACGGGAGAAATAAAGGCGCCGTGACATGGCCGCGATTTGCTCTGACAGGCTCTGCTGCATCGCGGCGCCGCCGCTGCGACATGGCGCATTTGGCGAGGATGCTTCGTTTTCTTTTCCTTTTTTTCCCCCCCATAGGATGCAGGAAGGGAGGTATGAACAGGAGACTGGCGCAGTTTCGGGAAAGTGAGCGATGGCAAGGCTACGTATTATAGCTGCTGCTTACTGACGGAAGACGGGGTATGCTGCCGTAGCTATATAGCTCAGGAGAAAACGCCGCGCCATTCCGATATCGCCAAAGTGCAGCTCAATACGCGCGTGGTCAGGCTCGAGCACCTCTTACGGCCTTCCATTTTATTTACTACAAGCTATAAAAAGTGAAACAGGGGAGCTCCCTGTGAATATGATTCCTAACAAGAATGTATTTGTAGTGTTGGGCGCCTATAATTTGTGCCTTCCTTACCTGCTCGATTCTCTAGTCCGAGACCAAGTAAGCCGGCTGCGTGTCCCTATTTTTCGGAATGCCTCGGAACTTCTAGTTGCCTCGATTACCGCCGTCTGCTTCTTTCGTTCTTTACCGTGTTCTTGTGCTGTTTTTGTTTTTATTCTGAAATGTTAGCTTGTCTTTTAGTTCCTCGCCTTCTCAATACCTTTGCGTACGTTCGCGCCAGAAGAGCAACAAATTTATTTGAAGAAGTTATGGCTCCATAAGTATAATTGCAAAATATGAGCCGCCAAATTACCGCAACCCACACTTGAAATCGCACGAAACATTAATGGTGATGAATACCACGGATATCGTTCTTTTTTATTTATCTAAGAGCCTTAAATACAGCTCGTCATTAGCCTGCAGATGCTGCAGGAATAATGTCGGAATTGCGCAAATCCGCTTTGTTAAAAATAATTATTTTTTCCCTTGGGATTTCTAAATGTGTACATTCTGCTTAGACATTACTACTGGTGCCATCTTAGATAAAATTCACCAGTATAAATGATGTTATGGCGATATAATGGGTATCGATCTGTACAAGCGTGAATTATGTGCTCACGAATAGCGGTCAATTTGATGCTAGACGCGCCGGGACCGTAGTCAGGTTTAATACTTAACTGTATTTTTTAACCTTAATTGTCATGGCGATTACAGCTGCTGAAGGAGTTACGTGCTTAAATAAATTTAGGAAGTTCACGTTGTGAAGCAACCATTGTAAAGGTATACGTACCCACAGCAGAAAAACATTTTTGTAGCAGCTACCCTTCATTTATTCACGTATTCTTAAGACAATTTTCGGGTGGACAGCTGCTATGTTCCTGTGAAGGTCTACACATATTATTAAATCAGAGCCCCATTAAAGAAACAATGGAATAAAGATGCACTGGAAGGTGGGATAGACGCGTCCGAAGTTAAGATAGCTTCCCCTGGAATTACACTGCCCCTACAAAAAAGATGTCAAAAGAAAGAAAGAAGACATATGGTAATTCTTGCTCGATACACTTTAGTTACACCGGAACTCATACAGCGCTATCACGGCGGCGAAGTCACCGAAAGGAGCACCCATCCCAGTGCGAACTAGCTTCCAACATAAATCATTACGCTGACGCTGCATCTTCGGGTTCAATGCAGGAAGCTTCTTACATAACGCACTCCGCGTGGTGCACGCTTCGCGAAACCTGGGCGTCTTCTAGGGGGAGTAACGTACTGCGACGCTAAGAGGCGGACGCGGCTATTTCCGCCCTCCAGCGGCGAAGACATTCGTAGCCGAACTACCGGAGAAGCGGTTACAGCCGGTCAGCTGTCAGTGGCCACCGACCGACCGACACGCGTGAGGTACGCGATAAGACCCGCACGGCTCGAGCTATGCTGGAATCGAAGTCGTGTTGGGAAGGTGGGGACAGCCAAGGAGGAGGAAGGGGGTAAGGGGGAGGGAGGGGAGCGACAGAGAGGCGAAGGCAGGTGGCGATGGAGGGCCTGATCAAACGGCGGAGGAGGCAAGTTGTGTTCGCTTCTGGGGCAGGTTTCCCGATTCTCGCCGCAGACTGCCGTCCAGGGTCGATGAGAGACTGCTGCCGCAGCCGCGCGAGGCGCGCTGTGATGATGAGCGCATCGCTGCGCGGCGACCCCGCTTGCTCGCCGCACCGGATACCTGTCCAACCCGCCACCCTCTTTCCCCACCTGTCTCTGTCCTCTACAGTGCTTATCTCAACCCCACACATCACCACCCTCTCCCCCTTGCCTCCCTCTTCCTACAGTACCTCCTTACGGTTGCCGCACGGGCGGCTATGCTTCGCACTAGGCCTAAACGGGATCTTGCTTGAGGCGTGACGGCTTTATGCTGTACAAATATGGCGAGCCAGGCGAGTTGGAACTGATTCATAATATCGCGTGCAGAAAACTACATAGAAAGAGAAGACAAGACAAGCGCTTTATCTTATTCAGGTGCTATTGCTCGACAAGTGCTCTGCGCCAAGCTGAGAAATATAAGAAAAAATAAAAGTTCGGACAGGAAGCATAGAAGTGCGGCTGTTGAAGCGTTCGCTGAGCTAATACGCTATGAAAAGGCATGACCGCCCCCATTTAGCAAGTTTGTGCAAGTTTCATTCTAATTCCACTTGAATTTGATCACTTCTCTATGCGTTATAGTAATGAAAGCGTGAGTGTGGCCAACGGAAAATAATAAAAACGGCACTACGATACTAAAAACAACCGAATAGAGGCACTCAAACATAGACACGTCACGTTGAATGCGAACGTGATCGTTCAAACACGTAGTGCTCTAGCTATATAATTACGTGGTTGTCTCCCTTTCCTTCGGGACATACACATCAGTAGAATGCGCGAAAGATGTCGATATAAGCATGTCGTAAGTCTTCAATTCTTTTCGCACGTGGTGTCACTGAGGGGACTGTAAAATATCAATACTGCCGAAACGGGAAGTTCAAACTGGGAATGTGCGCGAGTTTTGCTGATAATGGAAACTCGCCAACAAGGGAAAGAAACAAAGGCTAGATACAATACTGCGCTATCTGGCACTGCATTTAGCAATAGCTTTTGTATAGTTGGTTACAAACGCAGAGTAACAGAATATACAAAATAAGGCACACGGTTAGTACTACAAGCACTTGCGGACTTTGGCTAATAAGAGAATTCCAGCTTGTTTCTCGCCGCTTTGCAGGAAAAGCAAAGCGAACAATACCCTCTTTTTTTTTAAATAGCTAGAAACTGCTCCAGCGCAAAGACTAAGCACACATAACGCGTCTAGGACAATGTTCCCAGAATGTCCGACATCTCCATTCCCGCTCTTGCCATATGCCAGGGCAGAAAAAGATCACCTTCGTTCTTACAACGCGTCACTTACGAAACGCATGAACACAGCCGGTCAAGAACCAAAGCGACACAACGAATAGCGGTAGCGTGGAAAACCACCCCGTGAAAGAAATATGTCGGCTCTCGTATACTTCTCTTAACGCGTTTGTTCCCTACACCGGGCGCACTTTTCCATTAGGCTCGTATTGCCTGCTACGCGCGCGCCACATCGCAAATCATTCGTGCTCTCGGCGCGCGCTAAAAGATGCATACTCGCATCAGCGACGCGGCTGCGTACCGAGAAAGCCGTGCTCCGCGAAGTCGGCAGTGAATACTCATCTGCCGCCTTCCAACGTCACACGGGTTTGCGTCATTTGCGATTCACCGAGAAGAGAGCCTCCTGCGCAAAGCCGTAAAGGTGCTTCTCGACCTGCGGCGCGCCGTGCATGCCACCTTCTCCTCGAACACACGTACCCTTTCCTCTCGTACTCATATCAGCACAACCCCTTTCTCTCGCACGCGGTCAACATGTCGTCCTTCCAGTATGTCTGCCTGCATGCCTGCTAGTGCTACCAGGAAGAGTTGACGAAGATGACGACCATTTGCCGGTGTGTCGTACACCCATTACGCCGACACGATAGAAGCCACCAACAGCGCAATTGTCTTCCTAAACACCTCACCCCCGGCTCTCCTCCCCCCTCCCCTCATCCACACACACAAACACATACACACACACACAGACACACATACACGATCCTCTAGGAATAGTAATTTGAATAGTTCTTGTTTAAGGCGACATGACGGAGACGTCTCTCGCCACGGACAACGTAAGTGTCTCACTGAAGCCGGACACCTCTGAGCTATACAGTATATTACACAGCAGCAGATTGCCACCAGCCACTACGCGTTCCCAAGTGGTCTCTCTACAAATTACTCACCGAGCGCAATGCTGCTTAGCCTCAGCTGGGCATCGATCGAGGCGTCTTCTTGCTGTCGGTAACTGAGTGCCGCTTTCACTTGGCGTAGACATTCCCTGCTTCTACCAGAAGAAATCGAAACGCCGACCTCCTTCCTTTCTTTTTCTGGTAACCATGCCCGCTTCCGTGGTTAGCTATGACACGAAATATTAGTGTTTAAAGCCACTCGGCTCGTTAAGTGGCAGCAGGAAACGAAGCCGCAACACCAAGGTTTCAGTATGGCAGGCTAACTGGTCATGAAGGCACTACTGTGAACGCTGTTATGCTCCGCCATGTCATCAAATTCCGCCGTTTTACCGTTTTAAACCAAAGACAAGCGGCATATCCAGCGCGTTAGCCAGTCAAAGCTGACAAAATGGCTAATTCGACATTCTTGCGGAATTCGACCATGTCCAGGATAGCACTCAGAGCCACGCTTTGGCGGCGCGGCTTGCTGTAGTGTATCAGATTTGATTTTTTTTTAAATTGAAGTGTATCTACCAGAGGCTGGCGCCATGTGTGATGCTGGATACGCCTTCTAACTCAAGCGAAAAGTACATGGTAGTGATGGGCCAGTTCAAAGAAACAAACAAACATATGAGCAAGCAATACAAAATATTGAAATACAATGTAAATAAAAGCCGCCAAGTGCTAACTCGTAGTTCAAAGAAGTTCAAATTGGCACATTTTACGTCACAAGATAGAGAATTTCCCGCCAAATATTGACATATCAGACTTCTTTCTTACACGGTGACCACGCATAAAACAACATATTAGTTTTCGTTGTTACTTGTAGGAGAGAAAATAAGGTTTGCCTATTTGCCTGGATAAGCGAATAAGACTTGCCTTTAGATGAGCAGACAGCAATGCACACTTCGTTTGATGTTTGAAATGAAGCTGCGCATTGTGAAACCGCAGTGTGCAACAAGAACTTTGATGTCACGCCCAAGTTACATTTCCGTTTGGAATGACAGCGACTACGCGGGAGCCATCGAGCAGACAATGCATAATTCACAATATCGGATTAGGTTACAACAGTGATGCGGATTATCGTGTTCCTGACGCGGCGTTTATGTGGATTCACAGCAAGTCTGGAAACTGCTTGTATACACGGACAGGCTAAACCAGGCTGCTTCCACCGCTTACAACATCTCCACCGGCAACGCAACGTAGGAAACGAAGGTGAAGTGAACGCCGGAGGAGGGAACGACTAAATTACGCAACCGCGTGCACACTTGCTGTCAAATCTGCGTGGCCGAAATTGGCTCAGTGCCACATCTGGAGGCGCAATGCACAGACACTTCTAAGTCCAGATCGTGGGCGGGCATGTGCGTAGGCAGAGGCGAAGTGTGACTGTCAGCTGGTAATTGGATTTATCTGTAACACCTGTCTCGCCTGGTTGCAGCGAAATTCGTGCGAGCAGTCTGCCAGCGCTGAGGAAGGTAATCTTTTTTGCTTAGCCGCGCTTTCCTCCGCCCTCTTTTACATCCGTCGGCTTTGTAGCATAGCTTCGATTCGCTGTTCTTAAGGCTCCTACTAGGACTGAGTAAATAAAAAGCGTACGAAAACTTGACCAGTGCCTCGTGCAAAGAGCACTACCCACAAAGGTAGCTTTAACAAGGGTGAAAGCAAGAATCTTGGTGATTCCCGCCTAAGGATGACACGTCTTCGCCAGTTTGAAGTGTGTCTGCTTCTCATTTCATTAAGAGGTATCAGCCCTGAGGGACGTCACACGACAAGGCGGAGAATGGTGACCACTGAGGAGAGCGGTGTAGGTACAGCGTGCCTGAATTAGCCGCCGACCATATATATTAGAACCCAGAAGATTCTGTTTATGAATTCTTGCGCGATAGCACGCCCTTCCTTCGCGCCTGTCATCTGCGGACTCTAAATGAGTAAGCTCGTTTAGGTAATTAGGCGAGTTGACAATTTAATTAGAGTAATTGAATACATGCCTCTATTTCGACATCCATAAGTGCTGTAGCTGGTTTTCGGCGCTTTGGCAATGAAGAAACCGCAGTACAAAAAATAAATATTGTGCAGGTGAGCATGACCGGTTTTGAAGGCACAAGGCACGAAAGATACCCCAGCTGCGCTGGTATCCCTCTGCGTTTTTTTTTTTCATTTATATTTTACTTTCGAGGTTATTCGAAGCAGTTTCTCGTGCTGCAATGACCGCCGCTGCGCTTTACTTGTACATTTATCTTTATTACTGAGTCACATGAACCTACTAGGAGAACGAGAAGCATACGATAGATTTTTCAAGTTTGCCAAGAATCTAGTTAGGTTAGCTCCTGAAGTTCTCAGGGGAATTCGTTTTTCACTGAAGTAACGATGAAGCAACTAACCAGCGAAGCGGATGCCATATAGGATGGCACGCTTTTTCGTTCTATCTTCTTTTTTACAATATGGTAATCTATACTTTCTGAACTAAAATAATATGGATAGATGGCATACTGCCTACGCTGATAGGGCGGTTTCTTGAGCGCATGATTGCACAGAGAACGTAAGTATATGAAAGAAATGGAAGCGGGGAGAAGTGGCGCACATCACGTGTAATCTCATCTTCGCGGCCGTGTGGGCAGAACTTGGAACAAACTGAAAACTGATTATTGAAATTGAGAAAGCAGCGTCCACACAAATCATAATGGGACCGCCATACCGGCACAATAAACTTGCTTCTTGCACGACCGTGCATTCCATGACGCAGATGTCATCCGTAAGCATTTATGGAGACAAAGAAAGGATCGAGTGTAAGCACAAGACCCTCCTTAGTCTCGATTGTGTGTATTTAGTTGAGATCAAAGCCAAAAGGCACTGTAAAGAATTGTTGGTGGGAGCGAATGGGACACCTCCTTACTTTACCCTGCTTATAACACCTTAACGGCCATGAATGCTTTCGGAAAATTGACGAAAAGTGCGCTTTTTTTATATATCTGCATTCTTGATGCCACTTTTTCCTAAGAAGATATTATACCAGGAGTACTAACCGCGTTTACTTCTCTTATTGAAAAGGTAGAAAAAATATTGTGTAGTATTTATTTATGTGTCAAAATTATAACAAACTGCAACCTTCGTTTGACCATACGAAAAAAACAAGAAATGAAACCTGGAGTTGCAGAAAGGCATCTCGACCGCGTGGAATAGACGCGATATAATAAAAATGTGAAACTGGGAGGTTAAGGAGGCATATCGTTAATTTCGCTCAAAATTCCCCAGTTCTGGGCGTTGGTCATATGGTCTGACTCGTCATGTGGTGTACTATTGCTTGTTAATTTTTGAAAATCATAATCGTCATCACCTTGATTGTCCAGGAACTAATCATCGTCACTGGAATGATTTTAACTCAAAAACATCATTCCTGCAGTGTGGTTCTTGGCGCCTACACGCGCCGCCCGCGATGTCGGCTCCATGTTAGAGCGCCGCTGTTAGGCGCCCGTTCCTGCGACGAGTGTCGGCGTTGGCGTTGTCCCTCGTAAACGAGCGAACGAGCACGTTGAAAGATGAAAGCGAACGCGGAGCGCTGCGGGAGATTAAAGACGGCGATAGCGAAGAGAGACCGAGAAGGAAAGAGGAGGAGGAAAGCAAGACCATACGGCGGAAAGCGGAGGAGGAGGGTATGGCGAAAGCGCGAGAAGCGTAATGCCGCGCAAGACGGGTGCTGCGACGACGATGACCACGAGATGGCGCCAGAGTAGCGTACGTCGCCTGTATGGCAACAAAGCGCTGCATGAGCGGAGGAGGTCTGTCTGCGGTGGCTGCTGTGAATCACGCCACGCGTCATCCACGCGGTGCCTCTCGTGATCTCCCGATTAGCGAGGTAGGCGCGCCACATTTCGCTCGGTTTTCAACGTGCCACCCGAAACAGATCATCAGCGCCAGCTAATATATCGCGAAATGAAAACACGTATAGAGCTGCGCTCAAATTTCGCAATAGAGAGTACCGAAATCCTCGGCGATTGTATTATGATCTAGTGTTGGCAGACACAACTTCAGAGAGGCTGTTCTTGGCTGCCTAGAAAAAAAAACACAGCCTAAACGCTGAATGCCCAAGCATATTCTGGCAGTTGCACGTAGTTCTTTATTATTTCTTTTACCTTAAACAGCTCATGTCGGCCGTAATAAAGATATGAATAACAAATGCACGACGACAATTATTACGTCGTTGACTACGCTTTACAGCAACATCTAAGTATACAATATGGTTGGCCACAGCAGTAATATACATGCGTATTACTGAGTTCAACTCTACGCCACAAGATGGCGCGGCCAACCTGATTACTTGCGTTTGCGTCCCCAGTATTTCGTGAACGGGTAATATGTATACGAACAAGTTAAAACTACATTAAAGAGTTTTGCTAGGTGCGGTATTCCCGTAAACGCAGGCGGACTTGGCGTTTTACCGGATGGTCTCCCGCCCATCTGGCAAAACAGGTGGTGTGTCACCTTTTGGCGCTGAGCTGAACCAGACAAAGACAGAGCTAATATTGCATCAACCAAGTGTTTTCTACTTGGCAGCTGCTGCAATTTTCTGCAGCGGCGAATCGGGACGCACCTATACCACTACGAAAATTTAGACCAGCAGACGAAACGAATGCACTTGGTTACTTTATTATTTGCACAGTGCTTTTCTGGTAGAGCCCTGCGCCATCGGGTGGCAGCACCGCTCCGTCAGCTCACGCTTACGCCTCCGCCCCTCCGGTAAAACGCCCTGTCCGCCTGCGTTTACCGGAGTGCCGGAGAAGCTAAAACTCTCTATCATCGTGAAGGCATGTTTGAGACGCGCTCGAAGCGAGGTGTCATGGCCAGTCATACGCGCTACATCTCAATGTGAGGACGCAAGTGTGCAGAGCTTCTGAGCCACTTTGTCAGGGTAGCTGAAGCGCATACCTGCAGTGCATGGCCGCGCTCGCGTCGCAGGTCCGTGTCGGGCCGCATGGTGGGCAGCGTTTGGTGGTTCTTCACGCTCATCATCATCTCATCGTACACGGCCAATTTGGCCGCCTTCCTGACCGTCGAGCGGATGGTAACGCCCATCAACTCGGCCGACGACCTCGCCAAGCAGACCGAGGTCGAGTACGGCACGCTGTGGTACTCCTCCACGCAAGAATTCTTCAGGGTAAGCGCGGCATTTCGGTTATGTACTTCTCTTGCCTCGCTCGTGTTGTCGACGCATGTTTTTACTGCTTGCCACCTACGGCCTGATTGTTGTCCACGCCATCACGCGTGCGACATTTGTTTCTCTTTTTTTGTGTGTGTGTCACTTCCCACCTTGTAAAACCGAGCACCCTAAAGTATGCGGTTGTCTTCAACATTTCGGTGAACAGAGAAAAGTTACGTGAAATCCGGAAGTTTCACCAGAAGCGTCGATTCCTAAACAGCGACACATTATTAGAAAAAAGGAAAAGAAGGCTTTCCGCTCGAGGAGGACTTTGTCTTATCATTCTGTACAGCTATATCGAAGGGGTAGGAATACTCTCATTCTACTTCTTTTTGTTGCATCGTTGTTACGCTATTTACTGTTAGTAGTCAGATCTCCAAACAGCCTCTAACTATAAAAACAAGTAGGTCGCTGGTGGCAGCTCTCATGCCTATGTGAAAAGGCAACAGGAAAAACGCCTATGAAAGAAAAAAATATATATGTAGACCCAGAGCATAATTTGGAATCTATGTGAAGCGAAGCTTTCGTGAAGTGGTTCATTAAATGCTGTAACACTGTTCATCTTCTACAGTGCGTTTTCCAGCATGGCGATTGCGTGCGTGCCGGAAAGTGAGCAAGACGCGGAAAACCGACTATGTGATCCACGTGATCCACGTTACCGCGGATTGTACTGCCTCCGTGATCGGCCCAGTTTCCATCGCGCCACCTTCTGGATCAGCCCAGTTTACTGGGGCACTATCCTCAGGAACGGGCCACCTTATCCGGCAAGCCGGCAAGCCGAATGAACAGACGTGCCAAATCCCGTAATAAAGTTAGATAAATATGATTTAATGAAATCCCGTAATGAAAGGCATATGAAGATTCGCTTTAATAAAAGAACTTTAAGCTCTAAAAGGATTAAACTTGTTGCAGGTATTTTTAGGTACCGTTTATTGCTTCACTGCGTAATATATAGAACACAGCAGGCAACTGGCGGATATGTAGGGGTAGTACAAATTAAGCTACATCTACAGGGCGTTTTTCTTTTTTTTAGACAATGCAGATGTTTTTATAAAAGCTCTCTGACCGTAAGATACATGTCGTCTTCGCAACGAGCTCTACGGTGAGGCGGAACTAATTTGCCGCTGCTTAAGATACACTGAGAAAACTAATTAACAAAGCTTTGCTAATTAACTTTTTTTAGGTGCTTTTACTACATACATTACATGCCTTTACTAGCCACTGGGATCTGCTGAAACAGTATGCACATTAGACTCAAGAAGCCCTGGAATAAGAAACCCTCGTAGGCAGCGTGGTCCATTAAAAAGTTTTCATGCATTTTGTCTTTTTGTGCGTGTGTGTGCACCCTTCGATTTACGACCCTTCTCGACAAACTAAACCCGGAACTTTTCGTCTTTAAAGCCGAAGCTTATAGTCAAATGCGAGCAACCTCACCGCGTCTCTTATGGTTCTCCACGGATTCCTGGTGTGAGTGCCTGCGGATAAACTATGCGATCGTGCGGTATAAATCGAGCCGTCTAGATTGAGCAGCCGCGAAGAAGAGGCCCGACTAAAGGGGGGCAAGCCTGCCATCGCTTTCTGGCACCGCTTGATTGCTTTGAACACCCGGCGTTCCCGCTTTGTCACCGGTTTAGGGCGAATCCCCAGGGCACTACAGCTAGTCGCTCGCTTTCCGAGGCCAGAAAACTAGACTAAGCAAAAGGCATTTTCGTCCTATCAGCAGCCCGCCCTTCAAAGACCTTCTCCTATCGCCGGGAACGGCCGGCTGCGCGTGTCGTGACAGTTTTCTTTTTTTCTTTTTGTTTATTTTCTCTCCGTAGTGTTTGCGAGACGGTGACACAGGAGCTGAAAGGCTAAGCAGCGCAAGTCGGTGTCCTACCGCTGTATTATTTTGTCCTTCTTTCCCCCTGAATCGCTCTCTTTGCATGACTAGAGCGCTCTATGCTTGAACGACGGTTTCATTATTTTGCTTTTTGTTTAATATATAGATGTGAAGCATTATACTGCTGGCCTGCGCATGTAGCAAATTATGCACTATTATACTTTGCCTGCCATATATTCTAGGGTATACAGTAGATGAATTGTGGTCACAAGCGGGTCCTTTTTTTTTTTTTTTTTTACTGGAATGTAAGATACCAAGGGCGCCCTTGGCGCGCTTTATCAAAGTTTGGCCTGATTTGCCCGTTATACTTTTTCGCTGTTCTTTATTGTTTTTCTCGACATGTCTTTTTTCCTACTGTTCTTTTGTATTTCTTCGAGGGAGTTTTCTGGCAGGTTGGCCGTTTCTTCCCTACCAAAGTAAATATAGCTGGATAACAGCCAACGTTCATGTCTCATCTTGGTGAACTTACTTGATATGCCTTGTGCACAAGGCTGGATACGTTGTATCTTCCAGGTGAATTCGCGAGAGGGCCAGGCCTACCATGCAGGAGACGCAGCTCTACCATACTTTTGCGACGTTAGGTGATATATGGATATTCGCGCTGCATCGAGCAGCAGCACCGTATGTTGCTGCCGTAAGCTGTTGCTGTAGTAGCTCACCGACAATGACCATTATAATGTCATCAAGCCAAAAACAAAACTCAATAGTCACGAAATAAAACTGACTGTACGACTAACTCCATCAACAGAATATTTTTTAAACGAAGCTTTCCTGCCGTGTTTCAGGCACTTTTTCGTACTTACCTAGCCTCAAATGCCGAACGCCATGGACGCATGCTCCGACAAGCGGCATAAAACAGCCTTTCTTGCAGACAAGCCCGCACGTTCAGACGCTTGGCGCGTTTCGATCCGCACTTTGCACTAGAAGACACCTACGCATCATAAACAGAATGAGTGCAACGCGACACTATGGATATACCACTGAAAATTGACACAAATACATGTATGATCTACTGCGTGTAAATATGTGTATATAATATCCAGCCTGTCTATAATTGCCTGCAAATAAGATCATTTCTTCGTAAAACATGATGCTTTTAATTCTAATTATACCTTGACGACCACATTTCATATCACACACACATTTGTTAATGAGCCAATAACATCAAGAATGCTTCGCTTTATGCAGACGTCAACTGGAGTTGAGTGTGCCTGTTGTTGGTGGTGGCGTTTCATCCAATTCTCTTAGCGCATGTATTTGCCTTATTCTTATGTTACTCCAGGTATGTCATGAACGGTTCACTTTCTTGATATTCCCGTTACGTCAGCGTACTCTTGTTTGACGTTTACGTGTTACCAGACTTCACGTTTATATGTTAGGATGTTACCAGGACTCTTATGTTACTATATATACTGAGAGTTATATCCCTCTGCTGTTATTGTAACCCTTTTCATATTTAATCTAATAATACCCACGCCCACATAATTTTAACCTCACTGCCTACTATGTCCCTCTCGCTCTACATTACTTTCGCCTCAAATGGGATTCACTGTATTTCCCTAATGCAGTCTACTCCCCTTACTTCAACCCTTGCGAGACCACACGATTTGATCGAATTATCCGAAATGTCGAGTTAGCAGACGGCGGCAAAATTTGCGAATTTCAATATATTTTTATTGTTTATTGCTCGTAATGTCTTTTCGTTTCTTGATCTTGAAGGACGACTCAACCAGCATGACGTGAATAGCACCGACATGTTTAAAAGTTGTCTCAGCGTAACACGACACGAAACAAGCGGGAACGAATTGCTTCACGGGTGAAAGAAGCGTGGGCTATAAGAAGATAGAAAGATATTAAATATAACAGCTGCACGGCTAGGGCAGCAGTAGCACTATCTGCTAAATTTCTTGTATTCAAGCTATTGGTAACCGTTGCGAGCATGAGGGCGCACAGGTGGAAGCCGAATTAACCGAATCGGCATGTTTTCGAGTACAAACTAAGCGCGTCCTCCTTTCATAGCAATGTCTAGTATTTCGCCAGGCCTTTGCAGTGCGTTCGAATTAAGCGAGAAGTCGAATTAGCTGAGGGCGAATTAACAAGAGCCGATTGTATCACAGTTATAGTGATATACTCACGCATATCACTCGGTCTTGAATTACGTGCCCATTACGCCTCCAGTGGCGACGACTGTTGGGCAAAATGGCAGGCTTTCAAATAAAGGAGAAAAAAAATCTGTCCTTCAATTTATCCTTCTCGCCCTCCTTCTCTTCCCCGCGCCTGTCGTCACGCAGAGATCAAAAATCGCCGTCTACGCCCGCATGTGGGAGTTCATGAACTCAAACAGCCGGGTGTTCACCTCGTCGTACGAGGAAGGCATTCGGCGCGTGCGCGAGTCCAAGGGCAAATACGCCTTCCTCATGGAGTCCACCAAGAACGACTACATCAACGAGCGCCAGCCCTGCGACACCATGAAGGTGGGCGGGAACCTGGACGCCAAGGGATACGGGGTGGCAACACCCCTCGGATCTACACTCAGGTAAGCGATGCCTCAGCCGAAGGCCAAACATTTATAGCACGTCCTGCTAACACGGTTGACTTGATCATGATCATCATCATCAACAAGAACAGCCTATATATATTGTTACTGGACGAAGACCTCTCGCAGCAATATCCAGTTACCCCTGTCTTGTGACAGCCGACTCCAACTTGGGCTGGCAAATTTTCTAATTTCATCACACCACCTAATTCCCCGCTGTCCTCGACTGCATTTCCCTTCCTTTGGCACCCATTTTATAACTCTTATATATACCACCAGTTACCTGCCCTATACGCATTACATATACTGCTGAGCTCCATTTCGTTAATCTTAATGTCAGCTGGAATGTCAGCTAACCCCGTTTACTTTTTAAACCAGATCGCTGTCTTCCTGTCTCTTAAAACTACGCCTAACATTTTCGTTTCATGGCTCGTCGCATGCGTGGCTAATAATAGTCTACAATTCCCGTGAAGAATTGCAAAAGGATGATTTGGAGTTATATTTTCTCGAGCTCACAAACGCGTTGGTTAAGATCAGAATAGTTTGTCCCGATTGATTGATTGATTGATTGATTGATTGATTGATTGATTGATTGATTGATTGATTGATTGATTGATTGATTGATTGATTGATTTTACCAACCCGAAGGAACCCTCTGGCTTGGCGCCGCAGTGGAGGGCTCCAGGTTATCTTGATTCAATTAGTTTCTTTAACGATCGCCCAAATCTAAATACACGACCAGCTTTTCTCTTTTTTTTTTCAGTATACCGTCATCGCACTGCAGCTACCATAGCCAGGAATCGAACTAAGGGCATTTCGCTCAACACCAGGTTGTCACAGCATTGCGTCACAGCAGTCGATTAAATCCTTCGTTGCTGAATATTGCACATATTTTTTCAATGTCGCCTCGACCTCCTAAATGCAGACGAGAAGTTTGTTCACAAAAGGTATTCATAATCACAAGTATGAAAAATAACAACGCAAAGCAAATATGAAGAGAAAAGTGGACACTAGATGTGGCTGAAACTCTATCGACAGGCACCCCTTTCCACCGGGCCTCCCCCCCCCCCCCAAAAAAAAATAAAAGAAAAAAGAAATCATCAAAAATAGGTCAGAGGTGTAACAGAAAAATAAAAAAATAATGTTAACGACAAAATAGTCGTTTCCGCAGAACCTGTACTACAACCGTAAAAGTTCACTCCATATTTTTTTTTTCGGGGCTGTCAATGCGACACACTGACGCATGACGTTCGTTCTTGGTCTGACAGGGACCGCCTTAACCTGGCCGTGCTGACTTTCAAAGAGAACGGAGACCTGGCGCGCCTCGAGAACAAATGGTGGTACGATAGGAGCGAGTGCAAGACGGGCGACAGCAAGGTGAGCAGCCCTGGCGACGGTCGTCATTCCGCGCGGCTTCTTCGGCAGAGGAGCATTCTGATGCGTTGAACATGTCACAGCGCGAACCGCTGCAGGAGCGCGCCGGTGTTACGGCGAGTGACTGTTTAGCGCCGTTTACCCCCGACAGTGTAGTCCTTCCATAGTCGCTTCATGTCACCGGCTTCCAGGCCGGCACTGTAGAAACATTGACAATTGGGCCTGTCAGTATGACTTCATTGTGGATAAACAGCGCAATCAAACGCGTACACGGGAAGGAAGGGACAAGTCAGCGTGCTGTACTGCCCCTTCTCCCCCTTGCGCTGTTTAGGCACAATAAATTTCAGGCCGGCATCAAGTGCTTTCGAGACGTTCAGTATTGTGCATACGCTCACCGGTGATATCTTGTGAGCAAAAAGAATAACTCACGTTGAAAAAAAAAAAACGGTAGTCGTCCCAGCGTATGCTTTACAACGATGATGTGCTACATATGTCCATTAGTTAGCTCACGTCGTTTACAGTGAATGCACAGAATAACCACTAAGCACTGATAACAATAAGAGGTCCGCCCACCTGAAGAGTCGGTGCACATCGGACAACATCTGTAGTCACCAGAGATAGATTATATTCTAAGTAAAGATGCGCGGCTACTTCGCGGACGACGCTGAGATTTTATTTGTCTTAAGAAATGAAATGATAGGAAAGGTGTCAAAGGCAAATGGAAGAAATGTTAGAATGGAATGGCTATTCGCATGCCTAAGGTGTGCAGTTAGAAGTTTGCACAAGTCCAGGGCAAATTTTTAACACCTGCATTACTATAGCATTATCGAGCGCTGAACCTGATTTCACATATAATTTGGTAGACATCGCACAAAATTACCCTAGATTACGCAGAAATCCATAGGATTGCAAAACGCTCGATAAAACAGCCATTCGCTGTATACGACTTTAAGCACTGACCCGTAGCACGGCTCAGCTCACATCAGGCAAGCGGGACACGTACCAGCTCAAATTGAAGAACGGTATTGTCTGCAAAGCAGCACAAACCCGCAACAATATATCCGAAATTGTATATCAATCATAACGTTGGTGTACTTCGTGGCACAGAACTGACGACAAAGCACGCTTATATGCAGCAACTTGTGGAACAAGTGGTACTCTGCGTGTTTCCGCAGAATTTATTTGCTATATTCAGTATCGAACGCCATTCATATTCAAGACAGTCAATTGTCATTGTTCTCCACCGAAATCAACACGAAGAGATTGCATTTTTTGACAGGGGGAGTTGCCTAGCAATTCTTAACAAGCCAGTTCTAAAGCCAATAGTTATTTGAGTACCTAGGTACAATGTGTTTCCTTTTATGTCCTATGACCCTGTAAATTGTGCCACTCAGAAAGGAATCGAATGAATAAGAATTAAAACTTTGAAGCTATGTTATACTGAGCTATTTTTCAACGATCTTAAGTGTGTAGATCTACTTTTCATCAAGATGACGCAAGAGTCAGCAATGCGGCACTTGTTTCGCGCGCTGTCTTTGTCCACAGAGAAACGAATGCGCATTTTTTACTGCTTCGAGCAAACTTGAACAGCGTGACTGGCTCCCTTTCCCGCCAGGAGTCGACACAGAACGAGTTGACGCTGAGTAACGTCGCCGGATGCTTCTACATTCTCATCGGTGGCCTCGTGCTAGCTATGGTGGTGGCCCTGCTTGAGTTCTGCTATAAGTCGAGGCTGGAGGCATCCAGATCTAAGGTAAGTACGCACACGCTGGGCGCCGACGACGACGACTGAGGGCATCTTTATCGCGGAGTGATCTCGGCTATGCACTACTACCGCGCCCAGCACACGTGCCGAAGAGCGCGGGAGCCTCGTGCGCCTGTGCACAGTTGCGTCATCTAGCCGAGGTCGCCTGTTCAAGACAATTTATTCCGCGGAAAGCGGTGCCTTATCGACAGGTCACCGCTAGTCGCGCTGCCCTCTGTGCAGCGATGGCAGCCGTTGCAGTGAGCGACCAGTTACCTAATGCGGCAAGACGCGCCTCATATTGGGGACTACTTTGGCTCCCCTGAAATAGAGTAGTATGCCTGATCAGAGGTACAGTGAAAACCCATTGCATATAGCGAAAGCCACGAAATCGCAGAGACAGGCCTTATCCGGCAACGCATGCTCAAAAGGGAGTTAATATCTCAAAGTAGCTTTAGCCGAATGCTGTAGGCGGTGTAAATGCACTTCGAAGCGCACCGCTCCCGCGCTCGAGGAAGGTGTACCGAGGTCTATATACACCACGTGCCCATACGCGTTTTCGGAATATGTCATGCTCAAGAGAGATCGGGTTCATCGTTGGCACAGTCTCTGTAAAGCTATATCGTTGTTCTTTGCCACACCTTTCGTCCACTGTTATCGGATTTCCTAAATGTGCTAAGTTTAACCGTCTACCGTTATGCACAAAAGCTTAGCGAGCTACTGAGGTCATTCGTTCTCAGATCATATTTCCAGACATCTTATAGCTAGGTTTGTCCGTATACAGTTAGAGAGGAGAAATGACTATGCATCATCGAAAGTATGGCTACTGTACGTGTGAGATTTTCAAACCACCAAACCAGGTTCTTGAGTTTTCAAACAAGAAAAAAATTAGCATGACCTGGGAAATCGTTACGCTATTCATACACAAATACAGTCTCGAAACTTGGCTAAAGGAAAAGTTGGATCTGTGAGACGGATCTTATATCTTTTTAATTGGGGTGCAATAGGCAGTGACAATGAACAAGAAAAATGCGAATGTTAAACAATAACAGAGATGGATGAAGCACGAGTCCCATGAAGATAAATCTGACAAACAAAATCGTAGGTGACGCAGGATATTAAATACATTTGTGTTTCTACGGGGCAATAAAAACGAAGCGTTCTACCTAGTAGCTTACCAAATATGAATACCGGCTGCATGACGTTACAATTTTCACAGCATAAAAGGAAATCAAAAGAATCAGATTCAATAAGCAGAAGCCTATGGATAGCCACGCATCGCAGAAAAAAAAATATTTTGTATGGCATCCGCGGAGGTGGCACACGAGAAAAAGAGCAAATTTAGCCTTCGGCTCGTGCACGAGCGATAGTCGAGCCGCTTATAGCGTCATCAATTTTGCACAACGGGCAAAGCGCAAGAAAAGAATCTGTATTGTGTGACTGCTTCGCAATTACTCCTTGTTGGATCGCATTCCCCGTGGCCGCAACCTTCCCGCGCACTTCGACTTTTCATAAATCACGCTGGTTTCACTTTTCCAGTCTTTCCTTCCCTTGCACTCTGAAGAACCACGTTGTTCTAAATTCTAGGGAAGCGAAAGCTTCCGACAAGGGTAACAAATGTGTTTGAGCTCAGAATTCTGCATCTTGCGAGGCCTTTACGAGAAGTCATTCGTTATGTAAGTAATCACCCCTTATAGTTCCTGTGTGTAGCTTGTTACTGTTAAATATTTGTTTTTTTTTTCTAATTGTAAGGGGGTGTTTGACATTTCACTCTTAGAAAGTCATTTGCTAATATATATGCATATATATATATATATTTTTTTTTTCGTAAATGTCCGTGTCTACCTGGAACTGTCGACGCTCCCCTCCTAATTGTCTTCTCCACACTCGCAAAGCTGGTATTAATTCTTGACTTGAATGCACTGGTACGCCGACTGCACACGCTCCGTACCATAAACTATAACTTGTGTAAGACTCAGATAGACGTATCTTGTATTTTATTGTTATCATTACAGCAGAAAAAAACGTGTTTTATATCTGTATGTGTGCATATTGACCACGCCAATTTGCCCCCATGTTACGCTCGTCTCTATTTCCCTCTTCCATGGAGACGTAATGAAACATAACATTTCAATTTATATCAGCTTTATTTCCTACATTGCGCTTATGTCTCTACCATCTGCCGCTTTACTTTAGCACCCGCTGGCTGCAGCTATCTTGCCGAACTAATTTTCCTTCTTTATCCAATTTAATAAACCACTTCTGAAGCCCTTTCATTTCCGAGCGCTGTGCTGCACCGGAACCACCACCACCGCCGCCACCCACTTCTCATAACCGTCGCGGACGAGTTAAATTAAAGCTAGTACCCTCAGCTTCCCGCCTTGCTTCCCACAGGGGTGAAGCGAAAAGGCGGGAGTGAGAATAATTCTCGCCGCGTAATCCGTTTTGGCAGCGATTACGAGTGCGCGCCGCGGTTGGCGACGGGAGGGAAGCGCTTCTTTGGTTCGTTCTCCGCTGCATGCAGGTCTGTTCACGTGCACGTCTTCTGTTCTATGTGAGGCCAGAAACTCTTGCATCGCCTTGTTTTCAATCCCTCTCGCTTTATGTCCATCACGGTGCCATCTTTCCTTTGTCACACCCCTCCTCCCCTCTTTTCGTAATATGGCGAGGGTGTATAGGAAACCGGGGTCTCGACTCGCTTTGTTCGCCGTGCGTTTCGAAAACAGCCAGCTCAGCAGAGACAGCAAGATCTTCGCGGCGGGAAAGGTGCCAGGGCTGGCGGCGCGCAGGCGTGCCCTTCTTTAGGAACGGCGGGAAGAAGGTGAAGAGGAAGAGCTCGCGAAATAATGCGAAAAGCGGGAACATCATGCTACAGTTTCGCTTGAATAATTCATACAACCCTCCTCGCTCGCAACGTCCCACGCCGCCCGCCTTCTGTACCGCTGTACTCGCCTTTTCCTTTTTCCCATCAACCGCCCTTCCTCGTTCTTAGCCATGCTCTCTCTCTCTCTCTCTCTCTCTCTCTCTCTCTCTCTCTCTCTCTCTCTCTCTCTCTCTCTCTCCTTGGACGCACGGGCACGCACAGACGCAGAACCGGGACGGAAGCGCATTTATCATCGTCCTCGCTTCCACTGTTGCCGCCGCTTTGCTTTGCTATACGTCCGTGACTGTTTCCTGGAAAGCGATGTATGAAATCGCCGAGCTAGTCGCCGCATCAATTTCTTATTTCACGTTCTTTCTTCGCGCTGCTTCGCATGTGTTGTTCTTTTTTTTTTTCCTGCAGCGTCTTCTGCACAGGGCGCCAGATAAGACACCGAACCATCGCTCCCAGAGCGCTTTGGCGTTTTGCCGAAGACAATGGCCTCCTTTCTACGTCCCTTCCTTTCCACGGTCTCTGTCTGTCTGTCTCTCACTCTTAAGAAGATGAAAAGTGGAGTGATATCCGCACGATTTCGGCCTGACGGTGGACTGATCTTTGTTTCTGCAGCCAGCAACCTTCGCAGTTTGTCTCCACTGTCATTCCTCTCCTAGTGTGATGTGATCGGCAAAGGTGGAAGAGGAGGAAGGAAAGAGGTGAAGAGAAAGAGGAGAAAGGAGTATTAGGGCGAAACTTGCAGACGCGGCACCTCAGAGATGATGAACGCTTTCTGCCACTCACGACAGTAAAAGGGCCGCCGCCACAGCGGCCGCCGTTTTACGAAATTGTTCAAGGCAACGATGACGTTTGACCCCGGAGGGACAATTCCTTTACGAGTTGCTTCCCACCTTCGACCTTTTCTACGAGTTGTCCCCACGCTGCCACGTTATTGCTTTTCACCCTCGCTGCGGCTGCTCCCGAAGGCTATGAAAGTTGCAATAGGTTTTCCGCAGAAATAGACGGTGTCTCTAATGGGTGACTAAGAAGGAGAGTCATTTTATTCCTTGCTGTAGTCTTTCGTGCTCCTGGTAAAAGGCTACAATTCGTGAAAATATTACGACCAAGATTGTTATAACTTCGGTAGCATTGGGAGAAAGACCAATGTTGGCCCACTACAGTGAAGCAGGTAGTCCATTGCATCGGTAAACGGTGCCAGATAGCAAGAGGGACAAGAAAAGGAGACGGGTACGACAGCAAGGCGTACTAACAACTGCATGTTTATTCCTTGGACGCGCAGAATAAATACTGGTTGTGCAAGAATGAACCGAAGACACGCACGAGTACAAAAGGAAGTAAAAAAAAAAGAACAAGCCTCCTATGCATGCATACGTACGCGTTCTTGGCCCTCGCTTTCTGTGGCGCCGTTTTCAGCTGTAATGAACCAACTAGCCCAATAATACGTTTCAACTAGTCCAATAAAATTACCGGGCAATGCACTGCGGTGCAATACTAAATCTCTAAGTAAAGGTCATGCATTATTGATGGACGATGCAATACACGTGATTTCATAAGCAACGAAGGCCATTCTACTGATGTGTATTAAAGAACACAAACACCGGTTGATAATACGACAACAACATTTCCCGCTTATTTGAATCATATCCTGAAACAAAGCGCGCACTTAAAATCAGATATAAAGAAAAGCAGTGCAACCCGTGCTAGCTACCGGAGGCCCTAAATTTCACTATTACCAATCGTACTCCCAAACCAATTTTGTAACATTAGGATCCTCCTCAAAAGCGCCCTAGTGTTTCTTGCTTTGCGACATCGTTTTCTCTTTTTGTTATTGTTTTACTTCCTTTGAGCGTAAATTCGTAAAACAATACAGTACAATAAAAGTTTATTCAATATTTAATTCAAGTTCTAATAACAGCCTTTACTTGCAATAATAGGGTTGAAAACTAATAACCTACATTTTTAATAAGCATGCTAAGGTATACGATAGGCGTGAGTTGGTTTATTTAGTCACAAGAGGACTAGTTCAGCTTGTTAGCAACTGAACTGGTCTACATGCATGCAACGCTTTCACATGAGACACTGCTGCTTACGCAATTTTCGAAACACAGAAGTCGCGGAGGAAACCTAAGATGCTTCTAGGATGTAACATGCGACCACAATTTAAAAAAAAAGAATGTACAGCATATCTAGCACAAACAAGCGTATATTTCACCCTCATATTCACATAAACACAAATAAGCGGCAGAAAAAGAATTCACAGACGATTACGATACTCCTTCATGCGAGATTTCAGCGCAACTATATACATGTTTTCATTTCGCGATATATAGGCTGGCGCGCACAATCTGTCTCGTGCGGCACGTTGCAAACGGAGCGAAGTATGACACGACTGCCTCGCTAATCGGGAAATCGCGAGAGGCAGCCCGCGGGTGACGCGTGGGCGCGACTAACAGCAGCCGCCGCAGACAGAGCTCCACTCATGCAGCGATTTGTTTCCATACACGTTTGTTTCCATAGACGACACGCGCTACTCTGGCGCCATCTCGTAGCCATCATCGCCCCACAGCCCGTCTTGCGTGGCACTATGCTTTTCTATTCATGCTTTCGCCATACCCTCATCCTCCGCTTTCCTCCTCGCGCTGTCTTCGGTATCGCCGTCTTTCATCTCCCGCTGCGTTCCGCGTTCGCTTTCATCCTTCACTGTGCTCCTTCACTCGGTTACGAGGTACAATGCCAACGCTCGCCGCAGGAACGGGCGCTTAGGAGTTCAGCTCTAAAATTTTGGGGGGAGGCTTCTACAGTCATCTATCACAGGGCTGCTTACTCTAATGAAACATATCGTGCTTTCTCAGAAGGTCTGGTTTGCACGAGCGGCTTTGACTCAAGCACTGTCTGTGCATGTCTCTAAACCCTCTCTCTCCCTTCCCTCTCCCTTCCCTCTCTTCTCCTTATCCCTTCCCCCAACATAGGGTAGCCAATCAGACTCTTGACTGGTTAACATCCCTGCCTTCCTTCTCTATCTCTCTCTCTCGTGCTGCGAACATGGATCAATGAAAGAGAGACAACTTGACGATTCTTGGGCAGATCTGCAAACACGTGACTGGGGCTAAAGTTTACCGTGCACCGCTGTCAGGCGCGGTGTCACCGCTTACCTAGAACGAGTGAGCTGTGTGAAGGCATTTGAATGCGTGACGTTGCTCGTTCACTTCCGCATCGACCACATTTACCGTTCTGCTCTTTCTCCCTCTCTATTCCCTCCTCTCTCTTTCTCTCTCTCTTTCTCTCTATCTATCTTCTCTCTCTATGTCGTTTTTCTGATAATTTCTTCTCCTCTTCCAGCGTGAGCTAGCCCCCCAACTGGGTTCTCTCGTATTACTGCCTCTTTTACAATCTCTATTTCTCTCTTCTTTCTCTGCAGATGAGCATGTACGACGCCATGAAGGCAAAGGTCCGCATGTCAATCACAGGCACGCAAAATGGAGACCGCGGCATAGACCATGGAGAGCGAGGAAGGGTACGCCAGGATACTCTGTAATTATGACACCCCCTCTCTTTTTTGTGTTCGTTCGTAGCCACCCCTGTAGACACCCCTGCACACATACAGGTCAGCTGCTCGCGATGATTCTGCCATTGCTGTTTAACACAACGTTCATTCGCTCACAGCAAGCACGAAATACGAGAATGTACGGCAGCATTCTAAAAGGAAAAGTGGGTTAGACTAATCGAAAACCGTGGCCACAATGCATTTTTTACGCTGAAGTGATTCTTCATCACAGACTCCGGTCTATAGTAATAGTTACCTTGCTATTAGCTAAGGCTTGCCATCCAAAGACAGACAGTCTCTATGAAAGAGCAGCTCTGTGAGGGCAAAAGCTGTTCATGGGACATTAAGAAAGAAATAAGATCTTGATAAGTAAACTACATTTCTATAACACAAGAAAGTCACTGTTGCAGTGAGAGGCAGTTTGATAAGCGGGAAAGGAAGCAATATTCAAATTCACCAAGCTCAAGTTTCTGCACAAGCCAGCCGTGACGCAATGATTTCTGAAGCCATCTGCTCAGGTCTAGTCAATTTTTGTCGGTAACGATGGACTGCATTGTATCGTAAAGGAAACAAATACTGAACTTAGCAAATATTGGGAACATTCACTGCGCCGAAATGGCCCAGATACGAGAAAATATTTACTGGCGCTAAGGTTCCGGCGTGTAGTTCGAAAAATTAAAGTTTGGACATCGTTTTTCATATTTAGCGTAGCGCCACCGTTAATGTGTGGCTAGGAGTACGAAAGTAGTCCGAAAAGTGGAGGAAAAGCGTACTTGGCTTCCGGCTAGACCATCGCCATCCAAGAGATTATTCCTCAGTTTTCGTGAACGCGCCGGCGTTCATGGACATGCTGAAGTGACTAGCGCAAGAATGGACACGGAACACTAAAAAGGCGGACAAGCGAGGACAAGCGCTTGTCCTCGTCGCCTTTTTTAGTGTCCCGTGTACACTCTTGCGCTAGTCACTTCAGAATGGAATACCAACTATCCCGGTCTCACACCCTGCTCCATGGACATGCCAGCTTCCCTCAATAAATGTAGCCGCTCATCTTCTCTCAGCCGTCACACCAGTAAAAAATAGCTTACAGCGAAATTAACGAACACATCGTTTTGAAAGAATGCTTTCATTCTAAGTTAGCTCGGTGTTTCCCTTTATTGTACCTTTAATACGTGCGACACAGCGCGCGGTAGGAACACGGCCATGGACATACAAGAATGCCAACATCGTCGGAATTACCTCATAAGCAATGGATCTAGAAACACAAAAAGAACCGAAGCGCAATGTTTCCCAGAAAAAAGTAATTTCGCAGCAATTTCTCTAATTTTCTGTTCTAAATATTTCTCTGTGGTTTGTTTCTCTGTAGTCTGCCTCTTTAGAATTACAGTTGTTTTGTTATGTCTCGTGAAAGACTTTTCGTTTCAAAATATTCTCGGCTTTTATTTTATTTTATGCTTTGCTGTGCCCTGTAATTGTTATTAGTGTATGTATTTTTCCCTCATTTAGTTGCCTTGAACGAAGGGCACGTCCTGCAGTTCTAGTGTTCATCCCTTCCTTTCACTTCCACCTGTAGATTCTACTTTTCTGTATATACACAATTCTTGCAACAAAGCCAACTTTACAAGCAATAAATTTGCTCATTTTTATGTCAAAGGGCGCAGCCGGTGCCATTCAACGAGGACAACACCTCCTAAACGCAATATCATAAAATAAGGTTCACAGGTGACTATAATCGCTGGTTCACGCACATTTTGCGAGTTCTTATGCCGCAAGTGAAAATATAATGATAATAGGAACCCCATAAAGTTAACGATTCCGTAAGCATAAAAAGGTCTACTTACATACTCGGATTTTGCATTTTTGTTACCTTCCTTCCCGACGTGCCTCAGTAACTCTTCGTCATTAGGAATATTGTTAGGGCAGCACACACCCCTTGCACGTTGACGGACCACACTGATCTGCGGAAGTGGTCATCTCACCGCCATTTCTTTCTTTCTTTCTTCTTCCCTCCACCATTCATGCCTGCCCTCTGACAGCTCTATAATCCGGCGCCTAACCTAGGTCAAGTTGACGGCTTCGGAGAGTACCCGGGAGTCAACACGCACACTCAAGTCTAAAACTGCAAGTTTCTTTTGGCACGCTGCCACACAAGAACGCTAAGCGCGCATGCGCACAGAGCGATTCCGGGAACGTGTTCTCGCGCGACTACGATGAGACGGCGAAAAAGAGATCGATCCGAGACGCCTGGACCGCCTCCGGCGTCAACGACAACAGGAGCAACCACCGTGCCATGAAGCGACGTGGGCTGCGTCTTCTTCCCCGGGATCCCTCACCGTTTGTGTGCGGGGGACACTCTCGAAGCTCGTCGTGTATGCGTGAATGTGAATGCTTTCTCACGCGTTGGCCGTTGGGACCACTTATATTCCTCGGCGCTGAAAGAAACTCCTGTTTGTTGGTTGCGTTTCATGGGTTTGTTGTTTCCTGTTTCACGATGGTCGCGAAGTGCTCAAGGGTTCTTACTTTGCTTGTTTTTCTCTTACCTTTCCTTGCACCATCCTGTCCATACAGTTAGAATTTGTGCATCAATTGTCAATTCCCATCACCCCTTTCTTTCTTTCTTTCTTTCTTTCTTTCTTTCTTTCTTTCTTTCTTTCTTTCTTTCTTTCCTTCCTTTATCATTTATTTTATTTTATTTTATTTTATTTGTTTCCGTGAGTCAGCGTTGGTATTCTGCAAATCAACAAAACTGTGGGATACACGAACAGCACAAACTGCTGAACTTATTCTCACAAGCTGTCTCCGTTTCAAATTGTTCTCTGGGAATGAAAATATGAAGAAAAAAGAACATGTGCGCCCAAATTCCCGCGTGCGTAAACAAAGAATTGCAGTCTTTAAGCATTACGTGCGTAAACTTAGTATGATCTTAACGTGCAACTTTTTTTTTAAAAGTCCCACCTTTTTATCGCGCTTAGGACGTCCAGGGTCTGTAATTTACTTTGACAGTTGAGATAACAATGGCTGACATAGGCGAAGGCCAGAAAGAAACATGATATCGCGCCACTGAACCCCTTCTGCTTGTTAGTTTCTATCATTCTGACAGCGTGCATTCCCGTTTCGGCGGGTTTATTGACGTTATCAGGCGCTTCACGCCATCATATTCACGCAAGCGCCCTTTACAACCATAGAAAAACAGGCATTTTTGTATCCAGACTTATTTTAGCTGTCCCGTGTTTCTTGTGGCATCTATAATTATGCATCGATACCAACTAGACCAGTTTTATACCTTGCCACCGAAGAGGTCTGATTTGGAAGAAGGCAGTCTGGCGAAGCTCGCACATTTAGGAGAGGCCCTCTTCAGCTAATTCAGCTACTGACAATTTTTATTTCTTTTGTTTATTCTAGCTTCATTACACAGTTGATGACATCGCAACCATGGGATGGGATCTCGATTTTTTAAGAGCGCTACAAACAACTGATTACATTTCTTTTAATACGACCGGTTCAAACCGAGCACCAAGTGAATCGCGGCTTCGTGGCATAAGATAAGCTGAGCAGCAGTACTTGTTACATCGCGAGAAACCAAATGTGGCGTTTTTTTTTTCTCATTTACACTTCAGTAGTTAAAGCAGATACACGGTACAAAACTTATGTCAGTGGCAGTAGTGCTGAGAGGAGGACAAGTAAGAGTGAAAAGAAGAGTAGGAAAAGAGACAGTTATTTGCAGTGTTAAAAAGAATAAAGGTTGCACGAGAGGGGTTGCCACGTGCACGGTCAGTACTACCCTGGCACGGCTTCGGGCGGTGCGCGCCATATAAGTACCCGGATCAGGCCGATTGCAGAGCCCATATACGCTTCTTCCTGTTTCACGCAGCTTCACAAGCGCCCACAAAGGGTTAATTTTCATTTCCTTTCTTTTTTTTTCTTTTCTGTGCTGTAGGCTAATTTTATGTGTTGGCCGTGTCCCACAGTTCCCATCGCCACATGGTAATTGTTACAAATCGTTCACGTTTTCTTTGTCTGTGTGTGTTTGCATGTTCCTTTTTAACACATGTCTGTCTGAAAACAATGCAGGGATTATGAGCTATATTTCCCCATAGAATGTTGAGCGCTCCTGCATCTACTTATTTCTAGAGGATACGAAGGCATCTCAACTGTCCAGCACCCTGGAAAAGTGGTGTTCGCCAGTTATGGAAAGCTCCACTTGTTGCTTGCGCTGTGTTAAAGTTACGCGCTACAAGAAGGTTAATGACAATTCACGAAAAATTTTTTACGCGAGATGACTCCGAAATCCGCGATATTTGAAGAGGTGTTCGAACTTAAGAACATACACTATATATAACTCCGATAATTGCCCCACAAAAAATACCGCGACGCACGCGATGGACACTTACTCTTTACTCTTAAGTCACAAAGAATGAGATTTCATTTCGCTGGTTGCAAAGTATGCCTCACTGCATTTCATATTGTGTGTGTATGTTCTTTTCGTTGTTTTATTTTTCTGTTCTAAAAACTATACCGCAGAGACATTTCCAAGGTATTTCGTAGCTTCGTGTAACCCCCGATCAGCTCTATATTTCTATTACAATTCCCTGCACATTGTAATTTTCTTTCATCATGCATAGTCCCCTATCTGCACCTGCCCCATTGACCGCGCTTGTTCCGCGACAAAATTGTTTGTGAGTATGCGTAAGAAAGAGAAATGTAAGCATACCCGCGCTTTTATACAGCCGCTCTTGACTGTCTGTACGGGCATCATGGAGTGTTTGGCACGTCGTCTCAACGTGCTTATGTTTACTTCAACACAGAGCCAACTGGAACAAAGGTGTTTTTGTTACCCATCTCGTCGGCAAGTTGCTCGCCTCCGTGGTTAACAAACGTAGCACACACTCTACTCCCTCGCAATGCTTAGAGTTTGGTCGTTCGCGTTTGTAGGATGGAGGCAAGCAGGTGCGCGCTGCATACACTCTTAAGAACCATGGGGTGCTGGCGAGTCCTGCGGCGAGACTTGCTAATTATTCCAGTGCTGTCAGCTTCCTCGATCGGAAGTAACATGCGGGGTACATATCTGACTTCATTTTCAAGAGTGTTCCACTCCCCAACGGTGTTATTTCACGTTGATTATGCCCAGTGGGGTTAACGTACACTCTACCTGGAAGTCCCATGGCCTCTCGAGCTTGTTGAAGGTCTGCTGGCACATATTTACGTAGTTGTGTTAACCTCACCGCAGGCGTTGCCCAAGTATATAAGGATCAAAGTTGGAAAGTAAAGATGTTGGAAAACATAACGCACTTTAATTTGATACTAAAGTCGTATCGCAAAGCCGGACCTGGCGTCATCGTCAAGACACAGAGCGAAATTCGCTGACGTCGTGTACCAATAAGGATATGTATGGTCGTATCACTAAAGAGTAATAATAAACAAGGGTTGTGCGCGAGCTTCACGTTTCGCTCGCTTGTAGCAGCCGCAGCGATCACAAGAATGTAGAGAGCCAGTGTATCGTGACACCATGACACACGCACGTCCTGATTAGTGAAACCGAAACTATGCTCTCATTCACAAATATCTGTAGGTTGCAGGTGAATAGCCAAGAACACTTACGAACGAAAGGGTCTGTGAACTCGGCCCCGGCTTCGTAAAGATATGTATTATAGCAAATTATTTAGGGTGTTCTAGCTCTCACCAGTACTTTTTCTTAACATTAAGATGGTTTGAAGAACTGTCATGCAAACAAAATAATGACGAGTTGAAAATGTCTTGTCGGTACTCTTTTATGTATGGAACAAGCAGCTAGTGCCGCCAAAGGGCTTGCCCGCGCTCCCTTGGTTCGTAGTGTGTACGCGAAACTTAAGTATCGCAGAGCTTCTATCACGGTTGCGCTATTGTGCTCGTGCGTGCATGTGCGTGTATGAGTGTATGTTGTTACATAGCAAGTTTATGCCACTAGTGTAATAATAAGCGTCTGTTTTTAACGTTGTTCAGTAACCAAAACAACTCCGCGGTGCTTCGACATGACACCAACATATCCTCCAATGCACAGTGAACAAAATATTGTACAGCGAGTTCGTGTACTCTTGACCCTTCTCCAGCTGCCGTCGGATGGTCCCACGTGACCCCGACGAAAGCTTGTAGTGCAGACAAGGCCACCGTTGTAAATACTACCATCGCTGTTTTTCACGAGTTGTTGCCGTTGTCCCCAGCAAACCCATTTTTAACGTGATGCCCACACCTTCTACTCCGTGTATAGATAGTGTAAGACATCACGTTGCCTTCGTGAAAGCTTCCCAGCGTCGCTGGTTCATTTCCACTCACCCGTCATGCCTGTCTCAAAAACTGTATGAGTAAGCGAATGTGCTAAAAAATTCTATATATACAACTTACATGCGGAAAGCCCCTGACAATGCATGACAAATCTTCCTTTCGACTTCACGTTTGTCAAATCATACCTTAGATCATACAAACCACTTATTTAGCAGGGACTGTTATCTTTGTGTGGCAATGGTTCCATTTACCCATGCGCGAGTCCTTCCACGTGTTGTGTACCCTTGTGTGGAGCTCAAATGTTTACCACAAGATATAACATAAGATTATTAACAAGTGGAATTCTTCTTATCATGTTTACTTATATAGCGACTAGAAAAAAAGAACGAGAGAAAGAAACATACAGGTGAAAAGTCTTGTCATGCTGCACATGCCCATCCATGACTCAGCTGTATGTAACCAAACGTAGCAAGTGCCGTTGAAACAATAATTTCTTCTCGATTTCCTAATCAGTTTAATTTTCCGAGTCACTCGAAGCTCTGAAGTTATGTGCGTCACTCCCGGCTTTGTACGCGTTTACGCGTGTTGCACAGCCGGATTAGGTCACTGTTTATTTTTCTTTTTTTTTCTCCTAGAAATGAGTGTGTAATACGAAAGCAGTCATATGACATGCAGGCACTCTCACGCTGCTGAGATGAAAAACGCAGAGCGCAGTCGGCACGGAAGGAGCTTGGAATCCAAGTATGGTGTTTGCGGTTGTGTTTTACCTCTGATCCATTTAATAAAGCAAAGAAAGGCTCGTAAGACTTTAAAGGCTCGTGCTTAAGAAATCAAGTCAGTAAGGTGATTTCAGTGGCATGAGGCACGTTATTTCATTCGAACACAACCCTGGCATAATCAGTGAAGGGTGCGGGCAGCTTGCTATCGACAGCAAAGGATTGGGGTCCACGGCAGTCATGGAAACAAGAAATTTATTTGCAGAAAGAATATGTACCCTAAATTATTTTCAAAGTAATCTAGCGCTGCCGTGAAATCTACTAGACAGCTTCTAGCACTCGAGACTGCTTCTGAGAGTGCGATCGAGACTGACCAGACAACGCTTAGGGACGCGCGCTTTCGCGTGTTTTCGCTCCTGCTTGTCCCGCGCTGTCTCTAGCGCTTACTGAGTGCTGAATTATTCTGAAATAGACTAGACGCGGCCCTTTTCTCCCACCCTTTCTTTTTCTCGCGGGTGCTACTATGGCAATTTTAGGCTCTGCGCTCAGGTCGGCAACTAATTTCGTTTCTGCTGGTTAGCGTGGTCCGTAAGCTTTTGCTCACGATAGTTAAACACATTGCAGCTGATAGCACACCCACAATCCTAAAGCAGTTTCTCCTTGCCCACCCTGCGTCGTTCGCTCACCGATGGCAGGAGGTCGCACGTGCAGTCCTCAATTACCGCACGCGTGAGGACGGTGCAAGAGAGGGCAAACAAGAGTGCACCCAACTAAACTTTGGGTCTGCTCACGTCCGGTCACGTCCACACGTCGCATGCGATAAGTGTGGACTAGTAAATGGCTCGTGGCATCCTTGAGTTGTGCGAAGAGCGCATAACGACCTTTCCTATAACGTTACAATATGTTACCTAAACGTTCATCTCCGATAGACGGGTCTGAGCCGTAGTCGGGAAAAGGCAACACGAAAGCAACGGGAATGCGGCAAGCGTCACCTGCGTCCGAACGCAGCGCAGACGTCGTCCACAGAAATGAGTTAGATAGGGAAAAAGGCGGACCAGGACAACCTGCGACACCCGTTGCCGTGTTTCGTGACTGCGCTTGAGTGCTATGTGGATAAATTTCGAAATGTTTAAGGCGAGACATATGCGGCGACGGTCTAGCTTCGCCACGGCGTCACGAGTATACGCGCGAAGCGATTCACCCTCCACAAACTTGGCATCAGATGTCGGGAGTGAAAGTGATCAGTACCGGCAATTCCAGCCCAGTCCTCAATGTCTTTCTTTCTTCTTCTTCTTCTTTCTTTTTTTTTTTCTGAAAGAGTACAAACCGCATAGATGAGAAATTGCACATGACACTTGACGATGCCGGACCTTCTGTGAAATGTTGTTCGGTCGTGATTAGAGCACGAGACTTGCTACGAGAGAATCGTACAGCGAGCCTCCGTAGCTAACGATAAATCAATGTCGCGAAGCATTGTTCTGTACCATTGTTGTCGTAACAAAGATAAAGTAAGAGAGCGATAAGCCGGGGCACACCGCGGACCAATCTCGTCGAGGCATTGTGATGACAAGAAGCTGCCCCGCAATGCATGTCCGCAGCAGGTCTCGACAATTTGTGAACGCGAGTTTCCTTGGAGTCCACTTCAGTGGAGGTGCAGTGGTCAATAAACTGTTATTTCCAAAACTGAGGTCCATGGCCTGTTTTCTTTCTTCTTTGCAGAAGGGCCGCCTAAAGGTAAATCGCCACTGTTCAGCAGTAGCGCGCATGAGGCTGACAGCTCACGCAAGCTTCAAGGACCTTCCAGAAATAAAAAAGGTCAAACCATGTATACCAAGATTCTATGCTCCGACGTAGTTCTCTCTCTCTCTCTCTCTCTCTCTCTCTCTCTCTCTCTCTCTCTCTCTCTCTCTCTCTCTCTCTCTCTCTCTCTATTTTAGTATACATAGCATTTGTTCAACGCTCCGCTATTGGCGCTTTTGCTGCAACTTACTTACACCGTGAACTGCGCTTACTGCAGCTCGGATACGAAAAAGAAAATAGAAAAGAAGGCAATAATAAAGGTAGCTAAACTCATGGAGGTCATCCGCATTGTTGGTATACTTGCACACTACTTAGCTTTTCCTTCTTTTTCTTTCCTTTTTTTTTTTTTTGTCACAACGCCGAGACAACTGCTCACTCCCTGCTTTTCTCGCCATTTACTCCTCGAGTAGCTCTTGTTGAGTGATGCATCAAGAAATGCGGGACTCGCTATTAGATTTCTTCTGCGAAGCAGGAACGTGATTCCAAGAATCTATATGCCGCCCAGATACCTACCACGCTCATGAATGGAATTGTGCAGGCTGGCTGAAATTGTTTCGCAGCCAGGGAAGCCTAAACACGTTTATTTATTTTACTTTTTTTCGTTTAGCAATACAGGTGTCCCATAATTCCTTTATGCACATTTTTTTTATGTTGTCATGCCACTTCCCTTCTGTCCCCGAGGATTGAAATTTATAGAGTGAGCCGTTTTCCCGCAATTTTCTGCGAACATTCTAAATTTTTTTGTCAGGAACAAGGGAAAGTGAGCCACCTCTCGGAGAGTTATGCAGTAAGAATGCGACTGTTGCGCAGACATATACGTTGAGTATCGTAACGCAGATATGTCAACTGACTACAGCGATTCCTCTATCTCAGAACTCATTAAATTTATAGCGAGGACAGTTACTCCCACGACTCTCCCAAACGCTGAACCTATTTATATAGCGAAGAATAGTTATTCCCACGACTCCCCTAAACGCCCGAAATCTTTGTAAAGAAAACCTGTAACCTTTTGCATACCTCTCTAACTCTGTACAACCAAGCCACAAAGACTGTGACAGCGCAACGACTGTCCAACTGAATGCCAGACGTTTTACGTATTTTACGTATTATTTTACGTATTTAAGCATTCGTGCATACTCAGTGCCCCATGTTGATCCGATGGTTGGTTTAGAACCCTATAATCTTAGCAAGCAGCCCAATGCGCAAACCACTCGACCGCGGACTAACCAGTGACAGGTAGGTGGGAAAATGGTTCGATACAAACATAGATAGATAGATAGATAGATACAAACATAAATAGAAAGATAGGTAGCTCTCGACAGCGCACCTTGACACTAGACCATTGTCCCTCGAAACGATTTTCACATGCCGCCGACAGTAGACATCGCAGCTGAAGGCGACGAAGGCACTAATTCGGTTTTGAAAGAGACGGGACTGGACAAGCGGCTGTGACAGTGATATCACGTACCACGCGAGAGTGATGGACTCTAACGGACGATGTGTGTGCTGTGCTATGTGCTCTCTCTCCTTTCCCCATCTTTCATCCCCTCCATCCCGCTCCCATATGTAGGGTGGCAAACCGGTTAAGCTAAACTGGTTAACCTCCCTTCCTTTCCTTCTCCACTTCTTCCTTCCTTCCTCAACAGCGCCCCTAGATGGCGCAGCTTGTCCAGAAAGAAGCGCGAGAGAGGAGCCCGGTTGCCGCATTAAGCGTTTCGCAGCGTTCGCACGCACCGGCGCACCATGCATTTCGGAGGTCACGTGCAGGCTTCGCGGCGGCGGCGCTAGATGGCGCTGCGTGTTCTAGGGAAGGCAATTAGGTAGTATAATAGCAAGAGCTTGGTGGCGCAACCCACCACCCCGTTCCAAAGGGGACGCTCGTAACATCCATCCATCCATCCAAGCGCGAAAGAGGAGTCCCTCTGTAGTACAGGCCTCATACAAAACTCGTTTCGACGGTGGTAATACGTATGTTGTGTGGCTATATTGTTTCATTGCTCGATGACGCTTTACCATCGACAGTAATCGTGAGATATTTACTAGCTCAATCTTATTAGGCAGCTTTAGAATACGCGTTTGTCTTATGTACTTTAAGCGCAAGCATCGTTGCGGGACGTTACAGTGCTGTTCCCTTCAATACATTTAGTTCGCCGCATGGGAACCCAAACGCAAGAAAGACGTTAAAAAACACAGCGCCATCTGGTGGCTCGTACCAAACGTATCCGGGTCAAGACAATGCATTAGCAACCATGCTGTTGCTATGCAGACACGTTTCGTTAGGTTAATAATAATAATAATATTTGGAGTTTTACGTGCCAAAACCACTTTCTGATTATGAGGCACGCCGTAGTGGAGGACTCCGGAAATTTTGACCACCTGGGGTTCTTTAACGTGCACCTAAATCTAAGCACACGGGTGTTTTCGCATTTCGCCCCCATCGAAATGCGGCCGCCGTGGCCGGGATGTTTCGTTAGGTTACGGACGGCCGAATTTCCGAACGATCTCATATACTGGACGCGCTATGCGTTCAGAACTAACGTTTTAGGTGAGTTTAGATGAAGCGAAAGCTAATTTCAAGTTTCTGGCGATCAGCAACAGTGAGATCACGAGATCACTGTTGCCATAACGAAAATTCACACTGAAGCGGGATCCATGGATGCCACCATGTTCGACAACGATATTTTTTAGCGCGCGTAAACATTACGAACGTTACACTCTCCAAATAACATACTATTGGATTTGGCCGTCGTAGTCGTAGGGATGAACTTGACTCTTCGTCAGGATTTATTTATATTATTTACATTTGGAACAAGAGATACATTTACACAGTCTAGCGTGACTCCCAAATAGAGCCCGCAAGACGAAGCATACAGCAAATGAGCACACAGCTCACGAGTACATTGACGAGCACAGAGCACGACAACGAGCACGCTCTAGCAGCCGACAATCGCTGCTTATAAGCACTCCGTTCGACGTCATCGTACGACGTCACCGTAGACCAACCGCCTCTCCGCGGGATGGTTTACACACACACACGCACAAACAAGTTTCAGTGCCCCCTCCGAAGGCAGATGACCTTTGCAGCGCGGCCGTCGTGTTATCCATTGTCCTGCGTCTCTGTAGTCAAGTGGTCACGCCCGACCGCATCCGGCGCCTCTACATTCTAGAGCTGCCTTTCTCCTGTTCTCCGAACGAGGCGCTTGGTGGATGAACGCCGCCGTAGTCAAGTTCTTCAAAGGAAGTTCACACCCGCCGTGGTTGCTCAGTGGCTATGGTGTTGGGCTGCTGAGCACGAGGTCGCGGGATCAAATCCCGGCCACGGCGGCCGCATTTCGATGGGGGCGAAATGCGAAAACACCCGTGTGCTTAGATTTAGGTGCACGTTAAAGAACCCCAGGTGGTCAAAATTTCCGGAGTCCTCCACTACGGCGTGCCTCATAATCAGAAAGTGGTTTTGGCACGTAAAACCCCAAATATTATTATTATTATAAGGAAGTTCACGGTTGGTTAGCGCTGTCCTCGCTGGTTCTCTGAAGGTCGCCACGACGCCGGATCGGTCGACGCACCTGCAGCAGTACCCCTGCAGGCCGACCCTAACAATATGTAATCATAACGCCCGTAAACCATTGAAACCCGATAACGTACTCGGCATGCGCAGTGAGGATAACGCTATTTCTTTGCGTAAGTAATGCTTTTATGTTTGATTGCAAATGCTATTCTAAACTGTCTATTATTGGGCGGACACAATCCAGCCCACAAAAGCAAGCGACACTCAAAGAACAACGATAGCGGCGAGCGCAGTTAGCGATTGTCGAAATCTGATCTGCAGGTCAAGCGCGTCGGCTTTCATACATGACTCGTCGAAGGTGCCAGCGTTATCGGTGGTACCCGCAGATCTTCCAGATAGTACAACAGTATTCGCGTCGCACATATAATCTGATTACGCAAGGTTCGGCGAGAATATAGACAACATATAGAATCAGCGAAAACATTCGAGTAAGTTCCAAATCATGCAGGCGGGTTTTACGCTGAACGATAACTTTAAGTTGTTGGCGGGTGAAATGCGATCCCTGGAAAAAGGACAAACAAGTGCGCGTGCGAATAGAGTAACTACAGTGCGCGCATGCACACACGCACTAATTCATATAGGTGTCGGAACATCATGCACTCATCGTTGAGATGGTTAAGGTCGATCCACACGACGGACCAAATCGCTCTTTTGGACCGCAGTCCGCGCATCACGTGATAGGACGTCACCAGTTCGTGCGGACCGCCGTTCGCCCGCGCAAGACCGCGGCCCTCGCGGTCCAACAAATCGCCGAGGCTTTTTCCGCTTCAGTTTTGGCGGCGGACCGCATGCAAACCGCAGTGATTTTGGCGTAGCCAACGAACGTTGTCCGGCAACAGAGTGTCTTCAGCCAAATACAATCTAGTTTTCAGCTCAGCGAAACCCAGTCGTTTCATGTCCGCCGTTCCGCCTACACGTGCGTGCAGCAGATATATTTTTTAAACACCATGTCTTCTTGGAGTGACGACGAGTTTTTTTATTTTGTATCCCTCGTTGAGCAGTTCCCGGCTTTGTGGGACTCGAGCCGGAATGATTAAAATGATAACGCGAAAAAGCGTTAGTGTGGCTGGTTGGTCTGCTCTGCCGTCTGCTATGGCGGTCCGCCGTGTGGATGTGCTCTGCGCCGGACCGGACCGCGGCGGGCCGTGACGTCGCATCACGTGACCGATCGGCCCGCAGACTTGGTCCGTCGTGCGGATCGGCCTTTAGGGGCCGGTTATTCACTTTCTACGTATAATACATGACCACGCACACGTTCTTCCAACACTCAAGACGTTATACACTTTCCCCACGAGCACACAAACAGGCCCATGGACACAAGCGCGCGCGCGTGCACTCTTTCCAAACACGCCATTTACGGCATCAGTGTATGTGCCACCGTGGTATCGATGCATTTCAAGGTAACTCGTGGACGCAGCCATATTTGATCACGCGGTGACGCGTCCATTGCTTGCGTCAGCTACCTCCGTGTCCTCCGTGTTTACAATGAATACGCATGACGCCCGGCCCGGTTCAACAAACCTCTGTTTCAGCGGATATCGTCGAGAGTGACTGGGTGGACGACACGAAGCTTTGCTCACAGCTTCAGGGGACAGGTGAGCACTTCTGTTCTCATTGCGCCTTTTGTAAACAGCGCAAACAGCGTATGTATAGTGCTTGTATACTAAAAGCGAGGTGAAGTGTATTCCAAGCTGTCCAAACTTTGCGCTAATAAATTAAATCAGTCTGTTTCGCTCTTCTTTATTTATTTGGCAATCACTTCAAATCAGCTGCTTGTCACGTTTCTGACTCGGCAAGGTTACTTGCTGAGATCACTATCTGATTCTTTATTTTCTGCCTAATCGGCTCGCGGATGTGCTCAGTTGCGATAGATTTGTTCTCGCTGCGCACAAGGCTTGGAACGCAGATGATATGTACTTTGTAACAGCTTGGTAGTAAAGACGTATTTCGTATAGTCACCTTCCTACACCGTGGAGTGTTGGGAAACGCTCAGCTTCGAACTTTCGTGTGTAGTCTGTGTAGTCACCGTCACTAATAATTCGGCACATTGATTTAAATGTGAGCCCATTCATTTATCCTTGATAAGTGCACGGGAGATACAGTGGACGTAAATTTTCCTATGAGTTGGGGTGGACATGTGCTGAGAAAGTGCGAGAAGCTCACTATGTCCGGATGCGGGGCTACTCCCTTTGTCACTGAGTAATGAGCTGTATTCACCCTTGCCAACGTTCCGGGGCTGAAGTTTTTTTTTTTTTTTTTTTTTATTGAAGTGAATGTTAGGAGAGGTTGGCGCCTTTATGTGGTGGCACCGGCTACTCCTTGTCACTTGGCTGACGAAACAAATTTGCGCAAAAAGGGAGAATAGCGACACTAAATATAACACTTAGTAGAACACCGGATCAATGAAAAATATACAGTCCAACAGTACATGAGTCGCAAAGTTCTGTGCATGAGTTCAGTCCACGTACGCATATATGAAGTCCGATGTTTCGAACAGCCAAAACACACAACAACACTTGTAATGCACTCCAAGTACAGGACAGAATTATATGTATTGCGTAAAAGTTGCGATCCCCACATAAACCAACTACGCACCACGAACAACGTTTATGTAACTCATTTAGCGTATTCGGATCATCTAAGACTTAATATTTCCCCAAAATGTTGGTCTCCTCTAAAAACTTGTTCAGAGCAAGAAGCGCTCTTTTTTGAAGGCCCGCAGTTGGCCATGGGCCGAGTATCTTTTTTAGAGTAAATGGTCTTCTGTCTAATATAAACAAATTAGCTTGCAGTACCGTTCTTTGTGTATCGTATTTCGAGCACTCGAGAAGAAGATGATGCACATCTTCGTCTGGATGGCCACAAGAACACTGCGGACTAGAGACACGTTTTATTCTGTACAAGAAGTGTCTCGTAAATGCAGTACCAAGACGCAGCCGGTGTACCAAAGTTTCAAATTTTCTGTTGTCTCTTAGAGTTTCCGGCATTGATAAGTTTATACATGGGTCTATTGAGTATAACTCCGAGTTCTTAGTTTGATGGTCAAACCAGGTAGTTTTGCTGAGACGACAAGAAATCTGTCTCAGGATCAGACGGACTTCACTACGCAATAGGGGAAGATTGGTTGTCTCTGCGTTATTGTGCGCTCGATTCGCAGCTGCGTCCGCTGCAGTATTACCAGGAATATTGCAGTGCCCAGGAATCCACTGAAATGCAATTACGTGATTCATTGCGCTTGCTTTTGTAAGTTCTTTGAGCGTCTCATACAATATCGAAGTGTTCAAAGAATTTTTCTTATTGCTCTGTAGTAATGTGAGAGCGGCTTGCGAGTCGCTAAAGATAACCCATTTTTGCGAATGTTTTTCTAAAGTTATGAAACGCAAAGCACACAGGATTGCAAATAGTTCTGCCATGGTGGAAGATGTCTCTCGGGATAATTTAAATGTTTGCTCTAGCGCTAAATGTGGAATGACGAATGCGGAAGTCGAGGAATTTTTACGACACGAACCATCTGTTTAGACGTGGATGTACTGGGGATATAATGAGTAAATTTGGTAGAGTGCCAGTTGCTGTGCGGCTACTATGAACATGTCTCTCTTAGATATAATCCCGTCAACCGATAACTCTATTTTAGGGTATGTTAACATCCAGGGAGGGTAACTAACATCCACTTTGCATAATTCAAATCTTGGTAATAATGCTTTATGTTCTCGAACAACATCGTGAATTTTGCTTTTGTTTCTTTCGGTGAGCGCGAGATTTAATGGATGTTTCTCGTGTTGGGTTAAGATGCGATAAATATGTCGGCATGTTTCAACCGTTCGTATGACTGGAAATGGGGGGTGACGAGCTTCAGCAATTACTAAAGAACTCGAGGTAGCCTGCGGAACCCCAAGACACACTCGCAGCCCCCTTGCTAGTAAACGTTGAAGACGTTCCTCAGAAGTTTGCGATAAACCATGGAGAATAGGTGCCGAGTAAGCAATTTTTTGTTTTATGAGTGCGTTATGAATTTGTAGTAGCGAAGAGACTGATCCCCCCCACGTTGTGCCTGCGAGTCGCCGAAGTACGTTTATTACTGCATTGGTCTGTTTTTCAATTGCGCGGATGTGAGAAGCCCATGTAAGTTGGCGGTCGAGAATAACTCCAAGAAATTTATGCTCTTTCACAAACATCAAAGCTTGCCCGTTAAGCCTAAGTTGGAAATTAATCAACTGTCGTCTAGTGAAAGGAAGTACGGCTGTCTTTGCATATGAAAGACTCATGCCTCTTTCTTTTAAAAAGGTGTCGATACTATCAAGGCCCTCTTGCAGCGTTGTTTGAATGTCTTGTATAATAGAACCAGAGGCCCATATGCAGATGTCATCTGCGTACAGAGAATACCGTAGACCAGACGGGAGCTTTTGTGGCAAGGCTGCCATGACACAATTGAATAAAAACGGACTGAGAACACTGCCCTGCGGAACGCCCTGCGTGATGCTGTGATAATTACTTTCTCCTTCTATTGTTTCCATAAATATTTTTCTATCTTTCAAGAAGTTTGACACCCATCGCAGCGTTCGACCGTGTAGGCCAAGCTCTAACATACCAGCAAGGACGTGTATGTGACTTACAGTGTCGAATGCTCTTTGAATATCTAAGAATACTGCTACTGTCACATTTCCGCAGCTTCGTTCATGTTCGACGTATGTGGCAATATCTAATACTGCATCCATTGTACAACGATTTTGTCGAAAACCGGTCATGTGGTCGGAAAACACATGTGTGTGTTCACACCACCATTGCAGTCGACTGTCTATCATCTTCTCCATTAGTTTGGAAAAACAGCTTGTGAGACTGACGGGTCGGTAGGAGTCAAGACAAAGTGGAGTCTTTCCTGGTTTTAGCACTGGAATTACCCGAGCTAATTTCCATGAATCCGGTAGAGTCTCTCTTATCCAGATATCATTAAATATCTCCAAAAGAGTCATTCTTCCTACTGGACCTAGGTTCTTTAACATCACATACGTAACACCATCTGGGCCTGCGGTTGTCTTTGTACGGCATGACGAAAGAGCACTTTTCAACTCATTTAAACTAAACTCACAATCAAGTTGTGGATGTTGTGACATAAAGCACGCACGAAGCTTCTGTTCTGCTAGTGTTGTCGAACTTGCAAATTGTAGGCAAGTAAACGGAAGTCCTGGTCTGGATATAAGTTGACAAAATTCGTCAGCAACAGATGTTTCCGGAGTGCTTCGAGCTACGGCAAGGGCTCGAAAGGGATGGCTCTGGGTAACTGGACCACTAAAAGATCGGACAACGGACCATATTCTGGGAACTGGAGTAAACGGAGACAACGACGCGCAGTATTCTCGCCATTTTCTTGTACCTAATTTTTGTAAGTGTCTGCGCGAAGTTGACTGAACCTTCTGTGCCATTTTGTAGTCGTCTAGCTTTCCACTGCGGCGGTAAGCCCGTTCTGCGCGCCTTCTAATTGCTCTTAGGCATTCATATTCGCCGTCGACTGCAGCGTATTCATTTGGAACAATGACTTGCTTTGTGCAGTTCTTGTAGGACTCACACAATGTATTTGCAAAACTTTGATAGTTCGGATTTTCACCCAATGAATTACTTAAAAGGTGCCGAAAACTTTGCCAATTAGTATACTTTGAGTAGCGGCGGGTCCCTTCACTCCGTATGAGGCGATGTTTGACCAGGATCGGAAAATGATCACTACCGTGCGTTTCTATGTCCGTTGACCATTCAACACCATCAAGAAGGTCTTGGGAGCAGAGCGTAACATCTATACAGCTTGAGTAACGAAACCCCCGCAAGAACGTTGGAGAGCTGTCATTTAACACAATCAGATTACTTTTTTCTGCGGCAGACTCTATAATGCTTCCACGGGAATCATTATATTCACTGCCCCAGATGACGTTATGTGCGTTGAAGTCCCCACAAACCAGCACATGTGAGTTTGCGATACCAAACACATTCACCAAGCTGTCTACTGATATTTTGGTAGAACATTGTAGATAAATACTGATCACTGTGACGCTTGTATTTCTAAAAGATATCTTGCATGCTACGAACTCCGGTATGTTTGAATCGCTCGACTGTATTAAATAGGACGGCAGGTCTTTTCTCACGCATAACATCGCTCTACTACTTCCAGCAATGCGCGATGATTTATATAAAACATAGTTCGAAAGACGAAAGTCATCTCGTACGCGTGCTTCCTGTATGCATAAAACAGGAAAGTTATGTTGAGCTATTAGTTTGCGAAAATCAGCTGACTTATTTCGAAGGCTGTTAGCATTCCACTGAAATATGAAAACATTGTTGTAACGATTATTCATTGTAAGCCTGCAGTGCAGCTGTTGGTGGTTGTGGAAGCACCAACGATTCCATAGAAAGCAGTGCTTTTACCTCTGGAAGGTTGTTTGCGTGTGGAATGGCACTGAGAATTGCACGCAGAGCTGTGAATAGCACGGGCAGGATCATCTGTGCCACGGGTAAAGACGCGTAATCACCAAACGACGCTGAAGCTCCATGTGTGCTCGAAGCAGGTCGCTGAAGAGCTGACTGAGATGGTCGCTGGTATGACAGGTGTGGTTGAGGCGAATGTTGAGGTAGTCGCTCAGATGTTAGGCGAGGCTGCTGTGTCAGTGGTACAGGGCGTTGTTTAGAAGGTCGGCTAAGTTCACTCGAAGCCTGAGCAAGATGAGTAGTGTTCTCTGGAGGTGGATCGTGTCGCTCGCTGCCAGAATGTTGTCGACCTGAGTGCTTTAGAGCTGCAGAATAGTTCATATTGACCACTTGCTCTTTCTCTTTGTTGGCAGTTGGAGGCGCGCATCTTACAGCTTCAAGGTTGGGTGGGGGCGCATTACGAGGAGGCAGCCTTCCGTATTTCGACTCATGTCTGCGCAACCTTGAGGCAGCTCTGCTCTGAGGGCACCCGGAGAAGGAAGCTGTGTGGTTTCCGCCACAGTTGGCACACTTTGGCTGACACACAGACTTGCACTCTGAATGGTCGTGGTCTTCTGAGCATATCTTGCAGCGACGTGGACTGCGGCAGTTCTTCGATAGATGTCCAAATCTCTGGCAGTTGTAGCATCTCAGAGCAGGGCCGTGATATTCTTCTACGGGATGACTCGTGAAACCTAGATGCACTCGTTGCGGCATTGGTTTATCTTCTCTGAAATGGAGAATGACAGATCTCAGAGGGCGTGATTCTACCGCTCCATCTTCTTGGCGATTGTAGCGTGCCTGACGACGGGCAGATGTCACGCCAAAGTCCTTCAGGAAGTCAACCAGTTGTTCTTCTGTATACTCAACTGGCACATGGCGTATCTTGCCGACATTCTTGGTATAAGATGCCGGAATGAATGGTTTGACTCCCAAACCAGCCACTTCGCTCATCGACAGAAGATGTCTCGCAGATGAGACTGAAGTAACGTTGACAGCGAAACTTCCATCTCTGTTCACGCGGAATGACTGTACTTTCTCCTTTGCCGCGGAGACAATTTCCGACGCAGCGCGGTTTGGATTTACTTGCCAGAAATTGCGCCCTTCCTGTGAGGGTCGAAAAACAACTGGAATTCCCTCAGGCCGCTTCTTTTTATACGATACCAAGGAGAACGGCGTGTCATCGCAGTCTATGTCTTCATCTTCACTTAGCTCATAGGTAGATGTCTTGTCGTCGTCAACCCGTGGTTTCTTGGCTTCACTTTCGCTTGTCTCAGCCATATTCACTGAAGGTCCACTGGAAGGTAGGGCAGCGTTGAAAACTAGCGTCGCCGGCTTGATGACATTAGGCGCGTGGTGTGGCACTTCCGAGTGCGGCGCCGATTCTGCGGCACTCATGCGCCTAGGAATGCGCTGTCGGACATATGGCTCGTGCCGGTGTTCTTTGCCACCCACCGCCGTGGCAGGCGTAGATGGGCTGCGGAGCGCAGCAAAACCACGCGATACTGTGCGCGATCTCCAGCACACAGGTATCCCAGGGGATGTCCGTTCTCTCTGGACAACAGCGAAGTCTCGACACAGCACTAATTCCTAAAGAAAACAGAAAACAATATCTCACCGAAGAAGCAGCGGCCGCTCGGAGGGACTTCTTCTTCTTCCTACCCGGGGCTGAAGTCCTTTCTTTGGAGATTTGCGATACAATGCTGGCGGAGAAGTGTTGTTGTTGTTGTTGTTGTTGTTGTTGTTGTTGTTGTTGTTGTTGTTGTTGTTGTTGTTGTTGTTGTTGTTGTTGTTGTTGTTGTTGTTTTGTTGTTTTTCCTCGAGTGAAGCCGTGCATCGTTAAGGCTGGTGGGCAACATGTACAGTCCTTATGTAGCAGCGGTCCGTGCACCTAGGTCACACACACTCGCGACGTTGCTTAATATGACAGTCACTATCTTGCAGCCAACTACTGCCCACGCCTTTCCTCCACCGTTGCACACAGTGCAGCATGAACGGAGCAAAGTGCGTAGCGAGCACCCACTTTCATTTTCGACAGCTGATCGCACAGTAGTAGGGCAGAAGCGGCAATGGTTTCGTATTCGTGCGCTTTCGCTGAGGCAACGTGCGGCACGCCGCCTAAAGCGCCATCTCGTTCCTCTAGAGCAAAGTGCTTCGCGAAGAGAGTAACTTTGTCGCAACGATGACCGAGTCCCTTCATGTTTTTCTTCATTCGCTCGCTCGGCCTCCCGCCACGCTCTTTCTTGCTATTCTCCCGTTGTCACAGCTTTTCCACGCCCCGCGTCGTCCCCTGGCTTTGCCGCGTCACAGTCACTTTCCCATTCGCATTCGTTTCGCCGTGGGTTCCCCTCCGCCTACATACCGATTGGGCTCCAATCTACCCGACCCGTTCTGCTCGTTCTGCCCGGATGCGGGATGCTGCGGGCATTACTTTTTTATCTGTTCCTCTCTGTTTCATCCTGCGTAGCTGCCCTGTTGCTTGTTCTGCCACGCTCAGCCTACATCCGTTTATCCTCGCAATTGCGTTGCGCTGCTCTTTCTTTCTTTTTTCTACCTCGTTCCTTCGCTCTGTATCATGTTTCCGGCCCTATACTGGCTTCCACAGCTGGTCCTTTGCACAGGACCTTCGGCACCGCATATTTTTTGCTCCTTCGTGCATTATTTCGTCCAACCAACGCTGGGAGCAAGAAGCAGAAGCGGACGTTAGCGAACGCAAGCCGACGGCGGTGCACAGCAAACCCACAGACCGCGATGCGCTCGCGGATCACCGAAGGCGCAGCTGGCTTATGTAGGCTCCGCTGACGGCGCGCGTAGAGGCCTAACCCGATTTTCATCCCATTCCCTTGGCTATCCAGTGGTCTTGCTCCGGGGCACGACTCAGAGACAACGCGATAATGGTCGCAAGCCTGCTGGCGACAAGCGTGCGCGACATGAAATGAGGCCAAGCGAACGCCAGTAGAAGGTGAATCCGCAGTGCTGGACGGGCGATGGTCGCAGTAGCCAGCCCCGGACCCTCGCGTAGCACCGAGGAACTTGAACTTACGAGGACCTTCGATATCATACGAGTACATTTTTGTCTGACGGATATAGGTTCCATTCGATTGATTGATTAATTGAGTGATTGATTGATTGAGTGAGTGAGTGAGTGAGTGAGTGAGTGAGTGAGTGAGTGAGTGAGTGAGTGAGTGAGTGAGTGAGTGAGTGAGTGAGTGAGTGAGTGAGTGAGTGAGTGAGTGAGTGAGTGAGTGAGTGAGTGAGTGAGTGAGTGAGTGAGTGACAATTTTACACGGGAGAGAAACAGGATAGCCAATATTTGTAATCCGAGTGACAGACGCTGAGAAGTGCACAGATGCAGTCACTGTTATTCTCTGTCATCAAGGTCCTGTCAAGTTCAATAGAAACATACACACTAGCACTTTTCGAACCGCGATTGGGCATCACATACTGGAACGATTACCGTTGATTTGATTTCAAGACGTTGTCGTAAGCCTGAAGGACATTCTCATGCATCGACGACGACGAAATATTCGCTAGTTAATGTAATAATCGAGATAAAAAAAATACTGAGAGGGAGGAAGGCACACTGCTTCAGTTCAGGAAAGTACATATATGACACACGTAAACAGAACAAATATGCATGGCACAGCTATAAAAGAAAGACGAATTTTACATTTATATGCGGTTTTAAAATTCAACAAAACATAAATCGGAGATCGGCAGCCATTTAAGGAAACGACTGCCGTTCTTCATTAACGCAGATGGAAACTAAGTTACTGGTACTTGTGGAAACGGCCGACTCTCTCACGTCCACTGACGTTCGTTTTCAGCGCACGACTCTCGTGTCTTTTGGCAGTCGGCTTCCCCGCTTGAATCACAAACGGAAGAGGGACTTAATGTAGTATTTACGCAGCTACAGCGAAAGATGGCGTGAGTGTTCCGATGCTTGCGCCCTCTAACGGCGTGTATAAGTCGGGCGCCAGAGGAACTTGCTTCCTGCTCTTCGGATGCGGTATATACGTAGGCTCGCGCAGTCTGTCGGTGCTCTGCGAGGAAGGCTTGCTTCGGAGAGAGGCACTGTCATTAGCGTATTGGGGCATTCATTGCATGTGCTGCCGCTAGCGGGTATTCCGTCAAATGAGCAGTAAATGCTCTTCTTGTGTTTTCACTATAGTGTTTGGTCATTTACTTTGTAACGAAGAGCTCCCGATCCACCACATACCGAAACCCTAAGTCCGTTTGATTTGATTGATCCACGCGATCTCGTAGCAAGATGGAGTGCTGGCGCCTGCTTTCAGCTCGAGCGATTTTTTTTGTCACGTATTTACCTTCGTTTTCGAGAAGTTTCGTGTCACCAAAAGGAGCACGTTCATTGCATGATTTTGCACGAGCAAACTAAGCACAATGCATTCAGCCATGGAAGAACACTCTGAAATGAAGCTAAACAAGGGAAAACCAGTTGCTAACACTTCGGCGAGTTACTGGCTCTTCAGTTATTTAAGTTGCACTGAAGCACGAAGATAATTTTCTTTATAGTTCTTTTTCGTATATGAGCTGCCACGCGGCGTAATGTCGGCATGAAATCAGTCTAGCGAGCAGATTTCTTTCACTGTTTCCTGCGTATTAATTTTCTTCAGTTATTCCGCAGAAAACATTCACTGAAAGCTGCTCTCTAAGTGGAAACAGCCTGCGATATCGTCGTGCAAATTTGCACTTTTCCTACACTATAGTACGAATGCTAAACTTCCCTTTCCATCGTATTTCGTTCAGAGAAAAGCTCTAATGTAGACAGAAATCTTCGGCCACGGTCTCTTCTTTTGCAACACGAATGCATCGCACAAAGATGAAGTTTCGAGCTTGTTGGTAGATGTTCAAGCTGAAGTTTCTTCGAACGAAGGCAGGAAGATTAGAACATAAAGGTAGAATGCTATGGCTTCATGTTTGCTAAAATACTTTCTTTCATATTGTAGCCCTCCCGCTTTCATGGTTGCACCTCAGAAAGCTTCAGCATGGAAGTCTCGGATATTTCGGGCTTTGTCGGGGATGTACATTATTGCATTGAAAGGGGTCATGACACCAAATTTTCCAATCGACTGGACTCCAGAGTTTGGGTTCCCAGAATCATCTACACGTGTAGAAATCGGCGCTACAAATCCATCATGACTCTCATTTCTGTCGGAAGCTGCCTTCTGTATTATGCATGCTCGTTTTCTGGCACCCACAAAAAGTATGCTGCTCCTAAAACACTTGAAGATTTTCATTTTAATGTGTAAGCATTCTAGGGCTAATTCCCTCGGAAATCTGTCCGTTTCTCTGTAACACGTGACACTATACACTCCATAGGTATACATGAGGTCCTATGCAGATACATATGAGAATGATGACTATGTCTGACTAGTGATATTTGCGATTATGACTATATATAGTGAGCACCGACGAGGTATTAAGGGTAATTAAGGTTAATAAACGACCATTAAAATTGATTACGATGAAACTAACTAAGCCTAAATAAGACTCCATAAGACTAATGAAGGATAAATAAGCATAATGGAGATTAATTATAGTTATTTAGCCTGATGAAGACTGATATTATGTTAATTAAGCCGTATCAGACTTAGAGGTAATTTAGAAGACTTAAATCTATTTTCTATTGAGTAACGGGAAATTGATTCATTCTAATGGGAATTAAGAGTAAATGAGATTGCCTAAGTAGAACAGTACTAATTACGATTACATAACTCAGGGGCAATTAATAATAATATGGACAATGACACATAACTGATATTACGTTACTTAACCCCAATTCGAAAAAATACATAATTACATTATATTTTGCCAAATACGATTCATTCCAACTAATTATGTTCTACCAATTAGGTAACTGCAACATGCCATTCCAACACTTGCAGCGCATTGCGTCATTCTTGACACAGGGACCCGCTGTGGGCGTAGCTCGCGGCCACTCAAACAATCATTAGTTGCATGAGTGCAATATGAACGACTGAAAATATTGCTTACGCATTACTTGACAAGCCATACGAGGAAGTTCCTGCAGTGATTTCTTCAGCTTTAATTTCGCGTCCGAACAGTGCAGCCGATGACGCCAGTATAACGTCACCGACTTCGCTACAGGTATATTTTAAGGCATGTGAGTGGCATTTTGCGGCAGGAAACCTAACGTCCACAAAGCCTGCCAGGCTGACTTTTCATTGAAATACGGATGCAATGCAATCTTTATGTGCTGATCAACAATAAACGACACTTGCGCAGATGTCGCAAGCAGTAATGCGACTTAACGAAGATGAAAACGAACGAGACTTCCTTTTTTCGTCTGTGCATCGTCTAAAGTCAAGAGGAACTTGGCGGACGATCGGCGTACGTTATCCGACACAGCGGTGCATAATATATCACCGTTTCGCTGCGTGCCCTCGAGTATAAGCTTAGCTTTCGGCCGCATCCCATGGTTGCATAATTGCACGGTATCCAAAGGATTGCTTCTCCACAGCCTCAAGCCCAGCGCGGTTTACACGTCGTTTCCTATGCACCCTTAATTTCTTCTCGCGCCACCAACATGGCCGCCCCGATGTACGTCCCTGTTTTACCCTCTCCCTACTCCCACATTGCAGTCGCATTGTGCGCACACGCTTAGCTGGGACAAAGGGAGGCCGGATATACGCAATGTACCCACGCCCACAGAGAGAGTATCAAGTGCCAGCGACATGCTCTCCGTATGTTTACGAAATAAATGTTGGCTTTGCAAGCTATGCTTGTGCCCGATAGCACTTTACTGCAGGAACGTGGCCCGGGACTTTAGCGTGAAACTCGCTGTTCGAAAAGACATTTCCAAACAAAAACTACCTGAGTCATGTGCCGTGTGTTCATGAAGAAGGTGACTGATGCGGAAGTTGCGGAAACTCTCTCGCGGCATTTCGAACCTCTTGATAGGTTTCAAAAGGTGTTTGATAAATTTTGCATAATCTGTTTGTTATACATGACGCGTGCACTGTCTGTTACGCATGCGTGACATAAAACAAAATCTATAAAATACCATTGCACATTTTACAAAGATAGGCTCATTTATCGAAGCGTCGTCCTGCCTCTATGAGGCATTCACGCTTAGTTTTATACCCTTCTTTCTTTTCTGTATCTCTAATGAACGCCATTTCAGATTACATCGCTCGCGGTACTTCCTCGGAGTATTAGTGAAGAATTCAATTAGATGTAATATGATCCAGGAAATTAACTTCCAGTATTAGGCAAACACGCATTGTGTCCAACAGTCACCATTCAACATAAGCCGATTGTCGCAAGCCCAGCGACGAGTGCCTGACGACAAACGACGAGAGCGACGAGCACGCTCGTGTGCAGAGCCTTTCTCAAAAGTGTAGCTATAGCCCGCGCCGTTTGCGACGGGCAAAGCAGCTGCGCCGAGCTAAGCCTCAGCACACTGCGGTAACCCTCACACCCCGCCCCCGCTTCTCTCCGCCGCGAGAGATGCCGCCATGGCCTGAATTCTGCCTACCGCTGCACCCGTGTCAGGATAAACGGCTGAGCCGTGCAATAATGAACAGGCGACTGGGCAGCAGTCTCCTGCGGACGGGCATCGAAGCAGAGCAAGAGGAGAGATGGGAAAGGAAACGCCGAGAAAAAGGGGGAGGTTGTTCAAGCCACGTGAACCGGACTACAACCTTTTATCCTCCGGGTGCTTCCCTGCTGCGCGCCCAGAGATCCGGCAGTCGCTCGGGAAGGTTGCACAACGCAACACGGCGAGCAGCTGTCAGTGAACACCTCCGCCCGCGCTCAGAGCGCACTGCGCCAGCCACGCAGATAAAAGGCGAGCGCGAAAGGGAGAGACGGGAGAGCTGGTTTCGATCTCGTCAGCGGAGGCGCCTGGTTGAGCTGGTCGACGGGACCGGCCAAGCTCGCAGCGAAGGCAAACCAGCGCTGGCCCTAACCCGAAAGGCTCAGGGCGACTAAGCACGCCAGCGCGTGCGCGACTCGCGTGGCGTGGTCATTGTTCTTTCGAGCCGGGAACGCTCGCTTTGTCCCAGTTAAGCGTGCGCGCACAATGCGGCAGGAATGGGGAAGTAGGGAGAGGGAGAAACAGGGACGTACATCGGGAGCGGCCGTGTTGGTGGCGTCTAAAGAAAGAAGGCGTAGAGAGCGACGTCTAGCCCGCGCTGGACTTGCGGCTTTATATACCTTGGACGGCACCAACGCGCCGAAGCGTTCCTGTGGATACCGTGCAATTATGCAACCATGAGATGCGGCCGAAAGCTAACTGATTACACCCGAGAGCACGAAGCGAAGCGGCAATATATTATGCATCATCGTGTTGGATAACGTACATCGATGGTCCGCTAAGTTCCTCTTGGCTTTACATGATGCACAGACGAAAAAAAAAAAAAGGCCTCGTGCGTTTTCATCTTCGGTAACCAGTTGATTAGCCGAGCCGCAAGCGTTTAGCTGACTTGCCGCAGAGCAATTCTCACGCACAAAACCGACACCGTACAATATCCGGAGAAAGCGGTGCGATATGCGCAATGTACCAACGCGCATATAGCCTTAAACTTAGAAAGAGCATAATGCTATGATTTTTATACTGTACTTCACGCTTCGCACCTTTATTGTATCAAGATATTTCATCGCCCCCCCCCCCCCAATTCAATCCCCATTTTCAGCGGACCTTTCGAGAGAAAGCCAACTGAAAGCCGGTTTCTAAAGGGACGCTGAAAGGAAATATTTGGTCGATGTGTAATGTTAAAATACAATTCCAGAAACCTCGCAGCGCTTGTTTCGTGCCAAGAAAAGATTTTGTCTAAGAGAAAATTGCATCCGAAGGGTCCCACATACCTTTAGAGCAATTCGAATTTCCCGCTTCCGAGAGGGAAGGGGTGACGTTGCATGCGCCATCATCGCCCTTTACTGCCGTCGGTGAGTAAAACGGCGCCCGACAATCGGGGCTAGTTTTCTTTTTTTTTTTTTTGCGATACGCAAACGCGCAGCCATGGAGAAACCGTGACAAGGCAGAGCGTCGGATTCGCCGCTGCAGCTGCTCTTGGTCAAGAGGCGTGGACCGTTCGAACATCCCGCGACATCACACGGACGTGGAATTCTCTGTTACCAACAGTTTGTGCGAGTTTTGCGAGCCAGCAAAAGCAGCGCAGCACTACGCGATAACAAAATTACTGAAACGCGAAAGTGCGGGCCGTTCAGAGTCGAGCGAAGACGAAACCTTTCGACCGCCCGCGTCATTGCCAAGGGTAACGTCAATAAGCTTTTTGATTTTCTTAAAATCGAATATAGAACTGGACAAGTATCATTTTATTCCGTCTTATAATGCAATGCAATGTTCTTTTTATTACTAGTGGTTGAGTACTAGTACCAGATATATAATGAGGAGTTCCTACGTCATCGGGCTAGTACTTCAATCTCCGGGTGAGTCGCAAATCGAGTCCTGTATTTACCTAAATTTCTCTATTACTGAAGCTTTGTTCGTGATAATATTGACGCCTTAAAAGTTCTTGAGCATTAGTCTACCACTTTAGCTTAACTTAATATTTGCCTTTAATGTCCCTCTAAATATGGATTAGTCCCAATTGTATGTTTTGGAATCTCAATTAGGCTGCTGTTACGAATGCAGGTGAACCTTTTTCCGTTTTTTATGGCCGCATTTTGAGCCAATCAGAGGCTGCTGTGGTTCTCTCTGATTGGCTCAAAATACCGCAATTACCCAATTCTACAACATGGCGGAATATTACAATGTCCAGGATGGTAACCTTGGAAACAAAACAACGCATTGAAATGATTGCGAAATTGTTGGCGTTTGAAATTTTAAGCGCTGTGCATTTTCTTTCAACCACAGTGGATGTTGTTTCACTGATCTTGAGTTACTAAGGTCGCAATTTTGTAGAGATGCCTTCCGCTGTGCACAAATTTCGGTTTACACTCTGTGGACAGTGTAAAACGTACACAGTGTAAACCGAAATTAATGCACAAGTATTCGACATTTGCGATTTTTCCCACGACCGCACGCGTGCGGTGTGGTTTGCGGTGCTGTGTGGCTCGAGCGTAACTCGGCCTATCCACCGTTCACTAGTGGCTGAACTCTAGATAAGCGGGCGGAACGTAGCTATGACTCAAGGCTAGCTAAGCTCTGATCCCTGGCGATGGAATAGCATCGGAAAAGGCATCGCTACAAAATTGAGGCCCAGCTTTCTGCGAATTAACTGCCATTTTGTATACTTTCCTCGATGGACGCGCGAAAATATTTATTTCGCACGATCCTGTTTTAATTATTTGTTTCGTGTTGAATAATTATGTTCTTATGAAACACTTCGTGTCTCAGATCTGCCTGCTTTCTATGTTTATTCCACCGCCAAGAGAAAATGAATAACATGGCTAGATTGGGGTGAGCGCTCTAGTACATGCGCTTAATTACCTTAGTCAACCACTGGTGCCAAGCATGTTCGTCAAGTGTCCTTTATTGTTAGTGCATGACGGCAATGTTTTCGGAACACGAAGGCATGTTGGCGCGGAAGTAAATCAACAGCAAATTCATTATACATAATTTCGATGCGATGACAGTGACCACGGAGAGACGAGGTGCCCTTTCAAACATCCCGCCATAAAATGAGGGGGAAAAAAGAAAAAGTACTTACAGCGAGAAAATAAATGCACAGCCCATATGCATCTAAAATATTATGTAGTGATTATAATATCTTGCTAAGTTATATTAAATGCAATATTTTAATACCTTGTACACACTTGAGCAGTGCTTAAGCGGGGTAGTGAGGATCGCCAGGTAAAAGTGTTGGCCGCATCACCATCTCCATCACCATCGTCAGAGAAAATGGCGACTTCCAGCGATATGCTGCCTCCATCGGAGGTAGCGGCCGGCGGCTACGATCAGGATAGGAGGCCGCGGCTCCAAGTGAGACATTGAGCAATACCTCTTGAGATAGAAATGCCAGTGCAGTAAATCTTCCAGCGGCTCATGTGTGGCCCGTTAAGTTTTACAGTGGTGATTATCGGGGCACGTCGCCTCTATCATTTTCCTGCACGGATTGCGGGAAATCGGTACAGCAGAGTAGGGGCGATGGCTTTCATATTATGCAATGCGTCCCAAGTAGTTGCTGTCTTCAAGGGGACCAAGTGTTACAAAAATTGCGTCTTACAGAAACTTGCAGCATAAGCGAGGTCATTGCCCTGCTGACCGAGTCCTTGCGAGAACAATTCTGTATGCTTACAAAAGTATTGTCAATCTGAACCCACTGCCTACCAACGAATTTGATGCTTCCCTTCACGACCTTCACTGTACCTTCACATCGGCTCCTTGTCTTGTTGCGTCTGTGTTGAATGGTCCGTTTCACGACAGCAGCAGCTGACCAGTCTTGGCGCGTACTCCGTCTTTTGCCCTCCAGCTGTTTGTACAAGAGTTTAGGTTAAAAGACGTTCTCTATCCGTTAGTTCCTTTATATTCTCAGTAAAGTTGAAGAAATACATTTACAAAACCCGCGTATTTACATCACGGAAGTTGTGTAAGAGAGCACAGCAGACGTAGGCGTGGTCAGCTGTCGCAAATACCGAGATTGTTGTTTTTCGCTTCTAGCTCCTGGTGATGCTTCACCAAAGCATGCCGAGATATGGCTGAAGTGGGAGCCTCAACTTACTGTAAACCAAGTCGCTCCAAAACCCTACATCTATCAAGAATACTGCTTTAGCACTGAATTAAGGGTGTATTATTAGGACGTCATCCGGTGGAGTGAATGTACAAACATCTACATATTAATCGGTGCGGATGAAACTGCTAATCTACGCTGGTGCATTCAGGAGCCAAAGAAGTGTGCGAACCACGAACTTCATCTATCAATGGCAGCTGAACCGTGGATTTCCTTAAAGAATTGCTCATTAGTGGTCATGCAGCGGTGCCAGCCCTTCTCGGGTATATTGGTTAACTTCAGTAAAATGTGCTTGTCTTGAAAATCGTGAGAAACTTGAACTCGACGCTTACGCTTGCTATTTGCTGGATTTGGAAATGTGCAGAGCTACCCCAGCGGGGCTGTGCCATATATTGAATGCTTACGTTATTGGCACATAACTTGAAGCGCTACTCGCACGAAGGACATGGTGTTACCGCTATGGGCTTTTACGTGGACCAGCGGCACCAGCACCCAATGTAATCCTCAGGGGTTCCCTTCTTTCAGGGACTTGACCTATTAATTTTACAAGTGCAGAGGCAAAAGTGCAGTTGCAGCAGTTTATTATTGGTTGATTCAAATGTCTTCATTTGTTCCTTTCAAAATATTTTCATATCATGACCTTCGTGTTTCTTTCATAAAGTTTCGTTTGCGAGGTTATGAGAGCAGCAGCACAACACAGGCAAATACATGAATAGGTGCATCATCTACACTGCAGTATGGCCTGGATAACCCTGTATCTGCTGCTGCTCTACAGGAGGGTGTTGTTGGCAGCATACAACAGTTCAGAGCCAATGGAGCCTATGGATGGCATTCACATTATTATTCTTTTGCCATCTGTGACCCATTTTATGTTGAGTTGCCTTGTTGAGGGGTTTGTTACAATTCTCTCTATTCCTCCTTCTCCTCTATCATTTAGTCTCCCTTCCTTAATTTTGTACCTTTAACTCATCGTGACATATATATATTGTCATGAAAGCCATGGATGCCCAGTTGGTGGAGCATGACACTGGAGGAGGGTCATTAGTTCAATGCCAATATCAAGGAGCGTGGACAGATGGCCGATGCCTTCCACATGGACTCCAAGCAGCCAAAGTTGAGGCATCTGGTAGTGGATGCAGGTTTATGGTTGCACAAGTATGTCAACACCAGTCTGACAAAGGCAGTCGCAGGTGAACTTGCTGAGTCCTTGGCGGCGTGTATGTTGTTCTTCATGGCTGCTTGTGGTTTTCTGAAGCTGGGTTGCTTTGCAGAGAAAATCGTGCGGAGTCGCTTCAGGAGACTGAGCTGACAAAATGGCAGAGACTGAAGAGTCAAGCATGTCATCTAAGACATAGTGTCGAGCAGCCAGAACACTCCAGGTCATGTTACATCTCTAGAGAAGCTTCAACTTCTCAAAGATGTAGGCAGCAACATCCTCACTGTGCACTTGGCAAAAAAATTACATTTGCATAAAACGCTCACCATAAGTGGAGGATAGCTGTCTGAAAGTAACAAGAAAAGCCGCGCTCCATTCTTCCCATGACTGCTATGTGTACCCATTGCAACTGTTCCACGTCTTAGCAGCATCACAAAGTTGCTACTCCACAACAGACCTTTTGACACTCTTTAGGCAAGTGTGAAGGTTGCCAAGTGGTCAGCAATCCTTACCCATAATTCAGGGTCATCTTGGAAGCCGTCAATCTTGGGAGGTGCATCTTCATTTGACGCTGGTAGTAGACAATGCGTGACAACAGAGGGGTAGAGTCGGCGATGGTACGTGGCTGTTGCAACAGTGCCGAGATATCACGTGCAAACCCCGAAAAAAGTCCTGGTATACAAGCAGCTGAGACCACCTTGGCAAGGGCCTCCCATAGGCCCGAGGCACCGGGAGCTGTGGATGATATGGTCAAGGACGGGTACCCACCGGCAGTACACAAGGCACTGATCACAGCAGCGGGATTCAGGAGGATATCATCACTCCAGGGAATGTAATTCGAGGCCAGGATGCCTGGAATTTTTAGGCTCATTGGCTACACCATTGTAATGGAAGAGGCAGTCGGCATCCTTCTGAGTGTCTCCCCTTTTAATCCACTTCCTCTTCCTCCACCTCTTGCACCCTGCTCGCCATGTCTCTTTGACAATATCTATAAATTTATATATACAAATGCAGAGAGTTCATCATGAGCCTGTGCTCTCTTACCAGCTACTCTGCACTGGGGAAGGGGAATGAAGCAGGGATGAAGAGTGCTGATGACAAGAATACCGATGCAATAAATTCTGGTCATAACACGGGAGCATGCTTAAAATGTTGAGTCCAGTTCTCTGTAGTGAAATATTGAATCATGGCTCATACTCTTAGTGTAGCGTATCTTTGATTTGGCTAAGGACTGAAAATAAAAGTCCTCTGTAAACGCCCTGGCTTTGATGGTTGCCAGACTAGAGGCTCAAGTGAGTCACTTCTGCAGTCAAAGCTGTGGCCGCTCCTGCATTTATACTGGGCAGATGCAAAATGTGTGTGCTGGTGTCCCTGGCACATGGCAGTGGCCATAATCTAGGCTGTTCTCATGACCATTGAAATGCTGTGTTAACGCCACCGCAAACTGTACTCTTTGCACCAAACTCGTTCCAGGCACCACTCCTTACATTGTGAAAAATGTACGTTCTGTGAATACATACTGACTTAGGCTTGAAAATAACAGAGATGTCAAAATTTCAGTGCAAGACAGCAAACTTTAATTTCAAGCATACAAGTACACAAGTGTGCACATAGAGCGAAACAATGAAATCTTCCCTTACCTCAGTAAGGAAGCCTTCATTGCAGTGAGGCCACCTTGTGTCACTTTGAAAGCTTCCTTACTGAGGGGCCCTCAGCGAAGGTTTCCTTGATGCTTCCTCAGCGTAAGGTAGCGCCAAAGCTACCTTCATGCATCCTTACACTGCTCCTGGCCCTGAACGAGCACTTCACCTCACTGCTTAGCCACGCGACGTTTGCTTGTGCTGTCGTCCACCTGCGGAGAAGCGCGAGCATGGCATGTCTTGCCAGGCACGTTCGTCTCTGTTGCAACTACAGCATGAGAGACGTTCCCAGGCGTTGTTAGGCATTGCACGACGCCAGCGTGCCAGCGTTGCTGTAGCACATCAAGTTTTGTGCTATAATGTGGTACTCTTTTACGTTTAGTAAACGAAACTAGAAGAAAGCATGCATGCGTCTCTATATTAGCACTTCAATTTAAAAATTATGCAATGATACATCTTTTTATTGAATAATGGTGTTCGCATAAAGCTTTTAAAAGATTCTCTCGAACCCAGGCATGCGGCAACCATTCCTTACGTGAGGACGTGCGAAGGTAACTTTCAGAGTACGCTTGCTTCCTCCATTGGTCCTTCGCTGTAGGGAGGCCTCGCGTAAAGTTAGGAAGCAGTCTAAGGAAAAGAATGTTTCATTGTTTAGGCCATAGTGTTGTACTGACTGCTATTTTACTTGTGGAGACAGTATGATGGCAGTTGCAATCCTTTGTTTTTGTGATAGTCGTCATGCTAGCAATGAGGAAAAATGTTTTTTATGCATTACCTATGCAGCTAAGCTGTTTAGGAAAATCGCAAAAGTGGCACAGTTGTCTCAGCTGTTGTGCAAGCTGTTGTTGATGGTTTCAAATGTGTTACATTCTTCGAATTGACAAGAGGGCCTATAAACAAGCCCTACATCTTCCCATTTCCACCTCTAACAAGAGACTGGACACCCTAGGCATTCGCAACACCACAGACGAGCTTATTGAAGCTCAGAGTATTAGCCAATACAAATTACTCGCCAATTCAACCATGGGTAGACACATTCTAGGCACCCTAGGCATAACCTACACCACCCAATTCAGACCAAAAGTACCCGTCCCTCCAAGCATACATGCTCAGCTAGTTATCCCACCCATACCTCGCAATACCCGCCGTGGTTGCTCAGTGGCTATGGTGTTGGGCTGCTGAGCACGAGGTCGCGGGATCGAATCCCGGCCACGGCGGCCACATTTCGATGGCAGCGAAATGTGAAAACACGTGTGGTGCTTATATTTAGGCGCACGTTAAAGAACCCCAGGTGGTCGAAATTTCCGGAGTCCTCCACTACAGCGTGCCTCATAATCAGAAAGTGGTTTGGCACGTAAAACCCCATTATTTAATTTTTTTAATACCTCGCAATATCCGTCCTGAACCCAATCGGGAGTGACGTGCAAATAGAGCTGGACGACTACAGAAGCGCTACTATGACCAAGCCGCAGACTTAGCCTACGTGGACACAGCAGAATACCCCAACCAGAACATCATGGCAGTCGCCGTAGTTGTAGGCTTGCAGTACTGCCTCGCCGTGACCACATCGATACTTACCACTCAACCCGAAGAAGGAGAAGAAATGGCCATCGCTTTGGCCTGCGCCTCTAGCAATGCACACTGCATCATCAGCGATTCCGTAAAGGCCATTCGCAACTACATAAGAGGACTGATAGCACCCCAAGCACAGAAGGTACTCTCTGGAACTCCTCCTTCAAGGCAACGCCCCATCCAGATCATCTGGGCCCCTGGTCACTCGGGTCTAGCTGGAAATGAAGCTGTCCATGATGCCGCCCAAGCTGCTGCCCAAGCTCTCGCACACAGGGCGCATCATCCTTCTCCCGCGTCTTCCGATCCTGACGAGCCTTCTGTTCTGCATCGCAGTCATGCACGAGACCGAATGGTCACATTCAGAGAAATTTTCCTCCACTACTGCAGAGAATGTTTACGCTACACCCCCAGCACACAAAACACTAAATAAATCTTGATCCACCACTTGGTGAATACTCCAGATGCGAACTTTCCCAATGCATTTACCTCGATGCCTACTCCCCACTTTGCAAAGTGTGCGAAGCGCACGCTGACCTCGATCACATTATCTGGGCATGCCCCAAAGCCTTACCCACCAACACCCACCGCACTAACACTACATGCATCATAACTACGGCCAAGAAGTGGGAGACTTTGCTGCTCAGCTTGGACCCAGAAGAGCAGCACTGGGCCGTCTGAATGACCAAAGACGCCACCACAAAGCAAGGACTGGCCGCCAGCTGAGGAATGGGGGGACTGGTGGTTAGTCTCCCAACCCCCGCCACCCCTGGACCTCACCAAGGACACAATAAAGTTTTATCTCTCTTAAAATGGAAAAGGCAGCACTCAGAATGATAAAGGGTGTTATACAAAGGTTGAGAAACTGTCTAAATGCTGCAAATTTATGCATCTCTTATATATGTAAAAATAACTAAACGTAAAACTTACACTGTTGTGGGCACACAACTGTGTTACATACTTGTCTAAAGTAGTTGAATGGTGTACTGTAGTGTACACTGGTGCCATCTGTCAGGTATTGCTGGGTTGACAGTTTGCTTTTGAGCAATTGCTTCCTGATTTACAGGCCACCACTGTCTCATTGTTCCCTGTGCAGGGAAGCTGGCTAATTTAATTAGCGACAAGTCATGTGATGTGGTAAAGCAGTCCAGGCGCCAGCTTGGCAGCTGCTCAGGCTTGCCTGGCATAGGGTAAAGTGGTTGATAAAACGATACCATGATAACTCGGTAGCAGAGCAAGAAGCAGCAGCAGTGAGCTCATTTGGCAGAACATGTTCAGAACAAATGGTCTCAAGCCAGGACACAGGACACATGAAAATGTAATTATAAATTGTGGGGTTCAACATACTAAATATGCATAGTAGGCTATGAGGGACACTGTGATGAAGAGCTCCAAGATAGTTTTGACTATCTGGAGTTTAACGTGAACCCAAAACATGATACACGGGCCCATCAGAATGAGGCCGCTATGGCCGAGATCGACCCCATGACCTTGTGCAGCCAATAGCCGTGCAGCCATCATGGCAGGCCTATTTGGTACATGGCACACACTGTTCAGCACACCGCTCTGTGCTCTAGACTGGGCATTCAGAAAAGTGAAGTTATCTTTGTCTTTGACTAGTATTACACGTAAAATAATGGAACACGTTATATATAGTTGTATTATGTCACATCTAGTTAAAAATAATCTATTAAATGCAAACCAACATGGATTTCGGCAGGCTTTTCTTGTACTACACAGCTTGTAGAATTCACTCATGATTTGGCTCAAGCAATAGACAAAAGGCAGGTAATTGATTGCATCTTTCTAGATTTTCGTAAAGCATTTGACGTTGTGGCTCACGACCTACTTATTAGCAAATTACACGCCTACAAGTTGCACAAAAAGGTAATTGCATGGATATCTGAATATCTTTCACATAGACAACAGTCTGTGGTTCTCAATGGCATCTCCTCTGATCTTGCTGCAGTGACCTCTGGAGTACCCCAAGGCTCTGTATTGGGGCCCCTCTTATTTTTATTATATATAAATGATATCACTAGTGGTATTACGCCATCTTTCAGGATGTTTGCAGACGACTGCGTAGTATATAGGGTTATTGATAATGATTCCGATTTTTATGCACTTCAGAGTGATTTAAACAAACTTTCAACTTGGTGTGCGAAATGGGAAATGTCACTTAACGTTTCAAAATGCTTAAACATCACCTTTACAAGGAAACATTCATAGAAGACACACGAGTACAAATTAAATAGCGTTACTCTAAGCAGGGTTACGGAATGTAAATACTTGGGAGTTTGGTTTACCTCGGATTTAAGGTGGAACAGGCATGTACAGGAGGTAAGAAAGAAGGTGGCACGAAAGTTGGGCTTCCTCCGTCGAAATTTTGGCCAATTACCTAGTAAATTGAAAGAACAGCTGTATTTTACTCACGTACGTTCAGTACTTGAGCACGCTTGTATCTGCTGGGATCCTTATACGTGTCAGTTAGTCGATTTACTTGAAAAAATTCAGAATAGGGAGGTTCGATTCGTTCTTGGTAATTACGACAAAAACCTCAGTATTACCGAAGACAAGCGCAGACTTCATTGGCAAGATCTAAAGGATAGAAGAAAGTGCCTCAGACTCAAATTTTTTCACAGTGTTTACTATTCTAAAATAGGCATTGACAGGAACGAATATATTAAATTACCATTGTACATTTCCCGTAGAAAAGACCATGCCTTGAAACGCCATGAATTTCCTTTTAAGGGTGACACCTTGCGTTATGAATTTTTTTACAGGACCACGAAGGAGTGGAATGCTCTCCCGTCAAATATTGTTGGTATACAATGTAATGAAACATTTTACCGCGCTTTGTGTGTTGAAATGAGTGTCAACTGATGTAGATATGTATGTACCCCCCTGCTGTAATGCCTTCTAAGGCGATGCAAGTACTCAATAAATAAATAAAATAAATCTTCTCTAATGTCTTGCAAGTTCTCTTAGGACAACTGTGTTCTTTTTTTCATGTACACTGTGTCCATTGTATGCACCCATCAATTCGTATTACGCGAAGACCTTTAAATGCAATGGCATTTTGACCCATGCTAACAAAGAGGCTGCATAATCTTTACATGGCCACCTGATAGCACAATGAATCTAACTTCATTTGACTTGCTGCTATGGCTCACTGGCTGTTGCATTCTCCTACTGCACATGAGGTAATGCGTTCCAATTCCTGTCTGCAACAGCTACACTCTGGTGAGGCTGAAGAACAGAAGCCTTCCTGTGCCTATATTTGTATGCATAATAAAAAATTCCCCATGGTGAAACTGAATATAGAGCCTCCTACCTTGGCATCTCTCATGTTCTCTATGCTGCTTCGGGCTGTTAAGCCCTGTCAATCGGTCAATCAACCAAAACGACTTGATGGATGCTCCTGTATAATTTGAGCATAATCATACAGCATATCTGTTCTTTTATTTAAGGGCCATGCTTTAACGCCGGAAGAAGTAAGGGCCTTTCAAGAATGCAGCAGTGAAAGCTTCAAGTACCGCGGTGAGTTTTTCAATGTCAACTGCTGAATGTATCAAAAGTTAAGCCCTTACTGCATGAATTATTATTTTGTTGGGAAAATATTACACAAACCTTTTTTGTTTAGGCCATATATACCCAAACCAACCTCACTTATATAAATAAGTGCTTGATTACAATTTAATGAGCCGAAATTGATGTCTGTCATATATTATCCATGATGTAGTTGTGGGTATATATTTTGTGACCATGCTAAAATGCATTTGAATTGCAGAAAACATTAGAACTATTTAAAAAACTTCACACATTGCTTTGAGAAGTGGTGTGTATTCCTCACAGCTCCAGCAAGTATAAGTTTCATTAATATTTGGTGATGTCATCCTTGACCAACTAACTGATATTTCAATATCTAGGCCAGATCAATTATAGAGTTTAGTTTTATGTTAATTCTTGCTTTGCATAGTCTTTAGGAGCTTGTTGCAAGCTGATAAAGAAACATTCTTCCTACTTTTGTGAGAGTTCTTTGTTGCTGCTGCTGCTGTTAGCTCTTGGAACATGGAAGGCCTGACACTATCTGCATTGTAAACACTGCTGTTGTGTTCATTTTCTGACCTATTGTACATAAATAGTGGTGCTAAGGAAGAGTATAGGCTGTACAAACATTAAACTTGGACTCCCAATTTATTCTTTTGCAAGGAAACAAATATCTACTGTCCTCCACAAAATACCTTCATAATTGTAAGAGTAGTTAATGCTTGCCTCGGAGTACCACTCATATTTATTGATCAAAATTGCAGTTAGCCAATAAGGAGTAAATAAATGTCCTGATATTTGTGCACTGATTTCGAGTGCATAAATTATGAAAACAACCTGTTTATTTCCTAATGTTCTGCACACTGCATGAGGAGCTGAGCTGCCAACATACATTTTTTAATGGAAAAATAACCCCAAATTTTTTTACAGTGCTAAAGTTGTTATTTTTATTGCTGGAGCAGACATAAATTCTGGCTGAATATGTAAGATTTTCTTTCTTTTTGAGTCTGTTATTCTACAAGAAGCTATTCTATGCATATCATATATGATAAACTAGGTGATAAGGAAATAACTGCAGGAACAAATAATTCTGTGTGGGTTATCAATTCACAGCCTTGCAACATAATCATATCCTTAATGATTCTGTGGTGTGCTATCATAATCTAGGTATTGTACTGTTGAGATAAAAGTCCAGAAAATACTGCAGCTGTGGCCAATGTGCATTGCTGCACTTTATGATGGTGATCTGCCTGTGTAGGAGACCTGTACACTGCATACATGTGAGCTTTATCTGTTAACGTGCACATTCGTGCAGTTCAACCATATGCTCACAAGGAAGGTGGTGAGAGAGCAAGGTGCTGCTGTGGCAACCACTGTGCACACATCATTTAATGCTATCAAGTAATGCTAGATACATGCTTCTGCATCACAATTTTAATGCGATTAGCATTGTTTGGGTACTTCACACTTTCCAGGGGCTGGCTGTCTATCTATCTATCTATATCTCTGACCGTTTTCCCACCAACCTGGGTTACTGGTAGTCCACGCTCAAATAGCTAGTGCATGGGGCTGCTGTGCTGAGGGAACAGTTTGGAACCAACTGTCAAACCAACTTGAGTCACTAGGTATGTGGCGCTGTGCACCCATGTTCCGCTCTTCAGCGAACCTCTCTGACGCCAAAATGGGTGACTGGGGATGGGGAACTGGGTATCTACTGTTTTTCAGTGAATCTCTCATGCTGACATCAAGTCTGCTGCTCTTCAGTGAAACTCTATGATACCAACTTGGGTCTCTCTGTATGTGCCAGTAGGTGTGTGCTGCTCTTCAATGAATGTGCTTGATGCCAACTTTGGTAACTAGGCAATTGCCACTGGGAATGTGCCACTCTATAATAACAGAAAAGGATCCTTTTAATTTCTCCGGTGCTCATCGGAATCTAACCTGCACTGAGTTTCGACTTTACAGCGGCGCCAATAGGCAGTGCAGTGGGAAGAGGAGCCTGGCTGCAATTAGAGTAATTGATTTTGTGATGGGCGATTTCAACCCGCCTAATGTACCATTAGAAGATGTTTCAAATTTCTCCTGTGCTGGGCAGAATCGAACCCACCTCACACGGTTTTCCCGAGGACAGCAGCCCCGCGCTTTAGCAGGCTGCGCCACAAATGCACTGGGCATGTGCCGCACTTCAACCTCTTGCATGTGCCACTGAATGTGCGGCCAGAGAGGGAACAATTCTCATTGTTTGCACACACCGGCGCGCTATGTATCTCATCTCAGAGGCCATTCATGGACTTCTCAGTAGCGATGCTAGATGGCGCGGCATGTCTAAAAAGAAGTGCAAGAGAGGAGCCTGGTGGCTGCATAATGCACTTCTCGGAACCTGTACCGGTGCATCATGCATTTCAAAGACCATGTGCAGGCTTTGCGGCGGCACTACTAGATGGCATAGAGTGTTTATAGGGAAGTCTGAGAGAAAAGTCCCATTGCAATACACACATTATGCATAGGGCATTTCGACAGTGGCAGTACTTTGTGTCGCTATATTGTTTCAATGCTAAGCACATTACTGTTGACATTACATTGTCATTCTTCTGCCTCATCGGCCTTTTCTATCTTCAGAGCATGCATATGGACACTTGATATTGGGAATTAGCATCACAAGTTACTGCCTTATCCTCAAGTACCCATACTTGTATGTGATAAGCCGTCATTTGTGCCTATTAAACTGCGCAAACAAGCACACTGGCAGGTAAAAAATGATGTCTGTGCGCAGTACATATGTTAGTGCATTACGTTATTTTTAGAGAGTACAAAAGTGCACTTAGCCACCACTCCCATGATTTCCAAAATTTTGCATTAAACAGTACATCTCACAGTCCACTTTAGTGCCAAAGAAGTAAACAAAATATCTTAAAAACTTCAGCTAAAATCTGTTTTCTGCATTGACTGTTCCTTGGAAGATGAGGGTGCCAGCTGCTGCTTTCTTTTTAAATATAATTTTACTTTCTGTTAGTATTTCAATAATTCACCTAAAGTTTCTTTATTACAGTGATTACATTGCGGAGCATGAATAATAATTATATACTACAGTAGGGGGCCGCGAAGTGATAAGCTCCATAACTAGCTTCATTTTGCAGCCCTTGGTAGGACAAGTAGACTGTTGCTTTTGCTTACAAGGCACATGTTCGTAATGTTGTTTTGGCTTGTGAACTGTAACAACCTCTTTACTATGGGACATCACCTGTATATGTTCCTATCAACATGTTGCGCTTAAGGGGGAAAAAGCCGAGGCTTGTGTCAGTGTCTCTTGTATGCAGTTTCGTGTGTGTGTGTATTCACATCTGCAGGCATGTGTGTGTTGGCTTACTCTCCATGTGTTTCATCTTGCAGCCTTGCCACTAGGACTGGCTGCTGCTTTTGGAGTCCAGTATGCCACCAAAGTTGGTAAGAAGGCTGATCTAGCCCTATTTTATTTAGACTGGTCGAGACACATGAAATCCTGGTACATTTACTGCAAACAGTAGTTGTGAGTTGAGGAACAGGCCGATTGTGTGTTTTTTTTTCTTCATTGTTCATGCTTTGGTTCAGGCTCCTAGGCTCTCCTAAGAAAAGTATCTTCAAGTACGTATACCTGGAATTGAACCAACAACATTGCAATTTCAAGCCCTGCATTCTAACCACTATGCCACGACAACATTGCACATGTAAACAGATAAGACCTTTTTTGGATGACAACAAATGTTGACAGTTTTTCACCAGGCTCATCTTGCGCACCACGCTTCGAGTTGCTCAAAGGCAAGCACCTGCAATGTTCATGCCAATGCACTGTGGTGTGGCCTTACTTTTGTTCCACCAGTGTTTGCCTTGGTGTGCATTCAGTCTGCCAGATTTGCTGGTTTGTGAAGCAAATCCACAAGCACAAAAAAAAAAATGCATCGTCACACGCATTTACTGCTGCATGCAAGCTGCATGTTTTTTCATTGTAGAGAAGTTTGTAGCTTTGTCCAGGAGTTCCTCTCTGCCTTTCTGTAAATGAATCTCTCTTAGTCAAGGAGTTCTCAGGAGTTTTTCAAATGGCAGTATAGTTAACTGAAAGCTCTCCAGTTCTTCACACGATCCCATGGGAGTCTCTGCGTGTATCAAAGAGCTTGAGGCTCATAACTGCTGTTTGCAGTCATTCAGCTTTAGGAATGAGGGACACATGCATGTGCTTTTGCTGTAATCTCTCATATTCAACCCACACTTCTCTCCTTTTATTTTTTTATTTTTTCAAATCTTGACAGGGCATTAGCCTTTCGTGATTCAAGTTTATGGCCATCTACTGACTTATGTGCTGCGTTACAGCTCCTTTACAGAATGTGAAAACACTGATGACCCACTGTGGAAACATTTATTCACTATACTTCATCGCACTTTGCTGTTAGCACTAATTTATCCTTCTGTATTGCATGCATTAGTTTGGGTACCCTCGGGTGGAGCTTTATTTATTTATTTATTTATTTATTTATCCATTTCCTGTGGCAGATTTAGAGCATGTGTCCAGCTTGGCACACAGACTGTTTCCTTTTAGAGCAATTCCTCTATATCTATAATTCAGACACATGCTTCTCTTCCAGAACAAAGAGATGAGAGGGACCATGTGTAAGCCTAATGAAGAGTTACCTATTATATTGAAGTTCTCGTCTTCTCTGCAGAATAGTTTTGGCTCGACAGGAGCTCTCTATTTGCCATTGGAACACACAGTCGGTGCAACCAATGTGCCTCGATTGTCATCACAATTTCCCTTGTCACAAAATTTCTCGATTACTGTGGGGCATTTCTGCAATTTCGGAGCGATTTCTTGGAGTTACCAGGCCCTTTCTGCTGCATACTCAGTGACAATGCTTTTGATTCAGTGCGTATCCTATTGCAGTGGTTTGTTTTGTTCTGTCTGCATTCATGTACACTAATCCTGCAGGGACCGTTTTGTTGTCTGCAGTGCATGCTGCATAATTATATAAATCACCATGTTGGAATCAGATTAAACAGAATAAGTTTATAGGCTTGCTATATTTATACCTGATATCTTGATTCTTTTTACTTTTTCAATATGTTCTGTAAAATAGTGTTGGATCTAGTACCAGTGTGAACAGATGGATTCAGGCAAAGAAGCCAGGTAGCCCTCCTAAAGCAAGCCTAACTAATCAGCACAGCCCAAAACAAATGGAATATTTTCATTCTGAGATAGAGGTTAAAATCTTCCTCATTAATGATAAGTGCCTTTGCAAATTGCATCTTCACTCAAGGTGGTTGAATTTTCTAGTAATATGAAGGACAAACTTGAAGACTAGTTTTCATTGTTGGGTACCATCTTACTTTTGTGCCAAACATTGTTTAGTATTAATTATCAGTTTTCTGGTTGCTGTCCTGGTTTCAAATGAAGTTTATTGTTTGAAATGAATATTCCAGTTTAGGTAACCTGGATATCAGACCTGGCAAAGAAACTTGGGAATGTGAGAATATAAAATGAAATTATAATTTCTTAAATTAAGAAAGCTTGACTACCAACTAGGCTCAAGAAACCACAAGTAACTGAAAGTCTTTACAATCAGCTTGGTGAGAGCAACAAGTGTAAGTCTGTTCATAATAAGTGATATTCTGCTTTTATTGGTTAACATATTAAACATTGATGACTACTTTTCATTCTGAACAGCTTAAATTTTTTTGGCACTCGATCAAGTCAGACTAGGCTGTGTCTAGAAGGTATGGCAACTGAAGAGGGTGTCAACCTCTTTGACTGCATGGTTCAACAGGAGTTTCTTGCACAGGCTTGCTGCATAGCAGCATTCATGTGATATTGCTTGCATATTATACAAGGATAGCTACAGTGCAGATGTATACAAGGTTATGCGTAATAAGGTTATATGTATACCGTTATACGTATAAGGTAATAAGGTTATGCAGATACTAAGCATAATGATGCATTGACTATCATTTGTGTTTAAACACGCATGTAAGATAGTGAGAGAAGCTACACATAGTTTGAGCTTTACATCGAAACAGTCACAGTTATCTCGCAAAATAAAACGAACTGGAGTAAGCTAATTACAGCGCCGAATATTCATTACATCGAACTAAATTGTACAGTAACTGTTTTCTTTATTTCGATGAATGGAGGAATATTCATTTGTGAGACAAGCCTAACCTTGATCTTGATCCAGTTTTGGCTGCAACAGGCAAGGTAAACAGAATTGTGATTACTTTTGTTGGTCTTGGTGTGTTGAAAATTACTTTTTCAACATTTGGTAAAGTCAGTGGCAGGTCAAGAATGTAGCAACAAAAGCCTCTCAAAGGAAAGACTGGTCACGTGCAACTGCACAAACACTTTCTCTTACCTCCTTTCAGTCCGTGTCCCCATTTCAATCACTGCTATAGCCCTGTTGTGGCGTGGTGGCATAAACCACCTCATGAATGGTGGGAGGAGTGGAGTGCGGTTGTTACTGAGATTCAAACAAAATGTGCTTCTTGTTAAAAAAAAGATTAACTTGGCCTTCCTGACTGCACTTTGTTGTATGCTGGGAGCACCTTGCTGTTCATGCAAGGCAGCAGAGAGGTCATTTGTGAGGTTAGGGGAGACTAAGCCCTCCCCTATGAATCCCTAGTAATACTCTGCACACATTTATGCACTCAGCTGTCTTCTCAGCCTCCACACCTGCCAATCTTGGCTGCTTATGTGCAAGGTGCATTACTGCAGCATGTTCGTTGTCCCTGAAGCTGGTAAACCGCTAGGGTACCTCTGCCTGTGCAATCTGTAAGACAGCTATGTTATGTGATTGCAGAGGGACAGAAAGCAGGTGTAGCGCACTTTGAGGAAGGAGCCTCTCCTACGTTCTCGACCTGTCACTGACCCTGATTAAAGGCCCTTTTCAGGGTCCAAAATTAACTGCCCTTTTGTTTTCTGTTTTCCTTACATACTATTGCTCTCTTTGTTGCAGGTTACCTCACACCGCATCCCGTGTATGGCCCCTACTTAAAGATGTTTGGTATGAATGATGTCTAGATATCTATATTGCTTAGCAAAAATAAACATAAGGGAACCTCAGTAATGGCACCAGCATGAGCACAAGAACGAGAAGCATCAGCACAAATAAAGCCTTGAGAAACAGTGTATGTGGGGGAGGACAGATTGGAAGCACTTGGTCATGTAAGACTCGTTGTTCTAAGAGTGCTAATGCAAGGTTGCTGTGGTGCTGCCAACCAGAGTTCAAATTTGACAAGTCATAACGATTGGAGCATGCTATGAAATTATGGTGTTTTCATACATCATCTGGAAGCGCCAGGAAAACATGACTCCTTTCTTTAACTACCATGTCTGCTGGCCAAAATTTTATTGTGGGTGTCACCGAAAATGGCACACAGCAAACGGGGGTCATCTGCAGAAAGGTCTCCAGATTGACAGCTGTCAGTTAGACTTCATTGTGCTCATCAAATTGGCAGACGACGAGTGGTCATGTGGCTTGGCCTCTGAGATGTGGAAAATGTGCGTGATGTCGGAGGTCTTGCCATGAACAATCACGTCCCTTTGTCCTCTGCATGGCGCAATGTACTATGCAGTTTGCCTGCCAGCAGGAGAAGACACCAAAAAGGTGTCATGCATAGTATGGGTGTTTAGCAATTGGCTCAGTAACATTTGAGTGAATTAGTCACACCCATGTTGCAAGAGCAACTGTGTGGGCTTCAGCAAAGAATGTAAACACAGTTTCATTGAAGAATGTAAAAAGTTGATGTGTGAGAACTTGTTTAATGGCCACTGTGTACTTCTGGGCCTTGGCATTAGTGAGGCACCTACGTTGTTGTAAGCCTTCAGTTGGATGGCCCAAGGCCATCTGGCTTTGAGCAATAGAACTACTAGCAGTGGAAGTGCTGCTTACCATTTCCTACGGTTCTCCTGCTAGCTTTGTTTATGGATAACAAGGTTCTTCTGTGAAATAGCCAACTACTTGCAAAGCCATGATTTTAATCCGTTGTAGACACAAACCTATCATCAAGTGAAGACATGTGCCTTGTTGATCTGAGGTCTTGGCAGTCTGCTGTTACTTCAGTTGACTGTGAAGAAGTGTTTTTGCAAATAGTTGTTTCTTATCTGTGTGTTGCTTCTCTTATTCCCTCAGGAGCTGCATTTGTAGGATGGCTGGTTGGTAAGGTCTCTTACCGCCGCCAATGTGAGGAAAAGCTCATGAAGCTTCCGAACAGCACCATTGGGGAAGCCCTGAGACGAAAGCATGGCATCACTTCGCCTGATGTGTAAGTTGCCATTATACTGTTAGAAATGTTAACAAATAGGAATTTGTCAAGTCCCTTGACTGTTCTAGCTTTCAGTTATTACAGCATTTTTTCACTGTTCACTGTTGAAGTGAAAGAAGGACAACTGTGCAGGCTACAAAAAAAAGCCCTTCTCTACATTTTCAAACAAAAGGAGTAGTGAAAGACACATGCAATTTTGAATAATGGGTTCCCAAAGCTACCTCATAAACACATAAATTTGCCTATGTTTTTTCTAGCTACCATGCCTGGATTAGAATTATTTTTCGCACTCTTTTTGGCTGGTGAAAGTTTCATTTGTTGCATATGAATGTAGAATGTTGCACTGCAATTTTGTAGTCGAAATAAAAAATAATTTTTGCTTTTTGAACTCACATCACCCCATAAGTCACTGCTGCCACATCTAAGATGGCTTTAGCAGCAGGCATTTCACTCACCACATGCCCATACTGGCTTCAGCCATTTATTTGTTCCATCGTCTTCGACTGAATGTGGCATACACGAACAATTATCTGTACAGCATAGGACTTACCACTAACCCATACTGTGATAACTGTCGCAACTTGGAGACAATTGAGCACATATTACTAGAATGCCCCGCGTACCGCGACGAGAGACAATTTTTTGAGCACCAAATGGACATGATTTGCCACGAACCGTTAACGTTACCGAGCATCTTAGGTCCAATGCCCGGCCCTTCAAACCAGCGACGGGTTTTGGATTTATTGTTCAATTACCTGACAGAAATTGGTCAAATAGGAAAGCTTTAAAAATTGCATCCTTCCTATACAAAAGCTTAAGTTTACCCGCCATGTCACCTGTAAATATTAGTATCAGGTCCACTCGGACATTTCATATTTACTTTTATCCTTTTTTTCTCGAACTCTTTTCTGGAATCTTTTAATCCCATTCCCCATCCCTATACAGAGTAGCATGCCAGCAGTTATATACGCGCCGGCAAAATTCTCTGTTTTTCCAATAAAGAGCCCTCTCTCTCTCTCTCTCTGTTCTTTATGAGTGTTTGTTTTGCTATGTTTAAAGATCTAAAGCTTCTAAGTGACTTTATTACTTTGCTGTTTTCACAGAGTCCTGGGATACCAGGCTGGAGACAATGCCGCACGTGCTGCTCAAGAGAAATATTCAGCAGACCTTAGCTCAAAGAGATTGGACCTGCGTAGTTACAATGCACCTCAAGGTCTTGATGACAGCCAGAGGCCATCTATGGACAGTGAGTATGCGTCCAGCTTTGAGCACTGTTAAGAGTACTGTGCCATGCACACAGTGGTGTCACCTGCTGTGATAACCCACTGGCAATGGAGTCATGCTGCTGAACTCAAGGTCACAGGTTTGATCCCGGTTGTGGCAGCTGCACTTCACTAAGGGCTAAATGCAAACATGCTTGTGTAAGCTTATATTTAGGTGCATGTTAAAAAACCCAGGGTGGTCAAAATAAATTGATAATATCGCACTATAGCTTGCTTCATGATCAGATCGTAGTTCTGGCTTCATTCTAATATTTGCACTGTAACGCAAGGCCACCACTCTGGCGCATTTCTGCTATCTGTTGTATGTTTACAGACGATTTTTCATCAGTGTGCTTCCTCCAGGATGGCTCTGCCTTCTGTCGTATCTTTTTCATCTATCACTCTCTTTGCTTTGCCAAGTTAAGTTCTAATATAAATGAGAGCACTCCTTCCTTGAGAGCAGCTGCATGATTGCTTTGAGATGGCTGCTCGCATGGGACCTTGAATTATTGCATGGAGTGGCGGCTCTTCCAACTTGGAATACGTGCCAGGCTATAACTGGGAAGAGGACAGCTGGTCGTCTGAGGAAGCGCCAACTTTGACTGCATTGGATGCTGATGCTGTCACTGTGAAAAAGTACTGAGAACAATGGTGTTTTTGAGTCTGCAGCGCATTTTATTCCTTTTGTCAGATGGGAGTGCAATGACCACACCAAGATTGAATTTGCCATTATCTGTATCATTTTTTTCTCTTCTGCATAATAAAAAATAAATTGTACTCATTTTATAACATTTAAGAAAGCCCGACTTCAGGGCTGCTTCACTTCCAAAATAACCCGACACTGAAAGGATTAAGACCAGAGTTCTTGAACACTGCAAAATTGCTAGAGAAGTGAAGCAGGAGGCAAAAACGATTCTGGCTGATACCTGTACATTTAAAAATGGAAGCTCTCTGGAGGTTGCATATTTTTCATACCTGGTACAGACAGGCCAAAACATGAGGTCCATATGCTCAGAAATTTTTTTACATCATTGGCATCATCAATTGGCCATTTATGCTGTGAATAACACTATCACACCGATTACAGTCATGAGTGATAGATACTAGAATGCCAGCAAATGAGGAAACACTCTTATGGTAAAGACGTCTTATGAATATGAGCCCAGAATTTCAACCCCAAACTGAAAAATATCTTGGCTCCAGAAATGTCATGTCATTGTGTGCGTGGTCCCCTTTAAGGGCACTGTCAACTGTCAGTAATGTGCCTCGAGATTACTGGCACGATTGTGACTCACAATGATAAGAACAAGCATCATTTTATTAATTACATAAGGAATTATATCTTTAAATTGCCACTGAAATCCAGGGAAAAATGACGGGGGTGACACTCACCAGCGAAATGTGTCATTAAGCCCTTAAAGCCATGTCCATCTATAAATAAATAAATGTACAGGCCTCAGCTCATTTCACATGCTATATCCATAAAGTCGCAAAAGTGCTGATTTCCTAATATTTAATGTTATCTCTATTTATCTGTGTATTTGTAACCTGCAAATTGGTTTATAAAACAAGTGGCGCTGCCTGGCCTGCCGCCATCCTGCAGACTTCCTACAAGTACAAAACCAACCACAGTCTTTCACTGACTGTACCGCCAGCCGACAGCTAGTTTTCAGGATGACCACATTAGCAGTGCAACGTGCCCTGCCATTTGCCTCAGTCACCTGTTGCCGACAGCACCCACCTATCCCACTTTCGCTGACGGTGCATTAAAGCAAGCGCTGACGATAACAAAATGCATGCATTTGAGATGGCTTAGCATTTTCTTCTTCATAACTTAACACAAAAAAGGAAGATGCACTGATGTGTGCTGCCTTTTAGGTGGCGAGCCATCTCTCACTGCACGGTCAGATGCTTATCTGAATTGAACATGTCTGTTATGAGCAGCTAATATTCATGCTAAAAGTGTTGAGTAGTAGTCAGTCGTCACACAATAGCCACTTTACACCTTGCTTAATTCCAACTGCAATTTATTATTTTATTAGAGACAAGTTCTAACATATAACCGATGTTTGTTTTGTTGTGGATGGCAACGTGCACCATGCAGCCTGGCCTACAAGGTCCTGGCCACGTCTGCGATGGCGTCACACAGTTGCATGGTTATCCATTCGTCCATTCGTCGTAAATTGAGTAGTTGTGTGTGTCGATCATGAGTAGATGTGTTTGTGTGACGACAGCAGCACTATGACAACCACATCACAGTCATTTAATGGTCTACAATGTGATTCTCATAGCACTGCTGTCATAGCGCTATGACAACCACATTGTAGACCATCACATGACTGCGATGGCATATCTCTATGCCGGCTGTTGGCACAAGCCTAGAACATGGCGATTGTTGGGTTCTATAAAGTTAGTGGACAAGCATAAGCGAGAGGAACACGGATTGTGACATCATCAGCCACTGCATGTTGTACAATCGTACATACATATGGCTATTTTATGTGATGCATGTTAAAATGATGATGGGATGGCATTTGTGCCTCATTGAAAAAATTATAAAACTTGATTTACTTGTGGGATCGTGAAGTCTGCACAATGTCGCACAGTTTCTACGTAGCATAAGCTGCTATGAGGAAAGAACTGGGCAAACTGGGCCAGTCCCAAAGATAGTGCAGTCTAACACAGCATCTCAAAGCTAGAGCTGTCACAAGGAAAGAAAATGACAAAGTGGCACGGGGTGCCCACGCTGAGTGCACGCCCCAAGCTGGCTGGCTTTGGAACAAGGGAAGCATGCATGTGATTGTGGCCTAAACGTGGCCTAATGGTTCAGTAAAGAAAAAAAAAAGAGTGTGGCTTAATGGTTAGAGCACCTGACTGCTTTGCTCGATGGCAGAGACCCGATTCTGCATCGGTCAAACATTATTTCAATTTTATTAAAACGAGGCAAGACCCACCCACCCACCTACCTACCTACCTACCTACCTAAAAAGTGCCAAGAATGAGGCAAACAATGCAAAATGGGAGCCTCGCTAGGGAGTGTGAAGCATTTTTGCCATTCAAGTAGTGTATGCCTTCTAAGCATTCACTTTCACTATTGTGATAGAGGTCAGACACGGCCAGCAACAGTCCTTGCAGTCTACAGAAAGAAAGACTGATGCAAATAGACCCTCATCTGAATGATTCTGTTTTAGCAGCACTGCAGTTACACATATCATAGACTTCCTGAGCAAACACATGGAGGAGGTCACTTATGCACAATAGCTACCAGGCATTGGTGAGCATGTCTCGTCTTACGCAGCTTATGAATCTGCTGTCTTGATTTACACAAAGTCTAAAGGTGTTTATTTGGCAGAGCTCGGAGCAGCGCAACGTCGACGGGCAGGGCAGTCACAGCTTCTAAGCACGAGAGCCGTTGCTGAGCAGGAGCGCTCGACCCACTAGTGTTTAGAGCCAGTAGCACTGAACCCACTAGCATCTCTCTTCGCTATAATCACCCCCCGGGAGCGAGAAAGGAGCCGTCCGGCGACCTAACAACTCGTCACGATGAGCGGGTCGTAGTAACGCTTTAAATGGTCGACATGGACAATGTCTCGTCCACGGCGGCGCATGTCTGAAGATGGCTCAACTGGTTCTATGACATAGTTCACAGAAGATGCACGTTCGAGAACATGATAAGGGCCTTCATACTTAGGGACCAGTTTTGATGAGAGGCCACGGGCAGTTAAAGGGACTGAAAGCCACACAAGCACTCCCGGATCGAAGGTGACCGTGGCAGTGGCGTCACCACGAGTGCTCCTCTGGCGCTCTTGATCATCGGAAGTAAAGGCCCGTGCGAGGTCGCAGCACTCTTCTGCATGTCTGACCGTGGCAGAAATAGGCATGCCCTCGGATGCATCTGGCCGGTACGGAAGAATGGTGTCGATGGTGTGCGAAGGGTGCCGACCATACAGCAAAATAGGGTGAAAATCCAGTGGTGCTCTGCGTAGCAGTATTATATGCGTAGATGACGAATGGCAGAATGGCGTCCCAGTTCGTGTGGTCGAAGGCAACAAACATTGAAAGCATGTCGCCAAGCGTATGGTTGAAGCGTTCTGTGAGGCCATTCGTTTGAGGGTGGTACGCCGTAGTCGTACGATGAACAACAAGGCACTCTTTGAGAATCGCTTCAACTGCTTCTGACAGGAGGACATGTCCGCGATCGCTGAGCAGTTTTTGAGGTGGACCATGCCGTAGGATGAATCGGCGAAGCAGGAATGATGCAACATCGCGCGCTGTAGCTGCTGGGCGAGCAGTAATTTCAGCGTATCGTGTAAGGTTATCTACTGCCACAATGGCCCAGCGGTTACCAGCTGACGTCAGGGGAAGTGGCCCATACAAATCGATGCCAACACGCCCGAACGGCCGGGTAGGGCAGGGTAGAGGCTGCAGACCAGCTGACGAGAGGTGAAGTGAAGATTTTCGGCGCTGGCAGTCGGGACATGAGCGAACGAACTTTTGAATGTAGTTGTACATTTCTCGCCAGTAGTAGCGTCGTCGGAGGCGCTGGTAGGTTTTGAAAAGTCCCGAGTGAGCACACTGTGGATCAGAGTGGAACAATGCGCAGATTTCAGAACGCAGGCTTCGAGGTACAACTAATAACCACTGGCGGCCGTCAGAGGTGTAATTGCGTCGGTGAAGCAGGTCGTCGCGAATGGCGAAATGGCGAGCTAGACGGCACAATGCACGAGTGGTTGGCTGCGATGACGGGTCAGCAAGGCAGTTTATGATGGAGGCAATCCAGGGGTCCATGCGCTGCTCAGAAGCGATGGTCCCAATGTCGACGGAAGAAATGTCAAGCTGGGATATTGCGCAGCAGGCATTGTCGTCTGGCAAGGGAGAATGTGAGAGGGCATCAGCATCAGCATGCTGGCGTCCGTTGCGGTATAGTACGCAGATATCGTAATCCTGTAAGCGAAGCGCCCAGCGGGCAAGATGGCCTGAGGGATCCTTCAATGACGACAGCCAGCATAGTACATGGTGGTCCGTGACGACATCAAACTGGAGACCATACAAATAGGGCCGGAACTTGGTAAGCGCCCAGATGATCGCCAGGCATTCTTTTTTCGTGACGGTGTAATTGGTCTCGGCTTTAGTAAGCATACGGCTTGCATATGCCACAACATATTCAGGAAACCCTTTCTTGCGCTGCGCTAGGACAGTGCCGAGGCCAACACCGCTGGCATCTGCGTGTACCTCAATAGGTGCCGTTGGGTCGTAGTGGCGAAAAATGGGAGGAGATGTCAGCAAACGACGGAGCTTAGTGAACGCCTCGTCGCACACGTACGACCACGAATGGAGAGGTCCGTTGCTGCCAAAGAGCTTCGTCAGGGGCGATATGATGGCGGTGAAATTGCGAATGAAGTGCCTGAAGTAGAAACACAAACCTACAAAACTGCGCAGTTCTTTGACAGATGTCGGTTTACGAAATTCAGCTACGGCACGAAGTTTGCCTGGATCGGGGAGGATTCCATCCTTCGAGACGACGTAACCTAGTATCGTGAGCTGCCGCGCTGCAAATCGGCACTTCTTTAGGTTCAGTTGGAGGCCAGCGTTCGCTAAGCACGTCAAAACATGCCGTAGGCGTTGAAGGTGCGTGGTGAAGTCAGAGGGAAAAACAAGAACGTCGTCGAGATAACATAAGCACGTGTGCCACTTCAACCCGCGGAGAACTGTGTCCATCATGCGTTGAAAGGTTGCTGGCGCATTACAAAGTCCAAACGGCATGACGTTAAATTCGTATAAGCCGTCGGGTGTGACAAAGGCTGTTTTCGGCCTATCGACATCAGCCATGGGTACTTGCCAATAGCCGGAGTGTAAATCTAAAGATGAAAAGAATTCCGCTCCTTGTAGGCTATCGATGGCGTCATCGATTCGCGGCAGTGGGTATACATCATTGCGAGTGATCTTGTTCAGGCGCCGATAGTCTACACAGAACCATACCGAGCCGTCTTTTTTTGTAACAAGAACGACAGGAGATGCCCATGGACTGTTCGAGGGTCGGATCACTTCGCGACGAAGCATACCGTCCACTTGCTCATTAATCACACGACGTTCTGTGGCAGAGACACGATATGGTCGTTGCCGCAATGGCGATTGGGAGCCAGTGTCAACATGGTGCGTAACAGCAGACACCCGGCCCAGGGAAGGTTGCCCGACATCAAAAGAAGCTGCGAACGCTGAGGTGGGGTGAGGCCATCGGCAATAGATGAATCGAACACACCTGTGGGCAAAGGTTCGGACATAGAGAGAGAACCGAGCGTGTTGTAACTGCCGCAGGATGTGTCTTCGGGAACATCCGTAATTTGTACGGCGTCGATCACTTCCACGTGGCCAAGACATTCGCCTTGAAGCAGCATCACAGGGTATGAGAAGGGGTTACTGACAAAAATAGCTGTGGAGCCCTGTTTGACGTTCACAGTCGCAAAAGGCAGCATCAGACCTTTTCAAGTATAAAAGCGGTCCAACAGAGAAAGTAGTGCGATGGCGTCAGAGAGGCTGCTGCAATGCATTGATACAATCACTGACGAGTTGGGAGGAACGTTGGTGTCGTGCCTGACGAGTAGTTTGTTCGCAAAAAAAGCATTATCGGCAAGCGTCATATCTGAGATCGGCGACAGTTCTAGTTCGGCCCGTGTGCAATGAATCACGGCATCGTGGCGGGCGAGAAAGTCCCACCCCAGGATAACTTCGTGGGAGCACGAGGAAACCACAATAAATTCGACGGCGTATACAACGTCCTCGATGAGAACACGACCGGTGCACGCCGCAATCGGGTGAATACGCTGTGCGCCTGCTGTGCGGAAGGCGAATCCAGCAATGGGCGTCATAACCTTTCGAAGGAAGCGACAAAGCTTTGCGTCCATAACTGATACAGCGGCTCCGGTATCCACGAGGGCATATGTTGGCACACCATCAACTAACACGTCTATCACATTGGTCAGGCTACGTTGAGGACTTCCGCGTTTCGAAGGCGTCGCAGCCCTTGCCTCATGGACTGTGACGATTAGTTTTCCTCATCCCGAGCTTCGGGACGAGGCCGCATCGGTGATGGGGACTGTCGGCGTGGAGAAGTTGAGCGGCGGATGTTGGCGGACCGGCGGAATGGTGGTGACGCAGCCCGAGGTTCGTCATCGTAATAAGGGCGCGGAGAATCCGCCATAGAACTTGGCACATATGGTGTAGTGCTAGCCGACTGCATGCGAGTACAGTGGCGTGCGACGTGGCCTGCATAGCCGCACGCAAAACATGTCGGTCGATTGTCCGCTGTACGCCACCGGGTCGTTGCGGCAGGTCTCATCCATGTGGAAGGACGCGTTGGACGTGGCGGCTGGTAAAGTGATTGCATAGCGGGCTGTTGTCGGGGCATAGCGAGGACTTCGGCGTACGTGAGAGGTCCCCATTGAGGGAGTTGTTGAGGCTGGGTGATGACTTCCGCCTAGCTGAGTAGCACAGCCGTCAAGACCTGTTGGGGCCTGGCCATGACTTCAGCGTAGCTGTGAGGCGCAGCCGCAGGAACACGCTGGTGGTGCTCAGGCAAAACCTCGTGCAGTTCTTGCGCTATGACGCGGCGAAGCGGAGGCGCAAAACTTGGCATAGGCGCATGTACCGACTGCGGCTGTGCAAAATCCATCAACGAGAGTTGCCGGGCAACTCCCTCGCGGATGAAAGGCTTCATTTCTGCAAGCAACGCTGCCTGGTTGGACATGGCAGCCAAACCAGCGAGGTGTTCATCACGCGGTAGAGATCGGCGGGTCAGTGACCGCTGCCTGCGGAGTTCTTCATAGCTCTGGCACAGTGTGACAATTTCAGCCACAGAGCGTGGACTTTTGGCCAGCAACATGTTAAAGGCGCCATCTTCTATGCCCTTCAGAATGTTTCAGATTCGATCAGACTTCGCCATGGTCAAATCGACTTTCCTGCATAGGTCCAGGACATCTTCGATATAACTGGTGAATGTTTCGCCTGGCTGTTGAGCTCATTCTCGCAAACGTTGCTCGGCACGTAGCTTGCGAACAGCAGGGCGACCAAATACATCGGCGAGGGAAGTCTTAAATTCCGACCATGTCTGGAACTCTGCTTGATGGTTGTTATACCACACTGGCCACTCCAGCGAGGTAGAACAGAACATGGCTCAGTTTGGCCGCTTCATCCCACTTGTTATGGTCGCCTACCCAGTCGTGCGCCACGAGCCATTTGTCCACGCCAGTGTCGTCCGCTCCAGTATAGATAGGATGGTCGCGATGACGAGGCACCCCAGGACATGTAGTGGGTGCAGGAGGAGGCATTTGCTGGGAGGCGTCTTGGGGCATAGTAGATGGTAGGGTACGGGACCGGAGTTCCAGGATGATCGTCTGAGGGTACCCCGCACACTCCAACAATTCTAAAGGTGTTTATTTGGCAGAGCTCGGAGCAGCGCAACATCGACGGGCAGGGCAGTCACAGCTTCCAAGCATGAGAGCCGTTGCTGAGCAGGAGCGCTCGACCCACTAGCGTTTAGAGCCAGTAGCGCTGAACCCACTAGCGTCTCTCTTCGCTACAAAAGCATTTTATTATTTTAACATTCTCACAATGTTTGGATTCCTTCAAAACGATGTGCGGCACTGTTATGTTGCACTTAGTTTTTCAACGAGCACAACACACTACTACATTCATTTGGGACGTGCTGTTGCTTTATTTAATTACTGTCATTGTCATCTTGAACCTGATGGGATCGTACATGCATTACAGTGTACATGCATGAAACACCATGAATGTAAACAAGCTTTTTGTTGCCGAGTACAATCCACAAAATTTGTCATTTCACTTTTTAAGAAATTGGAAATATTAGATATTCGATTCGAATGTAAAAGTCATTTTTATTGCATACTTGTAACGGTTGTTCTTCACGTATGTTTGCGTGCAGTCAAGTGGTAATGAATGTCAGAGACTTGCAGGCAGACGTAAACCAACATTTATCAAAAGGTGGTAGAAGGAAAACAAAACAAGCAAGAAACACAGAGTACCAAACGAAAGTCCCTAAATCAAACGTGGGTCCACATTAAGTTCTACGCGCAGCGTTCCAGAAAGGAGTAAAAATGTCTCACAGGTTCAGTTCCAATGGTGACGACGATCGGCGGTAGAACAGTCATGACAATTCTAGTTGGAGGCGAGCCAAGGCACGATGACGGCACTGGTCATCAGATGAGGCAGGCGGTGGGTCCTGGCTGCGTTACTGTGGCCAGCGCACTCGGAACAGGTGTCAGGCAGGTGGCTTCCACTGCCACACTTCTACGTGCCACCTCGAGCAAGAAGCGGCCTCAAAGCAAAGGCCTCGGTGAGGCCTCAATTAGGCCTCGTCCCGGGCATAGCCTTATGCTGCTCCAACAGGCAATGATGAGCAGGCAACAGCCAGGCCTGCTCGAAATGGCGTCACACCAGGCGGCACTCCATGCCTGCACCAACAGGCAGGCGCGTCCTTAGGGCCGCCTCAGGTGCCGCAGCAGGAGCTCCCGAAACAGCGCACTGGTCCTGTGTCTTCCAAATCACAAGCCCGCCTTGCCTGCTCGTTTGGCACCCGCCTCTTCTTGTTCCTTTTTCTCTTGCCGAAATTCCTTGATGCCGCCAAGCACACAAGCTGTCCCTGGCTCACCTTCTTCTGCTTCTTTCTTTATTCTTTTCGACACAAAATTCAGAAACCCTCAAAAGTTCTCACAAACTCCACGTTCACATAAATCAAATTAAGTCCTTGCACTACACTCGTATACTTAATTTGACTCTAAAATCTTGCTACTCAAACACCTCACCAAATTTCTATTGTTTTGCCCGCTTTCAGTATGGATGAAAATAAAAGGAAAGGAGGAATGCAGGGACAGATCCATCAAGGTTCCATACCGCGTGCCGCACTCTAACAACGACACTGCCCAAAATGGCCGTTCTCGAGTGTATGGCTGTTGTAGCTGTACAATATTAAACATCTTTGATGTTGTTTGTAAAAACATTGATTTCTGTCTCCCATGTTTCAGAGAGCACATTTCTTGCACGTCCTGTCAACTCTTGCACATGTGCTAGCCGACAAGTTCATAGCATTGTGCAGCATGTCACCAAAGGGCAAGATAAACTGTACTGTGCCACACTGGTTAAGTGTTCTGAACAGAAACAAAACCGTAACTAAATCAGTGTGCGCTAAACCCAAACCGAACCATTATTATATTTTTTTCAGTTCGGCACCCTGGTTGTAAGTAGCAGTGTCATAGCAAAAATGATCCCAAAGAGGCACCAGCAAGTGACTCCAAGGTAGTGGGACCCAAAATTGGGTAATGTAAACGTAAATGTTCATATTGTAAAGGACGGGACTTTATTGCAATTATTTAGAAGCGAACACTAGCCTTATCACATGTGCAGGGTTGTTCAATGCCTCATGGCAAAAAAAAAAAAAACACAGAAAATTAATGAGCGGTATGTTCATGCTGCTGTTATTAAAACTTGTTTCCCCACCTGGCTTTACACTATTGGCGGTAGCCCAGTAGCTATAGCGCTGCGCTGCTGAGCTCAATGTTGAGGGTTCAATCTAGGCCATGGTGGCCGCATTTAGTGGAAACAAAACGCAAGAAATGCTTGTGTGCTTAGATTTAGGTGCGTTTCAAAGAACCCGAGCTGGTCAAAATTATCCTGAAGTCCCCCACTACAGCATGCCTTATAATCACATCATTCTTTTGGCACCTAAGACCCCACAACATATTTTTTTAATCTGGCTTTAACCCCTTAACTGCCATAATAAATTTTGAAAAAGATTAATGAACAGTGCAGATATTTTTTTTTTTTGACATGCAGTTTCTGGTTTTTTTTGCTTAAAGTATGGTACCAGCAATACCTGTTGTGCTTTTATTGCTCTTGTTGAAGTAATTTGCTGAACAAGTTGTGTATTAGTATTTATTTATCAGTCAAAATTACAAGGTTGTGCAAGCCTTGTCATGGCGAGTTGGCTCATCATCAGCAGTTAAAGGGTTAAACTATACATAAGATTAACATAGCAACAAAGTAAACATCGCAGCAAGCCATAGCAACAAGCCAGAGCAGTTAAGCAGGGTAACATTTACTGATCTTTATGGGGACACTGAGCTTCAGCTGCAGTGACATTTCATAATTTTTTGTTATGGCTGTCAGGTTAAAGAGGCTCTGTGTCTTTTCTTTTTGCTCCTCCATCAGACCCAGTTGTCGCCGAGGTGCCAGAGAACCTCCCGCCAGCTAAGTACTCAACGTCGTACGAAGAGCTGCGTCGACAAAACCGCGAGGAGTACGAGAGGCGCCTGTCAGCGCCACCACCATCATCGCAGCTACCGCCACTTGCCTTGTCGCAGCCACCTCCTCCTTCGCAGCCATCTGTGCAGCCTCCATCACAAACGTTTGAAGAAAGGCCACATAGGGGCTATCCTTCCAGAATCCCCAGCACCGGATCAGCACCATCGGGTGGCAGCACAGGTGCGATTTGCCTCATAATGCCTGTGTTGCATGAGCCTAGCCAAAAGCCACTTTATGTAAATAAGCTTAATGCATGTGGTGCCTCTGCTAGTAGTATGCAGCGATGGAGCAAAAGTAGATCTTTAGTTGCCACTGAGCCACTCTGACTAGCAGTGCTGCATTGCAGCCTTCATATGTCTACACAACTGTTATTGCAAGGCTTATCTAACTAAAGTGACATCCAAGAAAATTAAAACAAGATGAAGGTTCACAGGAAGATGGAATTTCGAAGTGATTGAGCAAGAATGCCTCCAGAGTCAACATTTCAACACAGGGACTTGTCTTCATCAAGGCACTGATGAAAACAAGGCCTCTTGTTGAAACGTTAGCTTCGGAGACATCCTTTGTTCATATTGTTCATTTGTTCATTGTTCATAGTTGTAGCTCATATCTGCAAGCTGGAGAAAGTCGTGTAAAAGGGGAATAAAAACCAAGTGGAATACTTTTACATTATCACGACCCAGGTTTCTCAAAAAGAAAGCCTTGTAGTGGAAGAAAAACTGACATTTATTCCAGGATAAAGCCTGGTGCCATGACCTTTCCGGGTCACTCGCTGTACCAACTGAGCTAACGAAGAGGCTATCCAATAAAGCGAGCTCAAATTTAATAACAGCGTAAAGTGCAGGGACCATTCAATAAACAGGGGACTTAATGTTGAGGTACTAAGATATGAAAATTTTTCATTATTAATGGTGAGAAGGCTGCACATTGTTTGTAAACTAGGTATTCGAAAAATGTTCTGTTTCCAATTCACTTCTCGCACTATCTGATGTGTGTTGAATTCAGACAAAAACTATTCGCACACCCATAGTTGCATGCGACATGAACAATGTGATGCTAGCAGTTTAGGTTGTGTTGCACAAATTCAGTTCAGTGCTTTCCACCAACACGTAAGCTTGGACTTACTCTGTTCAAGCGCAGATGAACAGGCACACTTGCTATAGCTGTCAGCTGGTTGCCCGCAGGCCCAATCACTGCTTCTAAAACCATCAGTCTAGCCAATGTGCACGATCTCGGGCCCTATTACTAATGAGCCTCTCAGTAAGCGACAAACTTCTTGTGATGGTTTGCTGCCCGCCACCACGCAGGTCAATAGTGATTTTCCATCTTGGCTACACGTATTTGGCTGTAGAGGCCTCATCAGCTCTGTTTTGCTGGATGTTGACATACGTAGTTACACTGACAAGCTATTTGCATTGGCCATACGAGTCTCTGAAAGCGAAGAAGCCACTCCAACAAAAACGAGAGTACAGACAGCCAATTTTCCTGACATCGAGTGCATGGATCACATCTGAAAATTCAAAATAGGCACATACGGCGTCCGGAATTTCAGTCACCATTATGCATTGGTCCAGTAGAGAAGGTGGCGGGGTTATGTGGGCATTCAAGAAAAGATTTCAGGGCAGTACACGTGAACCTCGTTATAACGCAATGGCATATAACGAAATAATGAATATAACAACTGTTACATCTCAGTACCACAAAGGCGTTAATTGGACGTTTGCCACAAGTCAAACCACCACCAATCCATCAGCACCTATCCAGACGTCAACGCAGCACGGACACCGACTCTTGAAGGGTCCCACAAAAGACCATCACCCCACCAAGAAAAGGGGGAAACAATGACGGCCACTTGGGAGTCGCAATTAATTAGCCATTTACCACGAGCCAAACCACCACCAATCCATCAGCGCCTATCCAGAGGTCAACGCAGCATGGATACTGACTCTTGACGGGTCCCACAAAAGGCCATCACCCCACCAGTACCTGGCAGCCTGAGCGAAGGATAAAAAGGAGGAGAACAACGTTGATAATCTGGGAGTTGCAGGTTGCTTTCTTACCACACATTCCAAACCAGTCTCTTCAGAGGCGGAGTTACTGCGGGTTGTTGCGAGCGTGGGTGTGGTATCGCTACAGAGTCGAGGAGTGTGATTTGCTGCTGGACAGTCTTCAGATTCCCTAGTCAACTCGCTTAGAGAAGACAACGATATTAAAAGTGGAGACTTTTCGAACAGAGGAGACAGGGTCCTGACGTGAACTCGGACGTTTAACTTGATCCTGCACGGAGTAGGCGTCCATACTGGAGCTGTGTAACTAAGCCGATAAACCCTTTTCCTTCATTATCTAAAACCACACATAACAATCGATGGGCTTGGTGGGTTCCTTGCCCTAGCGTCACCCTAAGCCGGAACACGAAGTAAATGCAAATCTCCTTGAGATGCCCATAGACAACCATGTATTTTAAACCTAGGTTTAATGAAGTAAAATTGTTCTGCCAGTCAGTATAACGAGCCAAATCCGTCTCCGAAACCGAAAATAGTGACCGTTGCGTAATGATGGGCTGCACTTGTTCTGCGTGGCAGTTCGAAATTTCCACGTGAAATACGCCGTCGAGCAACAACTATACTCTCTCACCGCCACACACATGGTGGCCGCGCACGAGTAGCGCTTCTTTCATATGTTATTGCACCTCCCTCCCTCTCGCTGCAGCACCTAGCTAGCGAAGCAAGGTGCACCCTTCGAGATTGCAATCTCAGAGGCCCTGCCTAGCCGCGCCGCGCCTCATATCGATGATGACACTTGTAAGTGGTGTGCTAAAAACCAGTGCCTCTCTCTCTCTTGCTGTGGTGCGCTGCACTGTGCTGACACAGCACGCCAGCTATGAGCCGGCTACGAACCAGCCAAGCCAAGCTGGCAGGCTCACATAGCAGAACCGTGGGGCCATGAGAAAATGGCGGATCAAAAAGTTTCGCTTTCAAGGACCGAACACATCCGCGGTATGTCTGCGTTTCTGGCGCTGTGCCAAGACCTGTCAGCCATATACTCGGTCTTGTTCCATGACAGCCAAATGCAAGGTGGAAGCGAAAGACCATCACAAACATGAGACAGCTATAAAAGAGTGTTTGTCGCCTTATGTACGTTAAATGCAAGCTCCTTTGCGGGACCTTACGGCGTGCATCCCTTCAAGACTATTAGTTTGTGTGGGAACACAAACGTAAGAAGGACATTAGAAGATAGAGTGCCGTCTGGTGCCTTGTGTCAAATGTATCCAAGCCAAGGCAACTCATTAGTAACCATTCTGTTGTTGCCATGCGGACATGCCTTGTTTAGGCATACGAACACCGGAATCGCCGAATGATCTGAGAAAGTGGATGTGCTATGAGCTCATAGCTTACCTTTTGGGTGATTTTAGAGGAAGTGAAAGCTCATTTCAATAGTTACTGGCGATCAACGAAAGCAAGAGCGCGACAATGACGAGAAGTCACACTGAGGCGGGAGCTACGGGGGCTGCCATATTGGACAGCACCATTTGTTAGCTTGCATAAAATGACGAACATTAAACTCGTCAAATAATGTACTTTATCATAGTGCACAAAAACCACAGAAGCCCAATAACATTCAGGGCATGTGCAGTGATTACTATTTCTTTACGTACGTAATCCGCTTACGTTTGGCTGCAAACGCTATTGTAAACCTGTCTGTTGGAACATAAGCACGCTGTCGTAACTGCTGTCGCATCAGGTGCTAAAAAGTCGCATGTTGCACACACTGTATATTCTTTTGCTGTTTTCAGTTTTCATCGCATACATGGCGGTGTAGTGCTTGGGCGGGCCGTGGAGCTGTAGTTTTCTTTGCTTGTCTACAGTTGTGCATGCCATTGGGCATATACTGCAGTAAATGACAGTTTTCATTATAATGAATTAATGGATATAGCGAAGTCATTTCGGTTTCCCCTTCAACTTCTTTGTAATGGGGTTTGTGTATGTCTGGTTCAATTATTTGTTTACGCTAGTTGTGGGCCTTGAAGGGACACTAAAGGCAAATGCTAAGTTGACGTGGACTGTTTAAATACCTTTCCAGAAACCTCGCAACGCTTGTTTCGTGCCAAGAAAAGACTTAGTTTGCAAGAAAATTGTATCTGAAGTGTTATAATACCTTTTTCGAAATTCAAATCTCCTGCCACTTAACCAGGGTAGTGGTGACGTTGCATACGCCATCAACCCCCTTTTCTGCCGTCGGTGAGTAAAACGGCACCCGACAGACAGTGGCACCGAGCCAAGACACAGCGGTGTATTCGCTGCTGCAGCTGCTTTTTGGTCAAGTGGTGTGGACCGTTCGAGTATCCCGTGACATCACATAGAAGTTGAATTCTCTGCTACTTGCAGTTTATGCAAATTTCACGAGCCAGCAAAACCAGCGCAGCACTACGCAATCAGGAAAGTACTGAAATGCGAAAGCGTGGGTGGCGCAGAGTCAAGTGAAAATGAAACCTTTCAACCGCCCATGCCATTGTCAGTGGTAATTTCAGTGAGTTCTTTTTTCTAAACATGAAATGGAACTGGAAAAGTAGCACTTTATTTCATCTTATACTACAATACGAGGATGTTTTTTGCAACACGTAGTTGAGTACTAGTGACAGAATTTAACTGACCAGTGCTTTCGTCATCGGGCAAGTGCTTGAATGTCGCGGGGAAGTCTAATCATGTCCTGCATTTACCTCAATTTCTCGATTATTAAGGCTCTGTTTGCGATAATATTGACGCCTTAGAGATTCTCGAGCAATAATCAATCACTTTTGCTTGACTTATTTGTCTTTATTGTCCCTTCAAAGGCCAATAATAAGTGCAGGATGGTAAAAGTAACAAGCTGGTGGCATTTGCCACCATTCTATTTCAAAGAGGATGTTCATAATATCCATCCATTAAAGCGATTGGTGACTGTAAACATGGAAAAAGGAAAAAGACTAGGACGGAGCATGACATCAGGCAGCTCCTCTAATGCTGCCCCACACTTCTTTTGGGGTCCTATTTACGCGTTGGCTTTTGGGAAATAGGCCCTCCAAGGTTTAGGGACCTTTCATGGCAATTGTTTGATTTGTGGTAGCTTTTAGTGACGCCCTCGTCACAATCAGCCTTTGCTAAGGTCTCTCCCCATACTGTCCACGCTTGGCAGCTAGAAATTACCATTTGCTTATAACATGGTTGTCCCAACATGCAGTCATGTCAGATTAAGGTTTAATGTCTTCTACCAGTGCTCTCGGCGCCAACTCTTCTGAAAAGACAACAGGTGTGACCCCACTGTGCAGCTGCTGCATTCGCATATTGCAACAAAGACAATAATTGTGCGCGTTCCAATAAACAACCGAAGTTGCACAAGTATATCGAGAGAAAGTAAGCGCAGAGTGGTTGGCAAGAACCTGCACAAGTGCACCTCATTTAAAACCTACCGGGAACCAAATACAACGAGTCGAGTCCACCGAGCAGGGTCGCAAGTTGGGCCAACTTTTCGACAGGTAAAAGGCAGAGGGGCTGGCTTCATAGAGAGCAGGCTTATGAAGGCTGGCTGCATTACGTAATGCTACCTCCTAGTTTCTTTACTTCTTCCACGCCAATTTTCCATGAGATTTTCCTTTATTTTCCAGTTACTTCCTTCAAGAAAATGCTGTTTTATGCATTGAAGCACCAAAGTAACTGGAACACCAATGCATTTCGTCAGATACCTTGAAAATTAGTATCTGGAAACTGATGCAGTCCAGAGAATACATTCCAAGTGGATACACCTTGTGAATTCACCGGCTATAATTCGTAGATTTAAATATGTGCTGTAAAATAATTAAATAAAATGTTAGGGTAATTATGTCAATGATTTAATTAGGCATTTTGATTTCACATAGAAGTAGTAATGGCCACTTCATCAAATAATTTAGATCAAGGGTTAGAAATGTGCTATCTGCCACAGGCAATTTTGGATTTTATACTTAAAAATAACACCTGGCATATATACAAACGTTATACGAAGGTATCCATTAAGTTGCTTATAAACCTTGTATGCTGACCTTGTCTTGGTTTGCCAAAATGCACATTGACAGTGGCGACTATTGCAATCACCCAGGACCAACCCATCCAAACACACATAGCAGTGGAAGTGTTGAGAGTGCACATTAGGCACTTTGCCTGTGCCCGTTCCCATCATCTGGCAACACTACCATCCGAAAGGCTGTAGGCATCATTTTGTACTGCGATTTCGGATTCCGCCTTCCATCAGGCTTCACTCCCACAACTAAGCCATCGATTCCCCCATGGTGTTTGGCTCGACCTGCAGTGCACCAGGAATCAGGAAAAAATCTGAGCTGTCATCACCTGCTCTTAAACAACTAACTCTGCTCCTTTTGCACGAGAGGTACGCCGACCACGTACATATTTATACTGATGTATCGGAAACTCTCCAATGTTCCTCTGGAGCCATGGTTTTCCCAGTGAAAGCCACCACCATCAGTTTCAAGATGCATCACCTAATGACACCGACGGGTTCGGAACTTGCAGCTCTTCGCGCTGCACTTCCATCTTGCCAGCCAACAACCTCGAAGATGTTCAATATTCAGTGACTCGAAGACTGATAGCAGTCTTTGCTATCAGCCCTGCGGCAGGGATCACACAAACAACTGGTATTCGAAATTAGCGGACTAATCCATAGCTTGACTGAGGACACCATGTGACATTTCAGTGGCTTCCAAGTCACTGTGGCATCATAGGGAACAAACTACCAATAACGCTGCTCGGTCGGCTCTTCAAGGTGATGAAGAGGAGCCGATACCGTTATCAAGGACAGATGCTGCGGATGCTCACCCGTGATATCACATTCTCCTTGTGGAACGCAGGAAGCTTACAGAACAACCGGCTGCATAACCTAGACTCCTCTCTATGCCTTTGCATTCCAGTTGGACTCTGCTGTTGCAAAGCTACCCTACTTTGTCAAATATGGCTAGGGGTGTCCTTCACTAAGTTTTTTGCATCCCGAATCGGATGGGCTGACGACGCCTCGTGTGATGACTGTGGTAGCGAGGAGACTCTTCAATACCTTCTCTGTAACTGTCCTCGCAACAATTTACAGAGACGATTGCTCGCAATCGCGATAGCGCGCTTTGACCAAAGACCTCAGACAGAGGAACTTATTTTAGAATCACAAGCCATCACAGTGGAGGGCAACGAGAGCACTGTTGCAGTTTTTAAGGGCAACAGACTTAAACAAGCAACTGTAGCCTGAACAGATGTTTATAGTGCTTCAAGTGCTACTGTGCTGTGCGGTGATAGTATGTGGTGACAATGACCGACTGTGATTGTATGTCTGTGCTCATTTCTTTCTTTATCTCTACTTTGCTATCACTTTACCTTCCCCTCCCCTCTCTCCCCAGCATAGGGTAGCAAACTGGATCTTCCCATCCGGTTAACCTCCCTGCCTTTCCCCTTCTTCTGTCTCTCTCTCTTTGTATGCTGACCACATCTGTCCAGCTTTGTTCTGCATAGCAAAAAGATAACTTCCCTCATAAAACCTGCACATGTACAAACCTACACAAGCACACTGATGTGTTAATGGAATGGTGAACTATATTTAACCTTTTCTTTGATTTAGCCACTCATTATGCGCCATTGGGTTCTTCACAAGTATTCCAGAATGGGCATGCCCCACTATGTACGATTCCTGCATAAAACATTAATATATAACATCTGTTAACAAATATCACTAAAGCACAATGATCTGTTAATAGAATGGTTGATTATATTTCATGACTTCATGAATTCTTTCATGATTTAGCCATTCAGTGTGTGCCACTGGAGGTGTGCCTGTTTTTGACTAATCCTATCCTCCAGAATGACTATTTCCCACTGTGACACAATGTGTACAGAATCTCTAAATGTTGCTTGAGAAGTGTCATATTTTCTGTGCACGCACCTGTCATCACCAAATTGTATGCATTGCCATTAGCTGTGAAGCATTTAATTAACCACTTAAGAGGAAGCTTTTGCTCGGGTGCTCCTATCTAAACACATGTAAAAGGAGAATTCGTTTTTCTCGTCAACCAATGCACCAAATTTAACGAGGTTTGTTGCATTGAACAGAAAAACTTAAAATCTAGTGACTGTTTGTTTCAAATTTTCGATTTAGGTCGTCAATGTTTTGTTAAAAATTGACAAAAATCGCAAATTTTTATAAAACGAAACTATCAAGTTTACAACTCTGTAAC